>NC_071110.1:30322500-30642500 GCF_024256425.1 Clarias gariepinus | reverse complement strand
AACACCTCAGTCGGAACAAGTCCACGTTATAGCACTCCAGATTCTGCTCCCACACGGAGATCTGACAAAGAGAGAAAAACAGGGACAGAAAGACAGATCACATTAGTATACATCTCATTTTTCTGGTTTCTTGTAGATCCCCTTCATATATACCGATCAGCCATAATGTTATGTTGCGTTGTAATGTTAGGGCTGATCGGTCTAGTCGCTTCTTTATTCTCTCCAACTAAGGTATCCAACAAGTAGACTATCTTTCCCCATAATCTTATCTTCTATTTAGCCTCCTTGGTTGAGCTCTTTACTTTAGTTCCTGCATCTATAACATTACCTGTTCCAGGATTGTTTTCCTTTTCTTCGTATCCGTGACCGAGGCCAGCTGCATGTCTCCCATCTTCTTCATCTTCTCATCCATGTCGATCTTCTGCTCCAGTTTTCGGATCTCGGAGCGCAAAAAGCGAACAGTGTCATCGCGATGGTGTTGACGGGCGACGCCAGCCGCGCATGCAGAGTGGATCGCTGTCACCCAGTTCTCTACCTCTGTTTGACTGCATGTCTGTTCAGGGACACAGAGATATACAGATGTATACTGGTGTATTCGAAGAGTGTATAAGTAGAAATGCTTTGTGAATGAGGAATAGGCAAGGCAATAAGAACGATATGCAGGGCTGCAGGGACGATGTAGGGACAGATGAAGATGGAGGGCGTTTGAGGTGTTCCATATTCCATGTAATAGAGAAGAAGAAGGTTAAGAAAGAGGAATGTGGTGGGATGTAAAGATGAATGAGGTTATACTGAGAAGGTGAAAATGCATAGAAGGTGGTAAAATTAGAAGTATAGATGATCACTATATGAACAAAAGTATTTGGCCAAACCTGTTCATTATTGAATATTAAATTTAAGAGGCCTGTTTCCATCAGGCTTCTTATCCCTAGTGAAGAGCATTACAAGACTTTACAAGCTTCAGCATTACAAGACATCTAGGACAACGCTATGCTTCTACATAAAACGGGAAGCCCCTTTCCTATTCCAACATGACTGAGCCCCAGTTCACAAAGCAAGGACTATAAGGACATGGTTTGATGAGTTCGGTGTAGAAGAAATTGACTGGCCCACACAGAGCCCTGACCTTAACCCCATCGAGCACCTTTGGGATGAACTGGAACGGAGGTTGATCTCCCCGTGCTTGGTGGGTTTCCTCCGAGTACTCCGGTTTCCTCCCACAGTCCAAAGACATGCAGATGACGCTAACTGGCGTTCCCTAGTGTGTAAATGTGTGTATGTGCCTTGTGATGGTTTGGCGCCCTGTCCATGGTTTGTGCATCCTCGCCTTGTGCCCTCCTTAAATCTCCCACAATCCTGTACACAGGATAAAGCAGTCTAGACAAGGACACCAGTGAGCGAGAATAAATCCGCACAAAATTCCCACAGAAACACACCAAAAGCCGTCCAAGAAGAGCGGAAGCTGTTAGAGCTGCAAAACCAACTGGGGGGCCGACATCATATTGAAGTCTGTGTTATTGGATACAATGTCATTGCAGGTTTGGACAAATACCTTTGTCCACATAGTGCATATTTAAAGGATAACTGAATAATGTAAAAAAAAGGGGGGGTGCAGGAGTTAAAGGAAAGAGGAATTCACTTTATTGTAATTATATTAGCTAGCAATGTAAGATATTTGTCTAAGAACTATCACCGTACCTGGAATAGATACGAGTCTCCCATTGAGTTGCTCAGGCAGAAGACAAAATCTTTTTTTGGATGCTCGGGAACTGCCTGTGCGATACTGTTTTCCGCCCAGACGGCGTGCTTTGGGATGCTGGTGTGATCGATTCCTGATCGCCCGTCCGTCTCGTAGAAAAACAGAGTGCATCCTGGGAAAAAACAGCCACAGTGAGAGTCAGCAATGTTACATCTCCAGCACTCGATTTTACACTTCACTGAAATTGCTTGTGGAAATAGTTTTATATGTCACACAAAGAATCCAAGACAAATGTCTGAATATAATGTAAATGCATGTACAATTCCCATGTTTTAAAAGCATGCATTCACTTTACAGTTTTATGTTTTTTTATTTTATTTTTTTTACTGTTTTTCTTTTGTTTTATGAGCTTTTCTGCTCTCTAGTGGCCAACAGTGAGAAGTGCAGCCTGAATTATTCATTGTCTTAAAAACACTCACTACATACACATCAAATAAGTTCGTGACAGCAAAAGGAAGACGTCTTTTTACTTTGGTTAAGTATGAACATGATGTAGCAGACTGTCCTTGGAGAACTAAGTGCTACTGTTATTTATTTATTTATTTATTTATTGTTTTTTTAAATCAACTAAAATCTAACTTTTCTTGCACTGTACCAGCCAATTTTGGGATGCTAGTAAGATTAGATTTGTATGTGGAGGTTGAGCTCCCTGGTCTTTATCACCTTGGGAACACATGCCATGTGCTTTCATGCTGCTGCAGTACTACAACAATCTAAAAATAGACACGTCCTAAATCAAGCACCTTTCAGCGAGACCCAGTAGCTCTTCCACTTGCGACGAGCCGCGAGCTCCACTTTCTTGTTCTTCTTGTGCACGAGAAGGTTTTTCACGTTAAGACGGCCGGCTTTGCGTACGCAGCCTTCGGCCACGCCCGCAAGCGCTTCCGTCTGATTGGCTGAGCTCAGTTCGTCGCTTAGAGCCGACGCCCCTTCCTCGGGGGTTTCCGCTCTGCAGCCGCTCTTCTCCAGCTCCTGGCGGAAGTTCTCGTACACGCCCTGTGTTCAAGAACGGATCAATCCTGTTTTTGTACTTCATGCGGGAATTTATTCAAATCTAAAAGCAACAACTTTCAACTGAGCATCACGTTATTAGCAAACAAAGGACGAGACAAATGCGAAGAACACCGCAGTGCTTTGAATATCACAACTGTTTAAAAAGCATTCATGCAAATGTTTGTCTTTTTATTTCGAAAGATGTACATGACGTATGCAAATCATTGCTTTTAAATATCTTCAAAAAAAACCTCACGCATATGAATGTGTTCTGGTCAGGAGTTTTTCACCACCGCTTCAGTTTACAGAGAACAATAAGGACTTTGTTAGCAATATTTAAAGTTTTGCTGTTGCTCATAGAGGGATAGAAAATAAGGGAAGGAAAAGAAAGAAAAAGCATGTCATGGTGTTTTCCTATCACTTTCATGCACTGTAGCCTATAAATTATTAATTTCTGCATAAATCTATGTCATATTTTTTTTCATCGTTTAGTGGAGTGAAAGTAATGTAGGATTTTCTGTTTGTTTCAACAGCAAAGAATAAATGGTTCATTGATAAACACAGGCACTGGCTTGAATTTAATCATTTACAAAATTCGGATTAGACATATTTACAATCTAAAACTAAATAAAGAAAAGGTTTTGTCTGTACATTGGTCAGAAGTCTTTCTTTTCTAAGATTTTCTCCCTACTTTAGTCATGTCCAATTCCTTCCCGTCACTAGGGGGCTCCCACATTAAGGCTACTACTACCATTCAGTCGGAAGGGCAGAAGACTATCACGTGTTTCTTCCAAACCACATGACGCCAGCCGACCGCATCTTTTTCGAACTGCTCGCTTACAGCGCTATCCGCTCCTTCCACTTGCGTGAGCTCACAGATGCCCCTGATTGGCTGTAGAGCCGTGATTAATGTGGGAGCACTAAGCTCCTCCCTTCTGGGAGAGCTCGGCCAATCAGCTCTCTCTAGACCTCCGGCTGCGAGAGGCTACAGCATCACCTGGGAATCGAACTCGCGATCTTTGTCACAGCATTACACAAAACTAGCTGGACAAAATTTTACGTAACTTTTGCAGTACAGTTCAGATCTCTGCCTGAAGTTTAATCTGCACCATAAGTGAAATCAAAACATTGAGTAAAAGTGATGTTATGAACAGTTATGTGGCGGATTTAATAATCTACCTTAAAATAATCTACTAATGCGCTACTGTCACAATGTAAACAAACACCTGCACCAGTAGATATTAATAAAAAAAGATAAACTGAATATTTTACTGGGATTAGTTCATATTTTCACTTTGGCTGAAATAACAGCGCTGAAGTGGTATAAGTGAACTTTAACGCGCTGGAGTCGTTTTAAGACAAAACTTCATTTTTATCCTTTTATCTACTTTTTATTAAATTTCTCATCTGTGATTCACTCTCCGATTACCGAACAGGGAGTGTATTTGTGTGTCGACGAAAGAGTAAAAGATACTCAACCTTACAGAATGTGATTTCTTTGTATTAATAAGTTAGACAGAGAGTTCTGCTGTACAGAGAGACACACAGACATGTACGTGGGTTTCAACCTCAAATAATAATATTGCTGATTACATTAAAGATCATTAGATTTAACCTTTTAACTATTTCTACAAAATCTTTGACTCTTTAAAGTAATACCTGCACTGCAGTGTCAGGTGTGTCTCCGCCGCCCCCTGCTGGTGTGGAGTACACAGACAGGGCCTTGTAATGGCGAGATGGGAACTCGCACACATCGCTGTCTCCAATCAGGCCATCGATCCCGTTGTCCTCCAGCTCAGCAACGTCCCCTACTGTCACGTCCTGTATGAAGACAGACAGAGACATGCCGCTTTGTGGCTTGATTTCTCAGCAAGGAGCATCTTAAGCTCTGAACGGTTATCATATTTGGCACACAGCTTGTCTGAGCACTTCAATGGGAGATTACCCTCCAAACCCTGGATCTACCCTGGGGTCACATGACTCACCCAGGCGACACTATTCATTTCCACTGACTGAGACATACACACCCAACCACTGCAACAACACCCAAAAAACTTTCTCTCAGACATAAATAATCTCAACCTGACTTTGAAATCCTTCTTTCCTCCCTCACTCTCACCGTCAGGCTTTCTCTCCCTCTCTCTTTCCCTCTCACACACACACACATTTTCTGTTGTGCTCCCATGTCACTATGCTTATTAGCATGAGAAAGGAAGCGAGCAGCTCACACAGACATGGGTTTCCTGAACAAGAGAAAAGAAGACAGCTTGTCAAAAAGGTACCAAGCACAGCCTCGGTGTCGCATCATTCCCACCAGGCATGCTGCAGGAATAATCCACAAAGGTACTGGTTCAAATCCCAGCAAAGCGTGTTGTATTAAACGTAGTCCCTTTCACTCTGCTCGCTTTACACTATGTTCAGACTAGCAAAAGAAGCAACAAGTCCCTCATGTCGCTCGTAGTTGGTCTCCTGAAGGCATGTGCCGAACTCTCAAACAGGAACTAACTATACATAGGAACTGAAGTTGTGCGTAGGGAAGTGAAGAAACATTTGGAACACACGCACACCACAGGACTGCACTGAGGAATCGTTTTAAGCCACTGGTTCTGATTTACATCACATCTAATTTGAATAGCACTAAGGAAATCAATTCAATTGTCACCCGCCGCTGTCTCCGAGATCATCCCCACATGAGCATAGAAAATACAGCATCAGCTGTCGCCGTTTTCACTTGCTAATATATCAAGAGGTGTTATAAATCCAAATGCATAAATGAAGCTTAGCATTCTAAACACTTTACTAAATCACACTGAAAAAAAGTTTCCCTTACAGCAAATATAGGGGGGGTTTGCACAGGCTAGGGTACTTAACAGGTAATAACTCAACTACCTACAGTAACAGCGTCAAATAGCATTGCTAGTATTTCAGTTATTACAATTCCAATCACAGCTTTAAACTTTGAAACTGGGGAGACATTGGTGATGTAATTACATCAAACTGGATAAGGAAGAATTTAGTCTGGTTGTGCAGATAAACACATTTGCAACTACAAAATTAAACTTTCAACAACAACATTAAAATACAATATGTAACTACTGAATTATATCAAATCAATTTATACGATTCAGCTAGAATTAAATTCCACTACAATACTTAACTATAAAAATTCATCTAAAAACAATCAGCTGCAACATTCAGCTACAGAATTCCTCTACGCTAAAATTTAACCGCACCATTATCACCAATATATATCAATGAAATGTAGCTATGAAATGAAGCTACAGAATTCACCTACAACATTCAACTACACCAAATCAAATGCTAGAACTTCAGGATTCAACTACAGCACTCAGTTACAAAACTTAAATACATGACACAATATGATACTGTAAAAATAATGTACAACATTTCGCTACAACATTTAGCCGCAACTTTCAGCTACTAAATTCCCCTGCAAAATTCAACTTAGAAATTTAGCTACAATATTCAGCTATAACAATTACACTATTCAAATGCAAAATTTAACTACAACAGTCAGCTAAAATAGGTACAAAATTTAACACCAGTATTTAGCGATAGCATTCGGGCACAAAATTTGAATACCACATTGAATCGCAAATTTAAACAAAAATATTTAGCTACAACATGCAGCTACAGCTTTTACCTACAATAATCAAATCAAAATCATCTACGATATTCAGACACAATATTCAACTTCAAATTACCACAGACTATAACTTAGCTCAAAATTGAAATATGGAACCAAATTAATTCAATTTACTAAAATACTGATGCTTACTTGTATGGTTTGTGCCCGCCTTCCTGGCATTGCTGTCAGGTAATTGGTCAACCCTTCCGAGAGGCAATGAGATCGGCGGCAGGGCAGAGTAAACGCTCCATAGGTGGCACCATCATCTTCACATGTAGATAACATCTTGTCCTCCTCACTGTCTCTGCATAGAGCTCCACCCTTATGCCGCTTCTTAGCGAAGGTCTGCGGTGTGTAGAGCTCACTTAGCGAGTTAGCGCGGGTGACGTCAGTGATATTAGCATTGTCCGTGAGATCCTCCGTGCTTGTTAAGCGCTCCAAGCTTGCATCAGACAGAGATATCTCCAAAGAGTCATCCCTCCATACATCTGCAGATTTGGAACGCTTCTTCTTAAAAGAACCAGCACCCTCTGGTGGTTTGGAGGTGTCCTCCGAACTTTGGTCATTGTCAGCCTCAACAGCAGGAGCATTAGCTGAAGCATTGTTACCTGGTTCAGGGCTCGAATCCTTGTGAAAGCTCATGGGCCGCAGATTCATAGCCACCCGATCCACCCAGATGGGGGAGCTAAAGTGCGGCAGCGCATCAGCGTCATCAAACGGCTCCAGCCCGTGTTCAGCAAGTGATTGTGGGATGCTGGGTGTGCTGCTGGAGCGCGTGCTTGTCTCCGAGTTACGGTGCTCAGGTTTTCTCCGGTATGATTGCTTCCCCGATAGACGCAGCGATCGGGACACTCGCTTCCGTGAGAGCTGACGTTCACGGTCGCCATAGAAACTGTGGCTGCCATACTGGCTTTCCACGTTACCCATAATTCAAATTCTGAAATACATACAACGACACATTTTTAAACATATTTTTTTATGCAGGTACTTAAAATATATACATCTTTTGATTAAAACCCAGTGTTGATGAGGAGTCAAAAAACAGGGCAAAATCAACATAATCATAGTCATTATTTAAATGTCTGCTCATGATTAAAAACCCAAAAAGAATCCATAATGAAAAACAAATAAACATATAAAAGAATCTTCTAGACCTGTATTATTACCCACATACCGAAGCGTCCAATACAGCAAAAAATACCAGCAGGAAAAGATTAACGATTTACAAGAATGTTACAGTGAGAATTTGTATTAGGGATGGGAATCACGAGAAACCACCAAGTACTATGTACTGTACTATGTACAGATTCAATTCGCATTGTGATACTGACAAAAAAGTATCAATTGTAAAAATATCGTAAATTTTTTTCCGATTTTCTTTCGTGGCAACTGTAACACATCTTCCCTGTGCCAAGGTTTAGGCAGTTAACAGTGCAATAAAGAACGCTCTCTTGCGATGTGACACGCCCGTTAGGGGATCATGTAACTTTTACATAATTTCATTATTACAGTGTCGTGTTAAGTTGTCCGTTAAGGTCAATGTGTTTATTCAGACCTTAAAACAAATACACTTTGCTTACTTTGTCTCAGCATGAAAATCAGTCAATACAGATCTTTCTCGCGTAGTTACCATTTATTTTAAAATTAACCTTGTAATGTTAAAAATTTGAGCTGTTAAGGTTCACAAGCAACAATTTGGAAGCAAACAGTGCCATTTCTTTTGCACTAACTTATTTTAAACATATTTTGATCTTTCTAAACATAGAAAGTTACTTTAAAGTTACAGTTGCTTTGGTTTAAGTATCTTATTGCAGTCAAACAGTGGCCTTTGGATCTGATCTTAGATGAGAATGTATGTCGCTTGTAAGTTACAAGCAAGTTTAATGAAAGTAATTTGCTTAACACCAAACATTTCCAGACTTTTGTCCTTAAATAGAAAACAAATTTGGACCTTTGAATATTAAGTTAGAGAACCCCTGGTTCAGAGCGTTCCCCACCTGCAGGACTGTAGAGGAACAGCAACGTTTTACAACCGCAAATCCAAACACATGAATTGAAATTTTATTTTTTTAAAACATATATATAATATGCAATTTTAAATAATTATCAACGTAATGAAAATTTTATGGTGCTTTACTTCAGCCAAAGTGAAACGTTAATGAAAATGAGGTCTGACTAAGAAATCCACACATGATTCTATAACAATTTGCTAATTCAGGTTATCCAAGGCCCACAAAAACCTCCAAACCCCTAGAAAGAATATTATGACTCCATAAAAGTCTAAAACCTGTAAATCCCTTGATCTCAAATACAGACCCACACGAGTATTCGGCATTATTGACCCACACAATAAGAATTCCAGGATCCTAAGGAGATGTCTACCTGTTGTGTGGTAAGGACGTCACCAGCATATTAACCTCAGATGACTTAATCCGGAGTTAGTAACCGTGATTGTCTGGCTTGTATGGAGTCACCGTAACCTAAAAAAGAGAAGAAACCAAGGAATGTGTCAGATACAGAAACATAATATGCTGCATCTCAAATATTCATCTTGTGTGAATTTTGTCTATATATATGTATAATTATATACCACTTAATTCCGACCGAGTAATCTGATTGAGTCATTCACGAGTGGTGATTTGAAGCATAACAGCACCGGGACGTTATGCACACGTTATGTCATCTTAAACAAACACTCGCTTCTATGTCGTTCTGAATCGCCTCAGAACCGTCCATGTTGTTGTGCTAATACAGCTCACGTGAGCTGCAATAATTAACTTCTAGCACAGGGCTGAATCCCAAATCACTCTCTAACCCCTAATTAAGGGCACTACTTAATGTGTGGAACAAGGGATTGTACAACCTAAATAGTGCACTAGCTTTACATTTAATTCTATTTATGATTTTCCCCGGAACCAGACAGTTAGCTGATATTCCAAAGCGGAATAAGTGGAATTATAAAGTAAATCTTGTAAAGTTTTTCTGTACTGTCCACCCCCTCTCTGGTCGATTGTCCTCACCTTTTGGCTACATAATAAGGATTAAAAACTACATTCAACCCTGTTACTTGTACCTGTTGGTTGCCAGTTCAGCGATATTCAGCACAACAGCACTCCCTCTCATGTGATATTGCATAAACACCTGTATAAACCCCAGATGCTGAGAATCTCATGACTGCCCAGGTGATAAATGGTGCAGTTTTCACAATATATCCTGCTCTCCTACAGCCATCTTTCCCTGGCTGCATAGTTTGGAGAAACTCTGGAACCCTGGTGCTTGCTCATGTGTCACAGAACCAACACAGTGATACCCACATATACCATAGTGTCTCAAGGATAACGTCGGTCACATTGCTTTGAGGAAACAGAGACACATTAGAGATATCTGCTGTACACAGATCAGATACATTAATTAGTATTTTACTGTATAATTTAAGAATGGGATATAATTAGGGTCAGAATAAATGCTAAAATCTTGATTATAGTTCTGTGTGTGTGTGTGTGTGTGTGTGTGTGTGTGTGTGTGTGTGTGTGTGTGTGTGTGTGAGAATGATGCCTTTACTATGGGAATGAACAAGCTGAATGAGACCAGTGAAATTTGCAGAAACACACATAGTGAATAAAATGAAAATACATAAGGATTACTACAGTTTTCACATCTCTCTCTCTCTCTCTCTCTCACTCTAAGAGTTGCTGTTCAGTTTTTCTAAGCCAAACTTAAGAATGCCACTGTCTTATTCTGAAAGCTGAAGATTGTGTGCCATGATGAGACGATAAGACGAGAAGATATTATTAAAAGAGCGAGTTCTTACCGATGTACAGACAAAACCTTTCTTTTATTTTTATACAGTACTCTACTGTAGATGATGTCTTGCAGGGACCCCGCAGTACTTTAATGGCCCACTAGGGGGCCGTCGGCCACACTTTAAACATAAACAGCTGCATCAATCAGAGAGCAACAAGTGCGATTTCTGAGGTGATTTTTAAGTGGCTGCTGTTTGTTAGCGAGCTAGCTTTTAATGTAAATTATTGACCGTTGATTTTAACTCGGCTTCATGTTACAAGTAAACCACCTTTTTAAAAAGGAATAAAAAAAAAAACTTTTTCTGTCATTGCTTGCTGGTGTGGATCATCTGTGTATGTCTGCTTTCTCTCTCTCTCTCTCTCTCTCTCTTTTTCACACACACACACACACACACACACAGTCCCAATGCTATCAGCTACCTTCAGCTTCACACACCTCTGAAGATCAGGCATGTGTTACACTCCAGTCTAATCAATTATGGATGAGAGAAAATTCTCTTTGAAGTTCAGTGAAAAATCTGAAAACAAGTCTCTCTCTCTCCTCCTTCTCTCTCTCTCTTTCTGTCTATCTCTCCTTCTCTCTCTTCCCCTTTGTCTCTCTCTCTGCCTTTCTCTCCTTCTCTCTCTTTCCTTCTCTCTCTCTTCCTCTGTCTCTCTCTCTCTCTCTCTCTCTCCTTCTCTCTCTCTCTGCCTCTCTCTCCTTCTCTTTCTGTCTCTCTTTCCTTCTCTCTCTCCTTCTCTCTCTCTCCCTCCTTCTCTCTCTCTCTCTGAAGCTCCTTAGGTGTTTTTCTCGCCCTCTGTCTGAAGTAAAGCAACCTGCTCTGGAAAGCATCAGTTACAGCACCACAAGCTTTATATCATTTTATTATTTATAGTCCTCCCACTGTCCTCTATCTATCTATCTTAATGAACTTAAAAAAACATAAAATAAAGCAGTACCTTTCTCCGTGTCTTTTCAGTTCACTTCGCTCGGTACTCAATCTGCCCATCCTTCTCTTTTGTTCTCGGAAAAACTCTGTTTGTTTATATGCAATTCATCATCTCCACTTCGCCGTGGTGTGTGTGTATGTGTGTGTGTGTTAACAGAGCCCACTGTTATCCCTGTAATGTACTCTCTTATCCAGACAGAGCACACACTGTGTGAACATGCAAATATCACACACACACACACACACACACACACATATACAGAGCGTGAGAAAGAGAACAATACACTCTTGCAGGAACGCTTGAACAAAAGAAGATTATCATCATTGTCACTAATGCTACAGTATAAATATCCCATCATGCACTGCTCCTGCGCTCAGGAAATTCCTGGTGCAGTCGGTTCTCAGGTGAAGAACCCCCTTCTCACGGCATGTTAAAGAGGAGGAACGCTCTGTTGTAAATAAAAACTTTACTTCCACAACTGAGAAGAAACATGTACGGTGTCTCAGCTCAAATCCAAACACACGTTACTGCGTCCCCCCGGCGACGGAAAATCACCTTCAGGGTACGAGCGCAACACTTAATACTGCTGACGTCCTAATGCTCCAGATAATGAGATGCAAATGGGAACGTGCAGAACAATAATCTGTGCTAGTGGACGTGTTATAGGAGAATTTAAGGAGAGAAAGAGAGAGAGAGAGAGAATATTGGCAGAGAACTGAAGTTATGATGAAACATAAAAGCATGTAGCTGTCACAGATAAAGCGTATTTTTGTTCTGCATATTTTTAGTCAAATTTTGAAATATTTTTTGTTTAATTATAAATGGTGTGTAATAATCAACTTTGTATTTGGAATCGTTCATTTGATTTATATGATAATTTTGAAATGGTGCCCCCTACAGGAGAAAATGAGTAGCGCTACACTGCTCAGTCGCGGTTTTTAGTGGTGCTTGTGAAGCGAAGCACTACTATTACTATCTCACAGGCTTATTTTTTTTCTTATTATTATTCTTCTTCCGTACAAAAGTTTGGCGTGTAACTAGTCCCGCCACACCACCTTTCATGACATTACAAACTGCAGCTGAAACACAAATTTTTAAATATTTAATATGTGCCCAGTCAGTCTTTTTAAGTCCAGCTGCAAAACCACAGAGTTTATTTATTCAGCTTAAGTAGGAATTTTATCCCCAAGTCCTGATGGATCCGGAGTCTGTCCAAGGAACACTGCACCCAAGACAGGAATACACCCTCAAAAGGATTAAATCCACCCCCCTCCCACACACACACACACACACACACACACACACACAAGTACACACCCAGGGGTATGTAGTGAAGCCAATGCATCAGAGGTGGAAGAAAACCAGGGAACCCATGTGGATTTACAGAGGAGAGTAACAAAACCGACACTAACGCAGAGTCCGTATTTACAAACTATACGTTAAACGCTTTGTGTGTCTGTGACAGAAAAAAGTGAGAAAGAATGAGATGTGTGAAGAATAACAACACTGAACTCACCACGTACACAGTGTGATTACAAAACACTAAAAAGAAGGTGTGTGTGTGTGTGTGTGTGTGGCTCCCGAGAGTCTCTGAGGTGTAAATTGAGGGTCGCTGCAGCGCTGTTGTCATAGCAGCCGACCTGCTGGGAAAAGACACACACATACACACTCACTACTATATGTAATGACATCAGCGGAATTTCCCTCCACCCCAACACACACACAAACACAAACACACTCCATCACAAACTGGCACCATCCTCAGCCAAGGTCACAATCCTGATGCCGCACTAACGAATAACAGCTCTGTACACACACCGTGTGAGTGAGACACAGGGGAGAAGGAGAAAACGGGAGAAATCCAGCCTTTCATGTTCAACTTCATAATTAACAACTTTTTGCCTTTTTTATTTAAAACTACTACTCATTTTGACTTTTTTCTAGATTACTCATAATGCTGTTTAATTCTTCAGTCCGTCACGCTCGCTAACCACCTCAGGTATAAACAGTTTGACTTGCAGAATGCTCATGCTAATACCACAATCTTTGCTAGTTAGCCTCTGCCTTTACTCATGCTGCAGTGCATTCTGGATTTTTAAGTCCAACGTTTGCACAGACGTCTCCACCGCTTCTAGTCTGTCTAGCTCGCTAACACGACGTCGAACATCAAAAAGCTAAGGAACGTGGAAATTATAGAAAAAGAAGCTCTTATCATCATGACGGTTATGACTTCATATGTTACCAACCATTCTCTTATTAAATGACTAAGTAGCTATGCTAGGTATAACACAGCACGCTGCCCCCGTGTGAGAAAAATGTGACGCAGTCACGAAAAGCACACCAGAAAGTGTTTTCATCTTCTTATACTACAACAATTAAACATCAAAGACATTTCACAGCTGACTACACAGCACTGACACTGGAGGCTCCTTCCACAGGAGTAACGGCTTAAGGTTTTCTAGGAAAGCGTAATGTTTAACAAGATAAAAACACTTTAATTATTGAATTACTTAAAAACATTTATAATCCTGCAAACTTATACACGATCCAATGGCTAGGTTTTTCGGACCAAGTGGTGCGCGAGGAAATTTGGCCAGTCAGATATTTTTCTGCATTTGCTATGCGATTACTGAACACTAGCGTCTGTGTCACGCTAGGCCCTGCCGAACTTGAACAGATGGCTCCGGCCATGTGACTGAATAAAGGCTTAAATTTAAATTTCCAGAAGACCAACGGTTTCTAAAATAAAAGGATGTCCTAGTGGATTTTTTTAAAGGTTCACGTGTATGATCGTGTCATTGCACTTTTTATTTATAAAGAAAGAAGAATGGGTTGTTTAAGCGAAGAGCACCATAAGCTCATTATATTTCATTTGTTTGTATTGCAGTTTCATTTATTGTTTGATAAAATCCATGTGTTACTGTTTTGGGTTCAGTAAGTTGCATTTTAAATTGTTTGGAGGTTTTATATGTCGTGGTGTGGGTGTCCTCTGAACACGTGTCCCGCCACGCCCACGCCCCCGCCCCACTTTTTGTCTGTGTATTGTAAACAATGTGTATTTAGGGCTTACAGGTGTTGCATATCCTTTACTAATGACCAGAGACTAGTCAAGTTGCACTACAGGTTTCTTTGGATAGTTTTTTGTTTTTTTGAGGAAAGCTCACTGTTTCAAAGCTAATTTGCAGCTGCACTACCTCCAGAGCTACTATTATAGAAACTTCAACTCCTTCCGACCAATCAGAATCCAGAATTCAACAGTACTGGGGTATAAAAATAAATAAACAGCGGTACCTCTAAATACCAATTAAATCTATTCCGGCGGTTATTGTGAAACGCGTTTTCCCATAGGAAATAATAAAAATGCAGAAACTTCCAACATTATAATCATATATATTTTTGCATATAAAAACAATAACAACATTTAGAAAAGACACTTAAGAAAATGCAAAAAACCTATGAAAAAAACGTGTAAACTCACTACTCCACGCAGGACGTACACGCAACTGGAAGTAAACGCGACTGGCTCGCTCAAGTGAAACCGCTTTGTATGCCGGGGCAAGATTCATATACAGAGGCACCACAGTAAAACATAGTAAAGGGAACAAAGTTCATGACGTAAAACTTTTTGCATAGTGTATTGTAGAAAAGGCCACAAGACCCCCAATATCAAACTAAATATGGACCCAAAATGGTGGACTATGATCAACTTCAAATGGATGAATGTCAATTCATTCAGCACAGATTTCACCAAAAAAAATATTTTTTAGCAGTGTGCTCACTTCTACGTATCTACCTGTTTATCCATCTATTCATCCATACATACATCTATCTATCTATCTATCTATCTATCTATCTATCTATCTATCTATCTAGTGTGTACAGTATGCCTTGTGCCAGTGTGAAGTGAAGCAGACTGTGCAGCGTAAAAGTGCTGACTCACTGCATACACAGCGATGAACGAAGTGGGCCATCTTTAGATCTGAAAAATCTGGGATAGGTCAACCAGTGCCATGTTCCAGAGACTAATTCATCGTGCTGAAAAACGCTAGTGCTGCTCATGATGTTAATAACAATACCATGCCAGGAAAAGGTAGTTAGCAAATGAGATGATGCTAACTGGGATTTGGATGATGATGCTAATTGGGTGGATCTACTAAGAAGCGTGGTTTGGAATACAATATTTTTGCACACTATTGTCATAGCGATTTTACCGGCCACTTTAATAGGAACATGTGTACAAATGCTGATTAATGCATTTATCCAAACGAATCAGATAGAAGTAGCGCAAGTCAAGCATATAGTATACAGTACGGGTCAGGAGGTTCAGAAAATGTCCTAATCATGCATTAGAAAAGAGTTTAAACAGAATACTGTAGTGCCAAAACATTGAGTGAGCAGCAGTTGTTTTGGTATAAACACCTTGAGGATGAAGGAGCTCGAAGGAGAATGGAAAGGCATGTTCAAGCTAACGTAACACGCTACCAAACTTTGAGCTGAAAAGAATCTTAAAACGTTTAATGAGAATTTATTGGGCTGGCAGAGGAATGTGCATTTATATACATTTTGTAAAGTAAGCTTGGTTGCAAAAGAAAATGATAATAAATTGTTCTGCAAATTCCAGTTAAATATTTGTTTAATCACTACATTTTAGCAAGTAAACAACTAAGGAGATTGCGAAAATGTCTTAATTAGAGTCAAGAACTGTCCAACACTGGAAATGTAAATTTGTAGAAATATGTGGTACAAAATACAAAATCATGCATGGAGATAAAAAATTATCTTGCATGGTAAAAAACAGCCAGTAGAAATCAGAGTTAAGTTTAATAGTGACAGTAAGAGAATGTTCACACACACAACGTGATGAGAACTCACAGGATTGGGACTGAACTGCTGTGTGTCTTTGCTAGGAAGCATACAGTATAGATTGGACTTTGGAGACATGTAATAAGGTCATGTGACCTGATGAGGCCAGACTGGGCCTATTCCAGTGCAATAGACGTGTCTGGGTAAGAAGGGGAACGTCCACCGTACAAGCCTCTGGAGACAGTGTTATGATCTGGGGTTTGTTCAGCTGACAACCTACATGTACAGAATGACCAGGTTATCACATCTATGGAGTTTTTCTTTCCTGATGGCACGGCCATATTCCAGGATTCAAATTGTGAAAGAGTGGTTCTGGGAGCATGAGAAATTTTTGGCAACTTTTTGGGGGCGGCAACGCGTTTTTGGCAGTAGAGCTGGCTAAGGTGCATTTTTTGTGACCCCGACAGACATGTTTTGCAACGCCGGCGACGCTCAATGAGATAACTTGTGGCATGAGTCTGTGTGAAAAACAAAAGACACACACATGGGCAGATGAAACAGTCCCTTGTTCTCTTCGGGGATATTTTTCATAAGACGCTCAGCTGGATTACTGAGGACATCCAAACAAAAACAGCATTTACAGCAACAAAAACAGATGTTGTTATGCAATCCATTTCATTTATCTCCCCTGTCTGCGCACGTGGCTGGATCACTCTCAGTCAGGACGTCCTATAGCTCTTAGGATCATTACGTAACTATACTCAATATCAAGTGATTCCACCATGCAGTCTAAGGCCAAAATTCTGCTCAAGTCCTTCAAGATGTTCAATTAAATAAAACTTCTCTGCAACATGATCCCAGTTAATAATACAGCAGTTAATGAATTTATATGATTAGAAGGTGTTGATTTGTTTTACATTACATTAGTTATCTATCTGGTCATTTACAACCTGTTGAACCTCCAGATTAATCCTCTGCCTGTAATACTGTACATGCATCACATAATCACATAAAGAAACTAATTTTAAAAATGTCAATTAACAAAGGATAATGTGTAATTGCTGCTATAAGGACAATTTTCCGAAATGAGGCATCATCACTTAGGAAGGAGTCTCCAGTGTCAGTGTTATTTACCAATTTGTGTCTCAGTAAAATTGAGTACAGAAGAGAATTAGGGGAATCATAAACAATTAATTTGAATTCTGACTCTTTTCTCAGAATTGTGACAGAATTGAGGTTAAAGTCAGAATTCTGAGGGGGAAAAAGTCAAAATCCTGAGAAAAGAGTCAGATTTCTGCATTAAAGAAAAAAAGTAAGTCAGAATTCTGGGATTAGGGTTAAAATATTGAGCAGGGAAAGTCATAATTCTGAGATTAAAGTCATAATTTGGAGGAAATAAAAACAGATTTCTAGGATTAAAGTCAGATTTCTGAAAAAAAAAAAAAGTCAGATTTTTGGGATTAAAGTCAGAATTCTTAGGAGCAGAAATCCAAATCTTGAGATTAAAGTCATAATTCTGTGATTAAAGTCAGATCTTAAATACATTTTTATGGTGCCCCTTAATCCTCTTCTGCACTTAAGTGTTAACAGAAATGAATTTGTTTTCCAAGAATCTTTAAAGCTAAGTATAAATGAAAACAACATACAATATAAAAGAAAGATTACATCATGCTTTATGGATTTATAAGTATATTTGTGAATTAGTGTTATGAAACAAGTTAGTTCCTGTTATCGCTTATGTTACAGTAGCTATAAACGGTACCTGCCCTTATTTTTCAATGCTTGTTGGTGCTGTTTTCACAAAACACATTAATGTACACAGATGAGTCTGAAGAAACCCTAACATGAATGTCTTGGCTGGGAGACTGCGGCTAATTCAGGACTGCGTAGTGCTTCAAAGCTGCTCTTTGAATGGGCAAGTATTTGTAACATGAAGTGTCCCGCCTTCTCTCAGATGTGAAGCCAACAGAAATTTCAAGAATCAAAGCGGTGTGTAGGCCTGCGCTCGACTTCATTAAAGACCAACAAAGCTCAGTGAAACAAACCGTAGATGTGGGCACACAGAAACACGAGTGTGCTGTTTGTATTTGGAGAATGAATGAACAATACGCGCGATTGTGTGACAAATGAATAATTCTCATCGGGCACTTACAGTAAAAGAAATGTTGGAGTGGTGCAGTGTTTTCCTACACTTCGAAAGAACACACTAGACAGCTAGTAAGATATAAAAATCTGATATCATGGGAATTTTTATATAAAAAAAGTTGAAAATCCGATAAAGAAATTTGAATAAAATAAAGAATTATAAATATAGCTAACCCCAGTACAAGCTTAATACATAATGAAATTATTCTTTAATCATTTTGAAACAATGGAAAAGGGTAATATGGTTTGATGAATCTAGACATATCCCCGTTCTAGACTGAGGGGTGCATCAGGGTAAGAAGAACGGCAGATGAAGCGTTGCACCCATCACACGTGAGCACGGTGAACCTGGACTCATCAGACCACATGAGCTTTTTCTTTTGCTCGAAGTTCATTCTTTATGCTCCCTAGCAAATTGAAGCCTTTTTGAAAGTTGTTTTCTTATGGCTACACAGCTGTTTAGTCCCAATCCCTTGAGTTTTTTTTCACATTGTGTGTGTGTGTAAATGCACTTACTGTCACTATTGAACATAGCCAAACTAACATTGCTTTCTTCTCGATTTGATTTCACTAAGCGTTTAAATGATCTCCCATCACGCTCATTCAGAATGTTTTCCCGATCACATTTCTTCCTTAAAGATGATGGTCCAGCACTATCCTTCACTATCCAGGTTTTAATAATGCATTTACAGTTCTTAACCCAATTGTAGTAATTACAGCAATCTCCTTAATAGCTTTTTTTGCTTGATGCAGGCCAATAATTTCACCCTCCTGAAACAGAGTAACCTCTTTGCCATGACAACAGGATGTGTCTTCTGACATGGTGGTTTTAGAAATGAGAATCTACTTATTGCATCAGTTAGGGTTAAATAACATATTGCAGCTGAACCATATTAATCACTGCAATAATTATACAATGGAAAGTTTTTACCTATTTGGGTAGTTAAACCCAGGTGGTGACGTTTATTTTGGTCAGGTAGAGTATGACATCTTATTATAATTGACAGCAAATTAAAAAGCATGATTTCTTTCTACAGTCTGTATTTCTATAGCTGTTTTCAAAGTAAAGTGCTTGCGTTTAAATGTGGTTGTCTACATAGTTGCCAGTCCCACTTATATCACGCAACTTCAGGCCACTTTTTCTTTAAAGAACATTTATGTTCTCTTTTTCCTCCAAATTAATTTCTTGATACTGTCTACAAAGACTTCTATTAATCAGCATTGTAATGTCCTCCCACAAACCCCCAATGGGGACCTGCATTGAGATTCTAAAGATTCTGCTCCCTAGAGCTGTTATAGCTCTGCAGCCATTCATCCTCTATACTGCTTATCCTTCATACAGGGTCACAGGGGACCTGGAGTCTATCCCAGGAGACTTAAGGCATGAGGTACGGTACACCCTGTACAGGGTGGCAATCCATTGCAGAACACACACACACACACACACACACACACACACTCATTTGCACACTACAGACAATTTGAGAACAGCAATTAGTTTAACCTGCATGTCTTTGGACACTGGGAGGAAACCAGAGTACCTGGAGGAAACCCACCAAGCACTTGCAGAACATGCAAACAGACCCTGAGGCAGGAATCAAACCCTGGACCCTACTGTGTGCAAGGCAACAGTGCTAACCACTAGCCGCTCTCTCTGTGTATATATATATATATATATATATATATATATATATATATATATATAGTATATACACATTATAATTTTATATGTTGCTAACATGTTAATGTTAACTTTGTGGTCGTAACATAATATAATAATAAATAATAATTTGTCTTGCACAAGTTGACAACCATAAAGTCAAGAAAACAACCTAAAGAAGTTGCGAAATTTTGAATCTGCAAAACTACTACTATAACTTTTGGACGTGCAAACTCTGAAAACAACCCTATTTTGAAAACAGTATTTTAGCATTTCAGTGGTTAAGGCATTGGACTACAGTTCAGAAGGTCCCAGGTTTAAACCCCACGACCACCAAGTTGCCACTAAGTAAGGCCCTTAACCTTCAACTGCTCAGATGAACAGTATAATGAGATAATAATGTAAGTCACTCTGGATAAGGGGGTCTGCCAAATGCCTAAATATAAAATGTTGTAAGCCATAAATCAAGTATGTATCTGCAGCAATAACTTGAAACTTTCTTAATAATGTCTATGCTCTAACCCCTGGCTAAATGTTGGTCAGGAGAAGCACACATGCAATTAATGTGGGTGTCTGAACACTATTAATAATCCAACAATTTCCAAAAAAAACATCTAATGAAGGTGCATAACTTGACTCTGAATCTGCATAACTACCAATGTAAATTCTGGATGTGCAAACTCTGAACACAGCCCTATTTTAACAACAATACTTTAGTATTTCAGTATGATGTATCACCAGGGCAATATAATGAGGTAGAATGAAACGTAAGCCATAAATCAAGTATGTATCTGCAGCAATAGCTTGAACCCCTCCCTCATTGGAAACCATAACTCCTTCTTAATAATGTCTACATGTTGGTCAGGATGAGGATGCATGCAATCAAATATTGTTGGATGGTCATTTAAATACTGCAGCCTTTCTGCAGTGGATCAGTATCGCAAAGGCCATGATTAAACGATATATTGTGCACACCTTTTATTCATTAATTCATTTATTTACTTATTTATTTTATTAGGAAAAGCATCCAGGATGAAAATGAATAGAACAGATTATAATATGAAAATGCATGGTTTGTTTTTTTTGTGTTCTTTTTATTTAATTTTTTTATGACATGATAAAGAATGTCCATCAGTCTTGGCTCACAGAAGACTGACATCAAGTCATGCTAATAACATGCTTGCAGTTTCCTGGAAATGTAAAATAGATAGATAGATAGATATAAAACATAATAAAATAAATAAATAAATAAATATCATGCATTCAGTTCAATCATGTCATCTGTAGCCTAGCAGCATAGACCTGATCCCTCAGCATGATCTTTTGCAAATCTGTAAATCTGTAAATCAGGCGTGCAAATCAATTTCACGTGCGACTTACGGTCTCGTGACGTCGCTGTCGGTGTCATCATCATCATCATCCCTTCACGCAGATCCCGGTGTACCACATGACATGGCCTCTCCTTCAACACACGCACCTAGAATTAGATACAATAACAGTAATGATGGTCATTATTATAGTAATCTAAGCTGAATGAGGAACAGAAGCGCGCGCGCCATAACGGTCCGGGTTTCCCTGCACGTGCGGCGTACGAGGAACATCTGGCGCGTTTCCCTACGCCCGCTGAGTGTGTGTGCGCGCGTGTGAGTGCGTGCGCGTGTTGTGCCGTTTCTATACACCGCTGTGAAACAGGGGGAGGAGCGCGCGCGCGCGAGGCTCGGCGACGGCGCGCGCACCAATCCGCAGCGCGCGCGCGCTTGTTGGCTTGGCAGTTGCTAGGATTTTTTTATATCCGTCGCGCGCGCGCGAGAGAGAGAGAGAGAGAGAAATTTGGTGGTGACGTGTGCGTAAAAAATAAGCCCGCCCCTAACCGCCACCTCCCACTCAAATATATAATGCAAGTGTATTATTAAAGGCTATTCAGGGTTTACCTTTCAAAGTCATAAGAAGTTACACACACTCACACAGGCAAACTCGGCTGATGAAGTATTGGCACCCCTCCTATGCAATGTACAGCAGGGGGCCAAAAGATTTCAGAATGACACAAACATTCATTTTTCACAAAGTCTGCTGTGTCTGTGTTTTTAGATCTTTTTGTCAGATGTTACTGCTGGAAACTGAAGTATAATTACAAGCATCTCAGAAGTGTCAAAGGCTTTTATTGATCTTATTAAGTTTATGCAACTATCAACTTCTGGGCCCCATGATGAGTGATGGAGCCCATTCTTAATAATCAATGTTTTGTGGGTTTTTGTTTGTCCAAGCACCGCTTGAGGATTGAACACAAGTTCTCAATGGGATTAACATCTGAGAAGTTTCCTGGCCATGGACCCAAAATTTCAATTTTTTTTATTGCTCCCCAAGCCACATAATTATCACCTTTGCCTCATGACAAGGAGCTCCATCATGCTGGAAAAGGCATTGTTTATCACCAAACTGTTCTTAGAGGGTTGGAAGACACTGCTCTCAAAGCTTTATTCATTGCTTTGTTCTTAGCCAAAATTGTGAATGAGTCCGATCCTCTGGCTGAGAAGCAACCCCACACATGATTGGTCTCAGGATGCCTTACTGTTGTTGGCATGACACAGGACTAATGATCAACAAGCCGAGGTGACGGTGGCAAAAGAAAAACCCCTTTAGAAGGAAACCTTGAGAGGAACCAGACTCAACAGGGAACCCATCCTCATTTGGGTGATAATGTATAGTATGGAACCATAAATCAATCACTGCTATATTTCTGTGCTATAGGATATAAAGTGTACTTTCACTGATGGAGGGTTGTTATTAAAACCAGTTCTTTGTGGCAATTTCAGCACTAATTGCATCAGGTTCCTGTGTTCTGTATATCTGGTGAATATTATACTAATTTCCAAGGTCACATCATTATAGATGAGGTTATGAAGAATAAAATCAACCCATAACTGAAACAGTTGAGTGTCACCAACATACAGTAATCTATAGTCCAGCCATCCAACATACAGTCACCTAGTGTACAGTCATCTAGTGTATGATCATCAAGCATACACTCATCAAAAACTACAGTCATCCAACATACATACATCTAGAGTACATCCATTTAGTGTCATCCAGCATGAGCTTATCCATCATACCCAGCATACCATTATACAGCATGTAGTTATCCAGCATCCATGCATTCATTCAGGATATCCAGCATACAATCATTTAATGTTCTTGTTGTTAGTCTTTTGGCTGCTCCCATTGAGGGGTCGCCACAAGGGACCATCTGAACTGTACAACAACTTGGCATATGTTTTATACTGTAACCCTTCTTGATGCAACCCTCTCATTTTATCCAGGCTTGGGAATGGCACTGCATCCAGGGGCTGGAGTTTGGGCATTGGCTGGGAATCGAACCTGTGCCTTCCGCAGGGCAGGTGAGAAACCTACCTAATTTCTTAATTCTTAATTCAGGATATCCAGCATACATTAATCCATCAAACAGTCATCCTATTAATTTTGAGAGGATTTGACATACTTTTGTTCAGCTGTCCAGGGTTGCCTGGTTTCCAGCTTAACTACGTATCTTATAAAACACACAAAATACCTGGAATTATTCACTTAGTCACTAGAAAAGAGAGGCATATTTCACATAAACATGTTGTACTTATATAATATCATTAATGATGATGTTATTAGTCATGACTGTAACCCTGAACAACATGCAGTCATCCATAGTCCAAACATCCAGCATGTGGTCATCCAGCATACAGTATTCCAGAGTACTAGCATTTATTATTTTTTATGTAATATACAGTAATCACCTACTTTTTAACCTGCTTTCCCTCTCTCAATCTTTGCAATAGATCTTACAATGCAAATAGTTTTGTTTATTTTTTTAACTTTCCCACACTGGCAACCCTTGTACGTGTTCGGTCTCCTGCTTGTTCCCCCAACAGTGTGGTACAGTGATTCCTTAAAATGATCATTTCTCTTATACGAAGAGAGGATTAAAAATGAGAAAGAAAAAATAAAAGCAAAAGTAAAAGTAACAATATAATATTATTCAGAACCAATTTTGGTAAGAATTAAAAGTGTGCACTGGCATAAAAAAGTTGAAGACACCAACACATCATAAATACACACAATTGTGTAATTCCCATCATGCACACTGGAGAGCAGCACAATCCCATTTTCAAATTCTTCATCCTTCACCATGTGTGTTGAAGCAGGTTTCAAAATTAATTCACCAATAACGCCATCTCTCCACTTTTCCACTCACCAGACTATATATATGCACTCATTAATCCACCATCTATTTATCTATGTTTTAGATATCTGCCCACCGTCATTGCATTCATCCATCACTCAAGTCATCACCCACCCATCTATAAATTATAATCTCTACATGTACATCTTTTCATCATCTGCATGTATTACAGTACATCGATCCGACCATCAACCGATCCAGCCTTCCACTCGTCTAGGTCAGATATTCTGTTGTCTAGTCATCCATCCACTAGTCCATCATTTCTACATCTCATCCATCATCTACTCACCCAACATTAATCCACCTTCCATCTTTCCATTATCCATCCACTCATCCATCCGTCTGTCAAAATATCCATTTAGCATCCCACGTACCCATGGATCCATCTATCCATCCACCCATTATCTACCCACAAAATCTTATATGGACTCACCAATCCATCCTCCATCCAAGCACCATTACCTTTGTACATTATTACCTCAACTAATCATGCATTAATACATCATACCAACCCATGTGCCCAATAATGATCCATCCTTCCATCTTTGGTTAATCCTTGGATTCAGCCAGTTCTTTTTACACATCATCTAAATACCAAACCATACAGTATAACCGTTCATCAATCCACCATCTATTTATCCATCCGTCTATCAATTTGTCAATTAATGAACGTATCTATCCATGCCTTTATCTACAGTACTTATCTACCAATTATTTCACCCATGCTTCATCCATCAACCAAACCACTAACCATAACCCAATCACCAGTTCCTTAACCTACTGTATACATCTAACGATCCAGAAATTTATCATACATCTGTTAACCTACCCATAAATTCATCCACCCACCCATCTACCATTCTACCATCATCCATGCACCAGTCTGTCCATCTGTTCCTGCATTCATCTAGCCAACTGTGCATCCTGCCATTTATAGAACATTCTCAATCTGTCCACAAAACAACTATCCATTCACTAGATAATCGACCCATACTTTAAACAATACACACATAACTCGTGCATACATGTAATCATCCATCCATCCATTCACCAGTATTTCTACTCATCCAGCATATGTCTGTGCAAGCTAATGCTTCAATCTATTCGTAAACCAATCCATTCATTTAACCAACGGTGCATCCATCAATCAATCCATGCATCTATCCATCTTTCTATCAATCCACCAATCTTTTGCTCTACCTAGTACCTACTCAATATACCAAACCGTGCATGAATTCGCCATTCTACCCACCCCACCCTTCCATTCCAATCCTCCATCCATCTCTTCCTCCATCCATCCTTTTAATTCCCTAATACATTATCAATAAGATTAAAAGCTCATTGAATAAACTAATAGTAGATTTTGTGTATCTGGGAATTTTATAGGCTAAAATAAGAATAATGTACAGTCTAATCGAATTGAAATTACTCTCTCTCTCCCTCTTTCTTTCTCACACACACTGTCTAGACATTAGTGAGACCATTTTTATTAAACCATTTCTTATTTTATTGGTCAGCCAGGCAGATGGCGTCTGGAGGTAATAATTCTGAGGCTGTAGACACACACACACACACACACACACACACACACACATGCACGCACACGCACACAGAGACTCATCTGTAAGTGTTAGTGTCTGTTACTGCGATGCTAGTCTGGCCAAGAAGCTGAAATACAGAGGACTTCCATGAATACTCGATCCTAAATGAGGCTTAATGAAATGGACTGAAATCCGTATGCAGTTACATGAGGTTAAATGAGGCATGATGGTTAATGAAGCTACAGTATGTGAATCTACACTGCTTCAACCACAGTCTAGTGCGGGGGTGTCCAGATCCAGTCCTGAAGGGCCAGTGTCCAGTTCAGTTTGATGATTTTTTATTTCTTTTCCTGCTCAAACACGGCTGATTCAATTTAATTGCCAGGTTCAGTGGGCGTATAGTTACGTGTCGGTGAATTGCAAACTGTGCTGAAGATTGGTCCTCCAGGACTGGATTCGAACACCTCCGGTCGTCTAATGTTTCAACTAAAACTGACGTAAAAGCAAATCGAGGCTAAGTGACACTATAGGAGGTTAAATGTAAGTATAAGACCCTGCAGGAGGTCGCATGGAGCCTCGTTTCATCTTCGTGTAACCCCGTTTATCCTGTTGTATCTTCAATTCACCTCATGCGGTGTCACGAAATTGGTTTAAACGACAGGGAAAAAAATATTTCGCAAAATATAGGAGACTTGAATACAGATTTTGCTTTCTATTTGTGTGTATACGGAGTGTCGTATCTTTCCCAGATTCGCGATAAATCACAGCCGCGCCGAATATATGGAATATATATATATGGAAGGGATTTTGTAGGCTTTGCAGTGTTACAGTGGAAGTGATGTATGGAGGCGAGTTATAAAGAAAAGGCTTTATAAATAATTCAAAACGAGCTCTGCTTATACTGTATTGAGGCGAAGACTTTCCACACATGTACATTTTAGTATCTTGTAGTCACCGTTAGTCTCTTTAGGGCATGTTGCTCCTTAAGGTTAAAAATTCCAAATAATGTCACATTTATACATATATATTCATTTATTCATCCTGTTTCATACCACTTTATCCTGTATATACTGTACTGTACAGGTCACAGGGGGATTGGAGCCCATCCCAGGAGACAGAGGGACAGGGTGCCAATCCATCGCAGGGTACACACACATACAGGCAATTTTGTGAACGCCAAATAGCCAGATGTTCAGTTGGAAGGGTTAAATACATACTTTTTATACAAGAAGCCAAACAATAAAACACACATCCTGGTGAGTGTGTGTGTGTGTGTGTGTGTGTGTTAATACTCCATCTAAAGTACCCCTCAGATAACATATTTTTTCATATCTTAACCTACCTTCGTTTTACTCCTTTTCCTAACATGCCATTTCTGTATCTATATAAATGAGCCAGTCCTAAGCCAAATCTGAGAAGGGAAGAACATCTTCTTATATGAGGTCACATTAGGTGGAAATTGGCTTGTTTAAAGCACAACCAATAAAAAAAAAGGAATAAAAAAAAAAAAAAACATTTTATTTTTCTTACACGCCCACTAGAGCCTCATCGAAATGTCTTTAACTGACTAAAAATTCTG
The DNA here is from genome assembly GCF_024256425.1 of Clarias gariepinus. NCBI lineage: Eukaryota > Metazoa > Chordata > Actinopteri > Siluriformes > Clariidae > Clarias > Clarias gariepinus. The sequence goes on along the minus strand of NC_071110.1, from coordinate 30,615,410 downwards.
TGTATAAATCATCCCTTTTCATACTGTAGGTCAATTCAATTCAATTCAATTTTATTTGTATAGCGCTTTTAGCAATTTTCATTGCCGCAAAGCAGCTTTACATAGTCAAAAGAATTATTTAAGTTTGTATAAAATGTGAATTTGTATGAATCAAAATGGTCAGTTTGTCCCTGGTGAGCAAGCCGAGGGCGACAGTGGCAAGGAAAAACTCCCTGAGATGGTAATAGGAAGAAACCTTGAGAGGAACCAGACTCAACAGGGAACCCATCCTCATTTGGGTGAAACAGAAAGCAGTAAATGATCTGCATTTATACAGTGTGTAGGGTGGGAGGCAGTTCAGCTATAATAGCTGATGTTAATTGATGTTAATATGGAGTCCAGGTAGTTATTGAAGACCCAGGTAGACTTGTAAGAAGTTCCAGTCATGAACTATCGAACTGTCAAGTCCCCAGAGAAACAGTTGCCAACACCAGTCAAGGCCAGAACCATTTTCTAGGTAGAGAGAATCATTCCCAGACACCAGACGCATCCCAGAGAGACACACGGGGCATCCATGTGACGAGATCTTCAGCCAGAAGCGAGGCACCAGGATGGGTCAGACAGGTCCGGAGGGCAGAGGGAGTCTGGATCACTGGCAGCTCAGGAACGACATGTGTAGCTCGACAGAGAGACAGAGAAAGAGTGAAAGGGGGGGACAGGAGGAGAGAGGAAAAAGAAAGAGGGGGGGAAAGAGAAGAAGAGGAGAGATGGCAGTTAGGTATGGTCACAGTCACACAATGTATAATGTGAATGTATATTAACTGTAGAGTGCAAGCAGAGACTCCGGCAGGACTAACTATGACAGCATAACTAAAAGGGAGAGCCAGAAGGAAACACAAACATGAGGGCTTCCTGACATGTAAAGCAAACAATCACCTCACCGTCAGCAAACCTGAGTGATCAATGAGAGTGAGGAAGACAGCATCCAAACATCAAGTTCACCATAATACTCTACGTCCATGAGTCCCCCAGATCTGCTCCTTTACCTATGGCAAATCTATTTATAAAAATGCTTGGCTAAATAAATAGGTTTTTAGCCTGGACTTAAACACTGAGACTGTGTCTGAGTCCCGAACACTATTTGGAAGACTATTCCATAACTTTGGGGCTTTATAAGAAAAAGCTCTGCCCCCAGCTGTATTTTTCATAATACGCGGTACTGACAAGCAGCCTGCATCCTTTGATCGAAGTAGGCGTGGCGGATCGTAAGACACTAGCAATTCGCTCAGGTACTGCGGCGCGAGACCATTTAATGCTTTATATGTCAAGAGTAGTATTTTAAAATCAATGCGAAATTTTACAGGGAGCCAATGGAGTGAAGATAAGATAGGGGTGATGTGCTCATATCTTCTGGTTCTGGTGAGGACTCTCGCTGCTGCATTCTGGACTAGCTGAAGCTTATTTATGCATCTAGCTGAACAACCAGACAGTAAGGCATTACAATAGTCCAACCTAGAGGTGATAAAAGCATGAACTAGTTTTTCTGCGTCGTTTAGCGACAATAAATTTCTTATTCTGGCAATATTTCTGAGGTGAAAGAATGCTATCCTGGTAATATTATCTACATGTGCTTCAAATGAAAGGCTGGAATCAATAATCACACCAAGGTCTTTCACTGTTGCATTTGATGGAACAGAAAGGCCATCTAAAGTTACGGTGTGATCTAAAATTTTACTCCTAGCTGTATGCGGTCCTATGACTAGAACTTCTGTCTTATCCGGATTTAGCATAAGGAAGTTAATTAGCATCCAATTTCTTATGTCCTGCACACATTGCTCAATTTTAGTAAGCTGTTTTTTCTCATCAGGTTTTGCTAAGACATATAACTGTGTATCGTCAGCATAACAATGAAAACTAATACCATGCTTACGGATTATGTTGCCCAGAGGAAGCATGTAAAGGGAAAAAAGCAGTGGACCTAAAACTGAACCCTGCGGAACGCCAAACTCCACTAGAGAACATGCAGAATAATCACCATTTAAGTCTACATACTGATAACGATGGGTCAGATAGGATCTGAGCCAGGAGAGGGCTGTACCCTTAATTCCCACTACATTTTCTAATCTGTGAAGAAGAATAGCGTGATCAACAGTGTCAAAAGCTGCACTGAGGTCAAGTAATACAAGCATAGTTACACAACCCTGATCAGAGGCCAATAGAATGTCATTTACTACTTTAACGAGTGCTGTCTCTGTACTGTGATGAGGCCTAAATCCTGACTGATACAGTTCATGTATGCCATTTCTATGTATATATGAGCATAGCTGCTCCGCTACTATCTTTTCCAGGATCTTAGAGATAAAGGGGAGGTTTGATATTGGTCTGTAACTGGACAGCTGACAGGGGTCGAGGTCAGGTTTCTTAATTATTGGTTTGATAACTGCTAATTTAAAAGATTTTGGAACATATCCAATGCTGAGTGAAGAATTAATTATTCTCAACAGGGGTTCTATTATTGCTGGTACTATCTGTTTAAGAAAATGTGTCGGTACAGGATCTAATATACAGGTTGATGAATTTGAAGAAGAGATGAGTGAAATTAGTTCATTCTCTTCAAGGGGAGTAAAGTATTCTAGGTTCTGGTCTGACATGGCTAGATTAACATCTGCATCAATTACATTGTTCGGTTTCAAAACCTCAATTTTATGCCTAATATTTACAATTTTATTATTAAAAAAGTTCATGAAGTCCTCACTATTGCATGATGTTGTTGTGGAGATTTCTGCAGTGGTCTTATTTCTGGTTAATTTGGCTACAGCATTAAATAAGAATCTAGGATTATTTTTGTTATTTTCTATAAGAGTGGAGAGATATGTTGATCTAGCTACACTAAGAGCTTTTCTATAGTTCAGGATGCTCTCCTTCCATGCTATTTGAAATACTAGTAATTTAGTTTGACGCCATTTACGTTCTAATTTCCGAGCGGTCTGTTTTAAAGTGCGCGTGTGATCGTTATACCAGGGAGCAAGTTTTTTATCTCTAATAATTTTTCTCTTGACTGGAGCTACATTATCTAGGGTATAGCGAAATGTCGACTTTAAATATTCAGTCGCCTGATCGAGTTCTGTGGGGTCAGACGGTGATCTAATCGTAGTTGGGAACTCTGGGAGATTACTGATAAAACTCTGTTTGGTAGTTGATGTGAATGTACGTTTTATACGGTAGCGCGGCGCTGTGTGTACATTATTATTGTGACACACTTGAATTGAGACAAGATAGTGGTCTGAGATAACTTCAGATAGTGGTATTGTGAATAAATTTTTTATACTTAATCCAAATAATATTATTAAATCTAAAGTGTGACCTGCTTTATGAGGTCATTTATTGCTTTATTGAACATGGCTAAGGTGTTGTTCACACCAACTCCTAGAAATACTACAGCACCTCGAAAACAGCACTAATGAAATAACATGAAAACAGGAGGTTGCATCAAGTGAATTTATTGAAGGTCATGAGAAGGTAAAAAAAGCAATGTCTCTAAACCTTTTTTTTTTTAATGATATTCTGATACTGGCCCGATGGTGTCGGTGCATTTTGCCTGGAATAGCATGCTGTAGATTAGTGCCTTATAGCGTCAGTCAGCTTGTGGCAGTCTCGATGTCAGACGTTTGAATGTACTGTACTGTCATTTCTTTTCACTTTTTTAAATATCACATAAGCTCATAACGAGTAAGCTCTTGTTTAGATCAATTAAAAAAAATGTAGACAGCAAGATTTACAACATCTCTCACTCCCAGGTCAGGGGAAGGCAGAGCAGAAGCGAGTGCAATAATCACATTTTATCGGACCTGAAGTGGCCTTCTAACGTAACGTAAAGGTGATGTATGGAGGCTGTGAATCACCAAGGAGTGGCTTATTAAACCACCGGGGTATGAAACAGTAACTTCTACACATGTACCTTCGTTCTCTAGGTTCTCTAGGTCTCTGTACTGTAGGATAATTTAAACACAACCTCTCTCTAGAACCTCTTAGAACTAAACGCATTATTATTATTTTGCCTCATCTAACCACAAAGCGCCACTTATTAAAGAGCACGTACTGATTCCTTCTTTTAAATAAACTCTAAGCTCATACCCACGGTGTTGTACAGCCGCACTAAGCTAAACCTCATTTATTAACATGCCTTATATTTCAGCTAAATAGATTTTAGCTAAATACTGTATGTCACCTTATTAAATATAATTAAATGTTTAACCCCTTTTGGCTAAAAATAACTTTTTAATTAGCATTATTGGTTATTTAGCTAAACCACACTATCAGATAAACTTATTTACAATCTGTCCACGCAGTGATGTTCTGGAATCCTGATCAACTGTACAGTACATGTTATCTGAGGACTAGCCTTGCTTTTAGCTTGTTAAATAAACTTTACTTATCAATTAGCATCCTTTAATTTGGTTTAGCTAAATCACACTTAGTATTACCGCGCATTTTGCTAAAACTTACGTTTCAGGCTAATTTTGTGCATTTTTTGGGTAAATATAAAAAATAATAAACTAGCCATTTAACCTTGACAAGCTAAACCCTGCATTGTGTACTCTGCTTAACCTCAAATGTCGTCATACTGTATTACTAGCCTTATTTATTTATTTTTTTTTATCTCCTTGCACCTTCAGGGTCTGGGTTCGATTCCTGGCCAAGCTCAATCGTTCCCGTCTCTGTGTGCATAGAGTTTGCATGTTCTCCCTGTGCTTGGTGGGTTTCCTCTGGGTACTCCGGTTTCCTTCCACAGTTCAAAGATATGCAGGTTAGGCTAATTGGCATTCCCAAATTGCCTGTAGTGTGTGAATGAGTGTGTGTATGTGTGTGTGTGCCCTGCGATGGATTGGCGCCCTGTCCAGGGTGTACCCCGCCTCGTGCCCTAAGTCTCCCGGGATAGGCTCCAGGCCCCCGCGACCCTGAATACAGGATAAAGCGGTATAGAAGGTGAGTGAGGTACACTTTATCAACTAGCCTTCTTTAGCATTTTTAACTAAACCCCACTTAGTAAGATTGTGTATTCCGCTTCACCTCAAATGTCATTATATCATTAGCTTAATTTTTAACTTGTTAAGCATGTTAAGGTAACATTTTCTTATCACCTAGACCCTTTACCCTTTTTATCTATACCTTACTTAGTAATATTGTGTATTCCGCTGAACCATACATGTTGTCAGATGACTAGCTTAATTTTTAGCGTGTAAATGATCTAACATTAATTTCGTGTAACAAAGCTAGTGGCGAAGAGAGTGTCATAAACTAATAGACTTGTTCATTTAATCTTATTAAAAAATGATCTCACTTAAAAATCCAGATTTAAGCACGAAAAACCTTAGCATGTGACCTTGTCTTGTTTATATTATGAATAAATATCAAATAGTTTCGAAATTTGCGCGCTACAGATCCAATCACTGTCATTAAACGTCCTTTCTTATACGCCTTAAAACCTGGCAGTGGAATTTGCTATTACCGGTTTGGCCCCTGGTGAGTAATTCGTGATGCACAATGCTGCGAATGTTGAAAAAGATGATGATCACGCACTCGGTCGAGCTGCAGACCTGCCTTTTTCAGTCGTGGAGATAAGGGCTCTTCCACTGTGAAGACTGTTGCTTCGTCTCACGGTTGTACCCGTACACCCAGGTTTAGTCACCGATAATGATCCTCTACATGAAGGAGTCATTCATGGCAGTTCTGGAGTCCGGGAGATCTTGGCAGACTTCCACGCGATGTTCCTTCTGCTTCTGGGTCAGCAGCCTGGGGACAAATTTGGCAGCAACACAGCGAATGTTCAAATCACACCTGAGGATTGCCTAGACTGCTCTGTGTGTGACACTTTGACAACGGTAGCAAGGTTGTGGATTGTTCTTTGATGATCATCATGCACAAATGGTTTCAACATTTTCAGGGGTTGAGCTTGTTGAAGGTCTTTCTGATTTCTCAATGTCTTCCAGTGATGTTCTTCTGCTCTTGAAGTGCACTTGCTGTTCAAAGCATCTCGAATGACCCGTTGCAGCATCGCTGTAAACTTGCAGAATCTTGCCAAAGGTCTCTGTCACAGATTTGCCCAGTTCCACATTTTTGCCGCAATTTCACATTTGCTCTTTATTCTAACTCGCTCTCCGTGATGAAATAGCGGACGTGGTAACGCACATGGTCAAAACAGCACCAGTCTTTTGGCACATTGACTTATGACGGTTGGTGCTTCCTGTTAGTGTGCATGCAGCCTTGTGCTGCCATCTGCTGGTGTGTTACAAAACTAGTCTCAGAACTTTTTGATACAACCTCATGCAAACCTGTAAAATCAATTCACCATGACTAGCAAGACCTTATATTAATACGTTGATGAAGTCTGGACTGCAATCAAAGTGTCTAATGCAGTTGTGCCTGTGTGTGTGTGCCCTGATGACTGAAACATACCCAGCTGTGGTGTTGGATTGTGGCCCGTGTGCGTGTGTGTGATGCCAGCTGGAGTGTGATCTCTATGCATTATCAATAAGATCTACGGATGTTTACGTATCACTTCCTAGAACTTCCCACCCACATTCCATTAGAACCATCAGTATTTCTGATTTGTAGATAATTAGTCTAATCTCCACAATCCACTTAGACATTTAGAACTACATCCCAATTAGCAGACAGCTCATAAAGAGCCCGTACTATTGTTGGTCTTTTCTCCAGACGCACTATTCAGTATGGCACTGTGTGCTTTGGGACGCAGCCCTTCTCATTGGCTTTGACCTTCATCTCATTCTTATTCCATCTCATAACGAAAAAAATGAAAGCACCTGTGTCCAAGCGAAGCAGCTGTGCTTTCTATTATGCTTGGCAAGGGCACCAGGAGAGATGGATAAGAGCTCTTCCTTCTGGAGAGAGAGAGAGAGAGAGAGAGAGAGTTAGGGAGAGCAACAGATAGGAGAAGGTTCGGATGAGGAGAGAGAGAAAAGGAAATGAGAAGATATGAGTCTTGTAATACGTTCACCAAGCACTCTGCTTGTTGAATCATCCATTTAAGCATCTATCATTCCATTAATCCAACCATTTAACCATTTATTGATTCATTTATCCACCCACAGCCTGGACTTGCTGGAAGGAGGACGCACGGTGAAAGGCAGGTGTAGGGTGGGTTTAAGTGTAAGGGCATCTTCATCCCAACCAAGTATCAAGACCTTTTGGCTTTGTACACAAATAAATAGATAAATAAAAAAAGAAATAAAATTAAATAGAAAAAGCAAAATAAATATATATATTTTTTAATGTTAAGTTTAAAAAAAGCATGAAAGAAAGAAAGAAATTAAAATAACGACAGTGCGTGTGCGAGTAGTTCAGAAAAAAAAAAGACTAAACGAAGTAAAGGCAAAAAAAAATAAAAAAATAAAAATTAACAAATAAAAAATTAAAGAAATACGGTGAGAGATAAAGGTTAAAAAATTTAAAGCAGAAATAAAAAAGAAAGACGAAAAGCTAATAATAATTAGACCAAAATAAGAAAAAAGAAAAAAATAAGACTTAAAGTGAAAAATAACTAAATAAATAAATCACAGACCAAAAGAAATAACCTAAACATGAACAAAAGAATACATAATTAAATTATTAAAGTAAAAATTAAATAGCAAAATAGCTAAATTTTAATTTAAAAGAAATAAAGGGAAAAAAATATGCAAAATAAAATAAGAAAAAAGTATAAAATAAAAAATACAATATAAATTAGGAAGGAAAAATGTGTTTAACATTAATTCATTAAAATGGCAATCTTGTTTTATGATAAAGAATCAGGGTTTCTAAAGAATCGATGGACGATTGCTTTGAGGATGCTGGACTGGCAGGCAGACGTCTGAGTGACTGTGTGAGATGGTGAGATGGTGAGATATGGACTGCTTATGGATTACTCAGTAATAACAACAATCCAGGAGAACCTTTATAGTACAGCGGTGCACTTCCTTACATCTGAGAAGACATTTCTGTTTTTTCTCCAGCTAGTGATCGTATCACGCATGTCACACTGGACAGAAGAACCTCCGGGCTCACCCAGGACCCTCATGAACGTGAGTTATAGCTGGCCTGGGAGCGTTTAGTTGTGCCACAGGATGAGCTGAAATCCGTGGCTGGGGATACGCAAGTCTAGACGAACTGTGTCAACATCATCACCTGGAACACTTTAATTAATAAACTAAATCAATCAATCAGTGATGGAACTAAGATAATGTTATTGTGTTAATGAGAACATAGACTATAATTCTGTTGAACAATTTCAGACATTTCAGTACCAAAACAATTGCAATTGATGACAACTTTATACATTTTTGGAGAGAAACCGAGTCATATTCAGCTGAGAGCCGAAAGAATCGAATCTTAATGAGTCAAATGATTCGATTCACTGAAAAGAATCACAGCGTGTTCTGAACGAGAAGACACACTCGGGCTGCATGTTTATTCAGGCAGGCTGTGCCATCAATTGTGTCCTCTCCAGACTGGAGGACGCCTGTGTGTGTATGTGTGTGTGTGTGTGTGTGTGTGTGTGTGATGTCATTTAAATTCGCCTGAAGAGCAGCATTGTTAATTAAACTCAACATCTCATTATTCATATTCCCATCCCTGAAGGTCTTTCCTTTAAACTTCTCTCTCTCACACACGATAGTTTTCTACATTTAATGGCGTTGTAGAAAATGTGTGTGAATAATGATAGATTTGTTATTTGTTTTATGGACAAAGTGTGTGTTTTATTGTTTGGGTCACATGAGATGTGACTATCGATCACTGTTGACCTTTTACTTGATCTGTTGGCCTTATCGATTGGACCGGTTTGTGATCTCTCGGTCTCTCTCTCTCACACACACACACACACACTTTATCCAGTTACTTCAACACCCTGAGTATCTCTCTCTGTTATACAGATGACAGGTGATAAAGAAAATGATGTAATGTTAGAGGAAACTCAGTTCCATCATTTCGACACATTACTGGTTCATTTCCTGTAACAACACAACCCCCAGTGTTCTATCACTCACTGAACACAGTAGACCACACATCTGATCATGATGGGTTAACATTTAATAAAAGCATGACACACACACACACACAGCTAAATTAATACCAGTGACATACATTATGGGTTATGATGTCATTAGGAATGAATTGTTAACATTTATCTAATTTGCATGTTTTGAGATAAACGTTGTCATCCTTATTCAATTAAATGAAGTTCCTGTTCATTTAGAAATTATCTGTGAAAAAAGGAAGAGATAAAAAGACAGTGAAAGAGAGAGAGATGTTCAGTGTGGCTCTATAAGGCTGCTGAGGTTTGAAGTCCGTTGCCACGGATATAAAGTAACAGTTGTTTTGTCTAGAACACAGACAAGCAACTGTACATACAGTACACACACACACACAGAGGTGACGGTATGTTGTTTTATATTGTGTTCTATGTGTGTGTTAAAGAGGTAAAGGATGCCGTTGACGTGAGGACGGAGGGATTTATGGCCTCAGGCAGGCGGAGCAGGGTGGGCCGCGTCCCAAATCCAGTTTGAGGGAGACCGTGTCCATGTCCTCCCTCTGGAGCAGGTCTGTCTCACTGGCCATGATGTGTCTCACCAGACAGGTAACTGCTTCATCTATATTAATGTTCTCCTACAGAGAGAGAGAGAGAGAGAGAGAGCCTTCACACACAGTTTCACAACCAGGAAGTGTGATTGATACGCTAATGAATATTCATAACTTGCTGCATCTTATCTGCATATTCATTACTCTGTGACTCAGCAGGAAGCAAGACACAGACAAAGTAAGACTGTAGGGGGGGGTATGATGGAAGGGGGGAGCGAGAGAGAAGACATTTAAGTCAAAAAATTTAAAAAGTAAAAAAGCATTTATGGATAATGAAATTTTGTCAAATACATAAAAAAAGAAAGGCAGATAAAAAATTAATAAAAATAATAAATATGGAAAAAGATACAAAGAACAGAGTAAAAGATGTAAACACAAAAAGTAAAAGAATGAAATTTACTAAAGAATACAGAAAAAGAAAGAAAAAAAGACAAAAAGAAAGGAAGTAACTACTAGAGAAAGGAATGTTAAAAAGCAAGAAAGCAAGTTTAAAGCTTTTAAGAAAGAAAGAAAGAAAAACAAATAAAATACAAAAAAACATTTAGAAAAGAAAAAAATTGTAAAAGTTTGTAAACAAAATAAATTTAAAATGACAAAAATATAGAAAATGAAAGAAAACAAAGAAACAAGTAAAAAATTAGGCACAGAATAAATAAGAAAATAAATAAAAATTAGAAAACATGAAATTTACAAAATTGGATTAGCTAAATTTTTATTTTAAAAAAGAACAAAATAAGTGCAAACTAAAATGAATAGAAATCTAGGAAAAATTATTTATAAAATTTAAAAGTAAAATAAAAGTAAATAAAAGTAAAATAAAAAAGTAAAATGAATACAATAATAATTTTAAAAATACAATTTAAGTAGGAAGAAAGAGAGAAAGAAAGAAATGCAAATAAAAAGACTAAATAAAAACCATAGAAATACAGACATTAATTATTTAAAAGGAAATAACGTAAAGATTAGAAAGAAATGAAAGAAAAATTACCTGTAAAATGTAAAAAAAAATTATAATAATGAATATAAAATTACATGATGTAAACAATAAAGGAAAAAATGTAAAGTAAGAATTAAAATAAAAATAAAAACACTAAAAGATAAAAAATGATTAAAAAATAGAATAATTTTGCAAGAAAAGGGCAAAATAATGAAAAATAAACTGACTAAATGAAACTTCGTGAACTCTTGATGAAATTATTAAAGAGTAAAATAATTTAACAATTTTAAATAAAAAGAAAGTAAAAACAGTTAAAATAAAATCAATTAAAAAAACTTCGAAAATATTTTTACAACTAGAAAAATCTAAAATAAATGTAAAAAAAAAAAGTTAAAATGTTATACAAGTTAAATATAATATTAAAAAGTTGAAATAAAATCTTAAAATAAAAAAATTCACTTAAAAAAATTAGGCAAAGATAAAAAGAAAGATAGAAAAAAGAGGAAAAGGAAATAGCTAAATATGTATCAAATAAAATAAAAAAGCAAACAGTAAAAAATAAAAGATTCTGGACCTTCGCTGACGTCTCGAACCAGCTGATGAAGCCGTGCTCTCGGCAGAACTGCTCCATCCTGGGGTAGGTTTTTGCGAAAGCGTCGTCTTTTTCCTGGTCACATTTGTTGGCGAGCAGCACGGCAGCGATCCGATTCCCGCCAAAGACATTCACCTTGTCGTCTAAATCCTCCTTCCACTTCCTCACTGCCTCGAACGTGCACGACCGCGTCACATCGAAAACCACGAATGCACCGATGGCGTCGCGGTAGTACACACGTGTCATGTTCCCGAAACGTTCCTGACCTGCAGGGAGACACGTGATATGGGGAAGAGACACTAGCTAACTAAAACCCAAATTTTTTTTTTTTTTTTTAAATGAGGAACGTAGTTATGAGTAGCTAGCTAAAGTTTAACCGAGAACTCTAACTAGTCATAAATTTAAGGATTTGAAATGGAACCAAAATCTGTAAAACCGTTTCACCCCCAGCTCAAAACCTGGTTGCCTCTGCCAGGGGGTTCAGCAACAAATAACACAAAGACAACAGCTTAAAGTCTGGAACGGAGCCCAAACCTTTGAGAAATCTTTTTCACATGAGCGTCACACACAGAAACTTTGTTCTGCAAGAGATTTTGAGGCATTAAGAGTCCCGTGCTGCGATGGAGGAACCACAAGCAGGAATCAGCATCAGCCAAAAAAAACTTATTATAAACTGAAATTCTTAAATCAACAGATTTTACAAACATTTCTTCATAATAAACGTCTGCATGTTTGCGTGAGATCTTCACCTGCAATGTCCCACAGCTGCACCCGGATCGTGTCCTGGTCCAGGTCGAGCACTTTGAGGGCGAAGTCCACTCCGATGGTGGCCCTGTAGTTAGCGGAGAAGTGCTGGTGCACGTAGCGCTTGATGATGCTGGTCTTCCCCACGCCGAGATCTCCGATCACCAGGACCTTAAAGCGGTGCTCCCTCTGCTGCATGTTGAGCCACAAATGAGACGGAGCTGATCCGGTGCTTTAGGTAACCCCCCCCCCCAACTGAGGATTTATGGATTAGATCACTCGGGCAAGATCCTGAATCATATTGAACCCTACATAGTGCACATCTTGGGTATTGGCACTCAGAATACCTAGATCAATACTGTTATGTATACACTAGTAATCCTTCATAAATATTGGCACCCTGTATAAAAATTGTTCTCTGGTGTTTAATTCAAGTTTAATTAAAAAAATAAAAGTATTGGCACACCTAAAAACTCTTCCTCTCAGGGCCCTTCCTTTATGCTCAAGATTTATACAGCATTTGAGAATAATTATAGCATTTCATATAAATAAAGAGCTCAAGGACCCTTAAGTGCTATTGACGGATCCTTAAACAAGGCCATCAGCCATATTATAAGATTAAAGTGACTGGCTAAGGTCATCGACAAACTGCTGTAAACAAGCATTTTATTATTATTTTTTTTTTTTTTTTTTTTACCAACTAGGTGCGTGCAACTTTGCTTGGGGGAAAAAAAAAAAAAAAAAAAAAAAAAAAAGCACCATCTGGACTTTTGAGATGAAGTAATGACTTTCAAATGAATGTTCGGTTATTACATTTTAAAGAAACTCACTCATGCAAATAAATCTTTAAAAGGCAGCCTTTATTGGACACGTTTAAAAAAAAAAAAAAAAAAAAAAAGTTTGCATAAAACTGATCAGATTTAAAAGTCAAATTTGAAATGTCTGAACATTTTTAAACCACAAGGCAGTGACGTTTTAACCAAAAACAGTATGCACATCTGCATGTGAGAGAGAAGTGATTTGTAAGAAACACCTGAGAAAAGTGGCCAAAAGAAAAATAATGAAAATTCCCCTTTTACCCTTGTGGGGAAATAATTTTTTTTTTTTTGCTAAAAAAGGACCAAGTGCAAGTTATTAGACAAAAGTGAAGAAAGTGGATTGGGACAGAGCAATGAACAACAGTTTTTGCAACACATGAGGGGAAAAAACAATCCCTTTTGAAATGAAGCGGCTCCATTATGAGTCCTGAAGGCACCACAGTGAAATGGAACCTGAACTACAGGATTAAAAATAATAAAAAAATCATAATTTTATAAAAAATCTCACTGGTTACAGATGGGACCGTGAATTCTAAAATAAACTGTTAACATTCTTGAGATCATAATTGGTTTGTACCTTGTAATAAAGCTCAAGCAATCATCACATTTCCTAGGCTACATAGTGCACTTCATGCCATAACTAGTAAACAAAGAAAGGATTTGGGCCACAGCCATATCAGATCATCTAATTCAAAGCAGCAGGAGCAATAGCTTGGCTTAAATTTCCCTTTTAAAAACAAACAAACAATTCAATCTTGAACACTTGGGTATTCTCATGTAATCATGATAGCAAAGGCAGAGACGCACAAGATCGGAGAGCAAACCAGGAAGTGACCTCACAGCTGGGCGATGGGTGTGACTGCCACGGCGATGCTCTCTATAGCGCACTCGTCCACCCCGCGCCGGATGCGGAAGTAACCATCTTCGCCCCAGCCGGTTCCCCAGCTGTTCTTCACGATCCAGTACTTCTCCCCGGTCTTCTGACTCTGCCCATAACCGATCAGCAGCACTGCGTGATTGGTCAGCTCAAATGGATTGATGGAGTCACGCAGGCCGGTGTGATGGTAGATGCCATCTTTGTAGTTCATGAAGTCGGAGTACACCTCGAAGGCCACGCCCATTGGGCCGTTATTTACCAGCTCGATCATCATGGCTGCTTCGCTGCATCCTCCGTAGAAGCCGCCTATGTAGTGGTAATCGGAGACGTAATTGCGAGGACAGTCGGCCGAAACAGAGCAGGGAGAGTCTTTGCCGGTGTAAGGGAAGCACTTCTCCTCGACTATGCCGAAGTCCTGCACGTATTTACCGATCAGGTACGGGAAGCCACCGTCACAACCTGAAACAACCCAGAAAGCGCAGAATTAAGGAAAAATTACATCTCCATAACAACCGGTATTAAATTAAAATATGATTTCTGTTATAGCATGTGAAGTGCACTAGGAAGAGTCCAGAGGCCATTATATTACACAAAACCAAGACTTCAGAGCAGTTATTTAGGGTGTAGGACTTGATGTTATTAACTTAACATAAAATATAAGGCCAAGTCCCAAACATCCATCCCTCTATCTATCTATAGATATAAAATATTGATATGTAACAGTCAAGTTGCCATTGTACAGAAATATAGAGCTCCCAGTATTGTTGCTCTGCCATTCAATTTACATACAGCCTCATCCACCACAACTAGTGCATGCAATTTCAATCCCTATTTAAAAAAAAAATAAAGTTTAAAATTTATTTTTAAGTGCACTTGACATTTCAGACTCCATGTAGTGCACTTGAATGATGCATGCTTAAAAGAACAAGCACACCAGGACACTCGAGTACTGATTCAGCTTGTAACTCGTCTCAGGAACAGAAGTGTGTGTGTGTGTGTACGCTGGGAGTACTGCGAGCAGGAGACAACTTGCTGAGGACTAAAGATCGGCTGCTGGGTGTTGTTGGTCTGGATTCGGATCCGCGCCTCCAGCATCCCCATCGTGGCAAACGAGTAGCAGCTTCCACATGACCCTATTTGTCGATCAAGATTATAAATTGACCTTCATCTTGCTCATTTATTCTTAATCATACTTACACAATTCATTTCTAAAAAAAATAATTACAAAATTACCACCTCTTTTATATGTCACTAAAATTAACTGTTTTTCATTTTCATATTTTTCACTGCATTTCATATGAATTATTCAATAATAAAAATTCAACTTGTATACAGATCTATTATAATTAGGGATGCACCGAAATTTCGGCCGCCGAAAATTTTCGGCCGAAATAGCATTATCGGTTTCGGCCGAAACGTAAGAAAGCGCCGAAAATAAAAGCCGAAATTGTCGCCACGCCTCTCCCATCCTCCCGTCTCGTTCGCGCTGTCATTACGCATCAAACACGGAGTATGTCGGCGGTTTGGAAGCACTTCAAAGTTTCAGATGAGGACAGCAAAGTTGCAATAATTTTAATTAATTTGTAGGTTTTTAATACAAACAAAAAGAAAATATTTTAAACATGTTTTTTAATGAAGCCATTTTCGGTTTCGGTATCGGTTTTCGGCCAAGTGCATCCAAAAATTTCGGTTTCGTTTTCGGCCCAGAATTTTCATTTCGGTGCATCCCTAATTATAATAAAATTTTATATATACACATAATACCTTTATTTATAAATGCTTAACTTCTATAAAATAAAGTTATACATTATAATTATTTAATCAACATACAGTAATTAGTGACTGCAGAAATAAACTTTAATCACATGCCGTACTTGAGGTTATCAATGCGTCTACAGGCCACGCCCTTATCTAAAGACATTCAAAGCGAATCCCGCACCTTGATTGCGTATCGGATTGACGTAACTGACTCCGTTCACATTCCTCCAGTCCCACTGCTCTGGCAGACTGGCGGCCTTCTTGAGTAGCTCTGGGGAGGCGGGGGTGGACTTAACACGCCTGAGGAACAAGGGGGCGGAGTCAGGATTATTTGCATAAGCTCAAAGCAATGATCAGAAAATCTTTATTTAAAAAAAAAAAAAAAAAAAAAAAAACAGGAAAAGAAAAACTTGCATAAATATTGATACTAAACTTATCCACACATACATATTTTTTTTAAAAATAAATAAAATTAGATGTATACATGCAAGTGTTTTTATTTAAAAAAAAAAAAAAAGGGGGTTTTTTTTTTAATAAATGCAGCAAAAAGAGGGGGGCAAATATTATAAAATTAAAGAAACACAAAAGATGCATAATGCTTTTCCCCTTAGTATCTTCTTTTCCTTGCGTTTTTACCTTTTGTACCATCATTATTTTATTTAAAATAAATAAATATTTTTTTTAAAAAAGGGGAAGAGGACTAGCATGAAACAACAATTAAAACGTGTGTGCACACACACCGTGGGAAGTGGGACTTGCGACCTCCGGCTCTCCGTGTTAACTCTTGGATGGTGAGGAGCTCGTGCTCCCTGTAGGCTGTGGCTCTCCATGAGTTCTGGACCGAGTTGATGCGCTCCACAAAGCTCATGTCATGCTTAAAAAGCTGCAGGAACCTGAAACACACCATTACGAGTTGTATACATGCACACAACACATCAACAATATTAACTCATCACCCCATTAACACACTCACGGGTTAGGTTCAGGGGTGTAGGAGGTTTTAGGAGCCAAGCGCTGAACTTTCTTCCCGGTGAAACAGGCCCAGTTGTTACCCAGAACATCATGAACCCAACCAGGAAGCGTCTGGTCGCAGTAACTCTTGACCACCGAGCCCTCTTGAGTATACTGAGTGAGGAGGGGGAGAAAAAAATAAAAAAAATAAAAATTTACATAAAGCATAAAAATCAACCTGAGATTTTTTTTATTACAGAGTATCTAGAAAGATAGATTTTTTTCTCCATAATTTGAGAAGTGAAAGCTTAGAGTCATGTGTTGGTGGTAAACAGGAAAAAAAAAAAGGAAAAGCTGCGATGTTTTACAACTGAAATTTCAATCACTAGGTCAAAAGACAGCATGTGACTGGACCCATCACAAGACGTTTTAACAGGAAGGGAGGTTACGTTTTTAAAGTGGAATCACGAGAACGGCTCTCTACAGGTCATGTGTTAATGATTGACCAGTTAACTATATAGGAATTAATAGCCATCTATAGATAAATAATGTATTGATTCTGAAAGAAATTCCAGATATCCAGCAGAAAGAGACAACAATGCGATTATATGCAAGACAGTGTGTAGTCAGTACACACAGTAATGCAAGAACTGACCAGAAGTTACTAGTGCAATGCTTAGGGAAAAATAAAAAATAAAAATCTACAAACACAAAAATAAATAAATAAAAGGAACTAAGAAATTAAATAAAATGCAGTGCAGCCTTGATGCAGCCTTTTATGGCAAAGTACATACAAAGTGCATCTGCGCACTTACTATTTTTCTGATTGTCAGTCCGTATGTTGATCCCTGTCTATTAGTCCTATTTATTTGTCTGTTTATCTGTCTGTTAATTGTAGAGGAATGAGAAAGCCAAATTCAGGATTGTGAAATAGATAGTTGATCATTTTCCATCCAGCAGCTCAAGGCTTTTTATCGTTAATTCATAACATTATTCAGTGCACTGTTACATTAGAGTCTCAACTCAACAAATCCTCCCCTGTTAGAACATATTACTTTACACACACTTCTGTGTTAAGCTTGAAACGAGATGCATCATGTGAAGAAAGCAGGACTTTGAACCAGACCTCATTACAAGACCGTCATGTGCTTCGGTGTGAAACAGGAAGTTTAATATTTCCGAGCAAGTCTAGGCATGAGTCACATGGAGTTATCTGAAACGAAAAATAACCTTTGCGTGCATGTGTGCAAGAGTGAACGTGTGTGTGTGTGTGTGTGTGTGTGTATGGGTGGGAGTGTTGTGGGGGCAACATTGCACAAGCACTGACCTTAAAGAAGCCGAACCATTTGTAGTTGTTGAGCACCACCTCGAAGCCCTGGTTGTAGATGATGGTGAAGAAGCCTGTGTTTCCAAGATCATCAACAGCCTGAGATAACTTCTGTAAATGCACGGTCACAGACTTCACCGTCGGACCTGGACAAAAGACATAAAACCAACTTTATTAAACACAACATTGTGCACACACACACACACACACACACACACACACACACACACACACACACACTTCCCCCATTTACACTAGACAGTTAAAAGCATAATAAATCAAACTCCTCCAGGGTAATAATGTGTAACCCAGACAGACATTGCTCTCTCTCCCCCTCACCAGCAGTGGAGCAGTCGATGTTCTTGTCCTGTCCCCCCTTAGACAGCTGGAACACCCAGGTCCCCAGCAGCTCCTCATAAGTGCAGTTAGCTGGTGTGTCCCCTAACGAGCCGCCCAGGCAGCACAACGCCACCAAACACAGCAGAACCGCCTTCATCCCGCACACACACACACACACTGCCCGCGCTGGACTGACTAACTAACTAACCGCTAAGAATCCCGGACGGAGGGAAACGATAAATCACAGACACACACACGAGCGCGCACAAACACTTCCTGCGGAGCTGCGGAGCTGCTGAGGCTGCTGAGGCTGCTGAGACTCCTGGCGACTCCTGGCGTCTCCCCCCGTCCTGCTGCACAACAACTACGGCCAACTTCCCGCTCTTATCATGTGACAGCAGTCACGTGACAGTGACGCAGCCACAGGGCCGGGAGGTGTTCGGCGCGCGCGCACGAGCGGACGGTACTTTCTGAGAAAGAGAGAGAGAGAGCGCGCGCGCGTTACACACATCAAAGGGGTGTTTAATTAGATAAAACGATCTCAGGATCTGAGTGTTACACAGATATGATGCAGTGTTTAGTTCATGTCCCGTACTGATATATATATAAATAAATAAATTATATTTTATAAGAAATTGTATAAAGAATTTTAAAAATTCTGTTCATAAGTTTCTGTTGATCCATCTATCTGCCCACTATTTGTCTATCTATCTGCCTGCCTGGCTGTTTGTCTGTTGTTTTTTTACCTCTCTGTTGATCTGTCTGTTTGTCTTTTGGTTAATTGGTCAGTCCCTCCAGTCCCTCTATCTATCTATCTATCTATCTATCTATCTATCTATCTATCTGTTCCCCCTCTCAGTTGATCTATCTATCTGTCTATTAATTTTATAATTATTTTATAAATAATAAAATATATTTATTTATATTTATTTGTATGGTGCTTTTGCATGGGTCTGTGAGAACATATGTATAAGTTAAAATTATCTTTAAGTTAAAAAAACTACATATTTATCTGTTTGTTAATCTATGTATCTAAGTGTCTGTCAGTTTTTCTATCCATTAGTCTTTTCATCTATCTATCTATCTATCTATCTATCTATCTATCTATCTATCTATCTATCTATCTATCTATCGATTTATCGATCTATCTATCTATCTATCTATCTGTGTTTCCGCCTGTCTGTTTATTTTTTTACCTCTCTGTTGATCTATCTATTTGTCTGTTGGCTATTTTGTCACTCCTTCCATTTATTTTTCTATGTATATATATATAGTATCTATCTGTGTGTACATCTGTCTGTACATCTGTAATCTGAGCAGTTGAGGGCCTTGCTCAAGGGCCCAACTGTGGTTTGAACCTGGGACCTTTTGAACCGTAGTCCAATGCTACACCTGATCCCTGATCTGTGTATATCTGTCTGTCTGTCTGTCTGTGTCTGTCCACCTGTTTGTCTATGTATCTATTTGTCCTTCCATTTCTTTGTCTGTCTGTCTGTCTGTCTGTCTGTCTGTTTGTCCACATTTATACTGATCTATCTATCTGTTTTCTCTGTTTTATGCTAAGGTTTCAAAATTGTTGTTTGTGTACTTTTTACATTTTCTAATTCTTTAATTTTATTTATACCATTGTGGATAAGATTGTTACAAAATGTTACTGGAAATGTTTCAGGAATCTGAATGAAAAACAAAAGTTTAACTGGATATTCGGAGGGGAATAAAAACAGCAAAACTGCACACAAGCTTTTATCGACTTGATGTTTAATGTGTAAGGCGAATCATGCTGAATCATGAAAAACAGGATGTCTAGGCAGAGGCAGGAAGTAACAAAGAATGATAATTGTTACTGTTACATAAGTCAGTTTTTAGTTGTCTTAACTTTCTTTTAGCTTTTCTTACATCTACCATGTTATATATGTCTAATTATTTTCTATTCACATCACCACATTAAATAAAATAATAATATAAAATAATGTGTTTGTAAAGGCTTTAAGTAATTATTTTAAATCAGCTATCTAGTTGATCGTGAAATTGACATATATTCCTAACAAATCTAACCTTTAACCTTTAATGGTTTTATCTGCTACTGCTACGCACACATAGTATTGATCATAGCAGTTTGCTTTATCACAACTACTGATTAGTTTTCAGATAGTTTACATGGTCAAAGTTCTTATCAATGCTAACTAACATTTGAGAACGTAGCAACAAAATCATTGTTAGACTTAGCTTGTCTGGATAAATTCTTCCGTGAAAGTTAAATTAGAGCTTCAAATTCTTTACTCAAGTCAAGGAAGATTCACAAAATATCCAATTATGTTGATTTCAGTTACAGTACTTAGGTAGTTTGTGAATCTTCCTTGACTTAAGTGAGGAAATTGAAGCTCTAATTTAACTTTCACTGAAGAATTCATTTAGCTGAATAAAATAAAAGCCTCTCCGCTGGGTGTGTAAGACACTACAGAGGGACACTGAATGCAGAAAGAATTTATTTCCAGTTCTATGTAGTGCAGTTTAGATAGGGAGCAGGCGGTAATTTTGGATTCAGCCTTAATCAGTGATCTAATCAGAGTCTGTGTGGAAAGACTGATTAAATTTAATTGGCCTCTGATTTAATTCAGGCTTGATTAATTTGTAGGCTGATTAATTTGCTGCCACTGACGTTTCTCATGCACGACCCAGATCTAATTTTATGTAAGAAAGTCATATACTGTCTAAGTGAATGTAGCAAAAATAATTTTATGTCTAGGACCCTTTAGGTCAATTTATCAAAGCATTTTTACTTACCCAGTTTTATTTAAAGGTATTGAAACAGCCAAGCCATTTAATGTAGTTTTTTCTTTTGGCTTGTTTTTGCTATAAACTGAAGACATTTTGGTTTGGCATGAAAGGACGAACATGAGAGACGCTGGATCAAAATTTCACCTCTTCTGATATTTCCTGATATTTACACCTAGACTTGTTAAACAACGTAGAATGACACTGTTTGTTTAAACCCACCTGTTTTTCCAAGTGATTAGAAATATTGGACTGACCTAAAAAGTTACTAAGTAAATTTAGATATTTAACATAGTTTACTTGAGTAGTTTTATTATTATTTTTTCCTTTTTTAATTTTACTTCACCACATCATGCAGGAAATATCTGTACTTTTACTTCACTACGTCTCTGCATGGCATTTCGCATAAGCACAGAGGTGTGTGGGAATTTAGCCATCTGCTGACTTATGTGTAAACGTGTTTCCTTAGAAACATGCTTAACAACGTTATAGGTCCCAGAATGGGAGCTGGGAGCAGACAGACGGAAATAGCACATTCACAGTCAGGAAGCAGAAAAAAAGAGAAAGTGAGAGAGAGAGGGAGAGGGAACTAATACAAGCCCAGTACATTTTGATACTCAATATACTTTAAGGTGAGTACTTGACTTTTGAGGTGCTCTGGTTTCCTCTCACAGTCCAAAGACATGAAGATTAGGCTCATTGGTGTTTCCAAATTAGGTGACACGGTGGAGTAGTTAGCACTGTTGCTTTGCACCTCCAGGGCCCGGGTTTGATTCCCAGCCAGGCTCGATTCCCGTCTGTGTGTGCATGGAGTTTGCATGTTCTCCCTGTGTTTGGTGGGTTTCCTCCCAAGTCCAAAAATATGCAGATTAGGTTAATTGGCATTCCCAAATTGCCCGTAGTATGTGTGTGTGTGCCCTGCAATGGATAGGCAAGGTACACAGGGTGTACCTTACCTCATGCAGTAAGTCTCCTGGGATAAACTCCAGGCCCCCTGTGACTCTGAATACAGGATAAAGCGGTATGCCCATCACTGCCCCTTATATTAATTTAATTAAATCAGCTATTTGCAAATTTGCAATACTGCAGCTCAATTTAAATTCTGAAAAAGTGAACTTAGGTAAGTTTTGGTCTTGCTTTCTTGTGAAGGTCTCCATGACAGACAGTTTCATCATGGGGCTTGATGGGTTTTGCAAATGCACTTGACACAATACTGTTGTATACTACAGAACAACTGACCTTCATGTCTTAAAGTAACAACTGACTTTAGTTGTTGTTACTTAATTACTCAATGCCATATCGGTTTTGTCATAGATTAGGTTAAAAATCTACACCGAAATCTACAGTATTGTTCTAGAAGTATTACACACAAATAAAATCACATGGCATTATTTGATTATTTCCTAAATATGAATATTTGAAAATTATAATTTTCTTGTAATTTAACCACAAAGGTGAAAAATTTAAAGTTTCTTTGTTTACCTGTTTACTGTAAACATATGTACTGCAGTACTTTCAAAAGTGCAGGTTTAAACAATTACAGTGAAACCTTGGATTGCGAGTAGCCTGTCTGTGAGTGTTTTGCAAGACGAGAAGATTTTTTTTAATAAGTTATAATTCAGTAAACAAGCGAGGTCTTGCAATATGAGTAGTGCATATAGCTTTCTCTGCCGAGCGTCACATGATCACAACTGAGCCAATGGTTCTCTCTCTCACTGTGGGATTGTGGGTAATCATTTCCTATGCTTGGTCTCAGTGCACATGCTTCACTCATATGGGCAACATTCGGGCGCCTGTGTACTGTTAACTATAACACTGCGATCATGTGTGTGTGCACATAAAAGGTTTTTTTTTTATTTTGTGTCCAATTGTAGTGAATGTTTTTTGAATAACTGTACTGCAACAACGACCTGCATGAAAAAAAAAAGTTGATAAAAAAGAGAAAAAGCTGTAGCAGTGCGTGAGATGATTCTGTTTAACAACAATGCAACGTCACATTTCCGTGAAATCCTCAAAAGAAGGCAAAAAGCAAATGTCATTATAAAGGTTTACTGTTAAAGTTTCAAGTTTGCCAACAGAGTCCCTCTGTCAGAAAGCAGTGATTCAGTTAGTAATACCTAATGGCTTAGAAGTCATTAAGCATGATTTACAAAAGCTTGAGCAATGTCCTGTGTGCTAATACAGGTAGTAATAAGTTAAACTTAGCACTGCCACAAGTGTCTGGAAATCATTTAGTATTTTTGGGAAAATATTTTTGCACATTTATTACAACAACTGATAAAGTAACATTTATGTTTACTATTTATGTGGTGATGAGCCCTGCTGCTAAATCATCTCTATTCAGCAGTCTACCGATCAGTCTTGATATCAGGGAGATATTAAAAAAAATGTAATTGACTGTATATACACCATAAACAGTGTGATGTGTCGTGGTTGAGTCATGGTGTGCGTCTCTCTCTCCTATGTTTTGAAAATTGACAAACTGTGATTCCCTTTAGCAGATCAAGCAGTGAGTGACGGCGCTCTAAGCTAATGACTGAGTGACCGCGCTCTGAGCGTGTAAGTCATTGACATTTGGCATTGTCAGGTTGACAGTACATTTGCCAATGAAATAAAGAACAAGGACAAGATCATGGAACAAAGATCAATGTTAGTTGTATGTGTTAGTAACATGTGTTAGTATCCTAGTACCTAGACAATGTTTGTTGGACTTACGAACAAATTGGACTTACAAACAAGTACTTGGAAAGGGCACTTACTGTATATACAGTAGTTGTATTAACTGTAGTTGAAGTGTCTGATAGCCATGTTAGTTAGAGACATGTTCTTACCTACCCGACTCTTTTGCTTGTTCTCTATCTGATAAATAAAAGTGTCCTAAAACATTTTTCTTATTCTTAGAGTATGTGAAATGTTTACTATACAAGTCCCTGTGTAGGAGCTGTTGTCTATGTTGACTATATGGATATGAGTTGTTTGCAGTGTTTTTTTTTTTTATTATTATTATTGCATTGCATGTAATATGTGTTAGAAATCTGTAATACTGGATGTTAGGAGTGTTTAGGAGATATCAGCAGAATTGCTTTTGATTAATCACCTGTGGAATCGCCCTGATGTTACCATGAAGTTTCTGTCGATTGCCCTAAATTCCATCACCATAGGACGGTTTGCGATTACTGTAAGATACACAATCAGGAAAAATGTTTCTTTAAGAGTAATTTAGACAGTTAAAGCTTCTTAGCTGCTCTCACTTCGTACCCCGGTATGATTACTCCCAATGTGTCCCAATTACACTCCAAACTGATCACCATAAAGCAAGCAATTTCCACGACAACCGTGACTCACAGCCCATAATAATCACACAGCAGGGTGGAATGTGGAGAAATTAGTCACAAGGTGTATTTTTAATTTATATTATTAAACCTCTGTGTGTGTGTGTGTGTGTGTGTGTGTGTGCGTGCGCGCACAGCCAATATGAAGTAATGACATTTATTGGATTTAAATTGAGAAAGCGCAGATGTGAAATCTAGGTGGCCAAAGACAATAGGCAGCTTTCTGTCTAAACAGTGTGTGTGTGTGTGTGTGTGTGTGTGTGTTTAAGAGAGAGAGAGAGAGAGAGAGAGAGGTGGGCGATTTGGTGTAATTTTTGCAAAGCGCTCTAATTTGCAAGTGTGATGTGTGGTTTCTCTGTGTGTGTGTGTGTGTGTGAGAGAGAGAGAGAGAGAGTGAATATGTGTGTGTTGGAGACCCTTACCGTACATCATTTTTGCCCCCACACTGTAATTACATAAGTGTGCCATCTGACAAAATGCACACACGCACACATACAGTACACACACGTTTAATTTTGATGCTCGCTAAGTGTGTATTTAAAGGATACGGCTTCCCGAGTGCCACAACATAAAAGAGTTTGCAATACCATCAGGAGATGCATAAATTGGCCATGATGTCTGGGTGGAAGGGGCATGTTCTTGGTCTCTCCTGTCAATCATAGCGACCCTAGCTAACCCTGGCATTCTGAAGAAGGTGGATAGCGCTTACTTGTGAGTGTGTTACACCACCCTGTGATCCTGGAGAATTTTAATGAGCAGTGTTTGGCCGGAGGAATCATGTGTTAGTCTTCATCCTTATCATGTGACAGTAGATAATAGGACGGGAATTGTTAGATGATTTGGTCTACATAAATCAATAAAACACATCAGGGTTGGATAATAATCAACCTAATCGTGGAACCACACTTCATGAGTTTTTCCATACACACTTCATTACAATCACAGAGTCGTGGATCTAGTCCATCTTTTTAATAACGATTCAAAAGATATGGAATCTTCCCACACAGTAACACCATGATCTCAAAATGTCCATAAATAATAAAAAAAGGTAGATGACTCTAAATAGCCATAAGCATCATTTTGCACAACATAATTATAAAACAAAACTCACCATAACAATATAGTTTCACGTTCTACACGTCTCTATATCCAATATATCCAACAAAAATAAAAACCAACCAAATGTACTTAAAAAATGTAATAATAATAATAATAATAATAAGCACTTATAGCATCATTTATACAGTTTAAACTGTCACAAGTTGAGAAGTTTGTGTTACAAGCAGGATAAAAAAAAAACATTTATTTTCAAATGTAAATAATATTTCTCCAACAATATTCCATCCTTCCTTGAAAACACAGAGAACATTTGTTTATCCTGTATACGTTGTAGGTTGTTTCATGTATAAAAACATGTCTCTGATAAGTGCACTCTGATTTTGGGATATGACTAGTTTCTTTTTCTTCTTGTGTATGATTTTAAGAAATGATCAGATACTGTATTGCATTCTATTACTTTCAGTTTATCTCACAGGATATCAACAGATAAATATTTTCTCCAAAAAAGAAATGTAAACAACAATTTGAGAGCTAAGTAAAGAAAAAGATATCTAAGATGAGAAAAGAGAGACATAAAATAAAAAATCTTTGTTTTTTTCAAATAAAATTTATTTATATCACACACATAGGGCTAAATCGGTACTTTATATTTTTATACTCACACAATTTTGTCCTATAAAGCCCTTAAATAAAGATAACCCACAACTCACTTTTGATTTTAAAATTATTAATTAGCACGTAACATTCAAATCACCAATTTGATGGATTGGAAATAAAAGTGAAAACCCTGAATTAAACTCATTTCATTTAATAAATATATTTTTCATTTAAAAATAAAAAAGTTATGTTTTTTAATTATAATGTAAAACAAAAGAATAATATTGTCATTTTCAAGGTAATTTTTTTGTATGTGGAATATATACTGTAGGTGTTTTAAGTTTATTTTATATTATTTATTTATTTATTTACTTATTTGCACGCCATGTGGGACTGTAATTCTGTAATAATTTAATTATAAATTTTAATATTTAATTATAAATATGTTACTTAAATCTCTATTGTTATAAATAGTTATATTCAACTAATATTTTATACAGCGCTTGAACTGAAAATATTTGAAAACTTTAATAAGGTCCCAAATTAATTTGAACATACAAAATTCTTTAAAATTTCATTTTTACCTCATTTCTAAAATATTCTTCTTTATGTCTTTTCATCGTTTCTTTTGACGCAGAATTACACTTTTGCAGTAAAAGTGTTCAGATGAGGTACGTTATGTTTACTGCACGCTATTATATTTTATAGTTTTTATTCTCAAAGATCTCCACGTGTGACCCACATTCATCTAAAATAAATATAGGAATCAAATTCAATGTGAGTTCACTGTAGTATTGCTTTACATCTGGAATATTTTAATATTCAATTTTTCTTTTTCTTTTCTTTTTTTTTTACAAAAAGCAATACAGTGCTGTTAACATAGAAACGTCTGACGTCATCATTTTATTAAATAAGCTCCTTTGGCACTACAAACTAATAATTTTCTATTTAATATACAGTATTACAACTAGCTATCTGAATAGCATCATATTTGTTATCAGTACATGTGGGTGTAAGCTATAAGAAATGACATCTTTTAAGTTTTTGCATGTTTGATTATTCATTTAGTTTTCTATGGAGATTTTATTTTTAAGGTTTTCATGAGGTGAACAAAAAACAATTAGCATTTTTTAACTATGAATTTGTATGTGTTTGTAAGAATGAGAGGCGAAATTAATCATTTCATTATCACTAGAATGATATTTCTATGTTTGTGGTACAGTAGATGGTATTTTGATTAAATTAGATAAAAGCCCTTTACGAATGAAATTGCAATCACAAACGTTGACGCTGAGTGTTGGTGAGTATTAAAATTTGAATAAAATGCAGTGAACTATTACTCTATTGATTATCATTAGCTAAACAGATTAAATGAATCAATTCATTCATTTGATTCACTGAATGATGACATCAAATGTATTGATTCCTTCACCTGATTCATTGTTATCAATATCAAATGAATTAATTCATTCCCTTGATTCATTAAGACAATCTTGAACGAATCAGTTCCCTGATTTGATTCACTGTGACAATTTAAATGAATCGATTTCTTTACCTGATTCATTGGGACAATGTCAAAGGAATCAATCCATCAATCTGATTCATTGTGGCGCTCATTACCTTAACACTCCAGGAGATTACACTGTTCAATTCACTAGTATTTGATTCACTAGTATTGTGTTCAGTTCTGCAAAGAAAAAAAAACACCTAAAAACAAAAAGCAGACACAGGGGTATGATAAATTTGGTCCCACACTATTCAAAGTTTACCAGAAAAAAAAGTACATTCATAAAAGGAATGAAACATCCTGGGTGTTTGGAAAGCACAGGAACATTGGTGGACCGGAAAAAAGCAAAAGGAAAGAATATTTAGAAAGGAAAGTATAGGAAAGTAGAAAAAGGGAACAAAATAAAAGATGACAAATTGTTGTTTATGAATATTTACAGGCTTTTGCAGGACAAGCACTTTGTGCAGAGTCTTTTAGGCCAAGTCCTTGAGCCAAAGTGCAGATAAAGCAAGTCCTTAGTTTTACCTTATCCATTTGTGTATGCATGTGTGTGTGTGTGTGTGTGTGTGTGTGTGTGTGTGTGTGTGTGTGTGTGTGTGTGTGTGTGTGTGTGTTTGTTTGTGTGTTTTCATCACACACATTCCAGTTTGGAGTGTTTCTCCTCCACCCTCTCTAAACTCCGTGCCCAATGCCAGCTTTGGAGAGATGGTCCTCGTTTCACTGTAAGTTTTCTGGTCCCCGTTATTCCAAACACACACAGACAGAGTAAACACTTGATAAAATATTTCTAATTAGATGAGAGCCATGTATTTTTAAGGCCACTACCAAACAAAACAAACAAACAAAAAAAAACGAAACAGAAGTAATTTTACATCACATGTCCATAGAAATTCTTCGGTAACCTCTGCATTTGGCCAAATGTTGCGGTGAGAACATGTAAACACGCACACTACACACGGTATGTCTGTGACAATCGTCCTATTTTCAGTCCTCGTACAGACAAATGATGCTCTAGTTTATTCTTCCAGAATTAATTGTTCTGTTGTTTCAGCATTGCAACCTGATTTTTGTAAGTACCCATTTTCCATCTTTTTGCCTAAGGTCCTCATAAGGATGAGGAATTCAGGCGCTTGCATTTGTATATGCATTATGGTCTTGTCTAGCACACCATTATTCATCCATTTCATTGCTGCACACCTTTCTCATGTCTCAAATGTGTTTTTTACTCTCTCTTTTGTGCTTTCTGTATAAGAGATACTGATTGAAATTAACAGCAAGAACATTTTTTGCTTATTGTTTTACTTATAAGTCGCTCGGAAATGATTTTTAAGAATAAACATTCTACTGTGGACCTTACTGGCATTGAGGGAACTTTCTAAACGTGTACAGCTGTAGTCTTTGGACCAAACCGTATTTCTGGGAACTGAACCAATAACTAGCTGCACGAGAGTCAATTAAAAATGTGAAACAAGTAGATCAGCGTTTATTTTTTTTTAAAGATGGACCATCTCGCCTTCTGTAAATTTTAATGAAATACCCATGACCTATGGGCTAAAAGGTAACTCATCAATGGTACATAATTGGACCGGAAGGAATTCCATTATACCTTTGAAGCATGCATTTACATTGTACTTTGGATAAAAAGGACTCCATTATTCATCTATTCAGCACAGATTTTTTTTTCACCTTTTTATATATTTCCTTTTAATTAATAGCCTTACTCCAGTTTCTTTCTTTTACCATCTTTAGGTGCCTCTGGAACAGTTTAAAAGAATTCCTTATTACGCTTCCTACATCTTTCGTAACTCTGTCCAAGACGGTCCAAATTGATTCTCAAATTAATACCTCCACCCTTGTTTTCTTTTTTCTACATTGATGGTCAAACATAATACTCATATTATTATTATTATTATTTTTATTATTATATTTAGGGGCACTGGTGGCTCAGTGGTAGGTGTTTCGCCTGCCATGCGAAAGGCCCGGGTTCGATTCCCAGTCAGTGCCCAAACCCCAGCCACTGGATGCAGTGTCGGTCCCAAGCCCGGATAAAATGGGAGGGTTGCGTCAGGAAGGGCATCCGGTGTAAAACCTGTGCCAAGTTGTAGTGCGGACTGGGTATTCCGCTGTGGCGACCCCTTGCCGGGAGCAGCCGAAAGACCAACAATATTATTATTATTATATTTCAAAATCTGATCATTACAAAGACAATATGTCTATTATGGAAAGGAGTACTCCCTCTTCCTTTCCTTTTTTTAAAATATAAATTTCATCCCTCCATCACTTGCCTCCTTGCACCGCTGTCAATTTTCTTTAGAATATAGCACTTGTTTCATTTCACGTGTTTCATTTCCTTGCTATATTTTTATCTCTACATCAGCACCCTTGCTCCTTCATTTTTCAACTCTACACCTATAAAATCAGTAAATTCCTGTAATATCTGTCTGTTGGCACAAGCATGCAAATATGGAAAAGAAAATGCATACAGTATCTCTACTTCCAGGATATTATTAATCATTTCGATATCACACCGTCCCGCTTGCCTGAGTCTAAGGTTCTAGAGAACTGGCTGTGGTTCTGCACTTGTGTTTGTATTACCTCCTCTGGGATGCCATTATTCATTGATTTCAGCATTACCCTCCTCTTTCATCAGTTCTCATCTGAATATTCACATCCTCCTTCTTCCTTTTCTTATCCCTAAGGTCCTTATATCCTCCCTAAAATGCCATTATTCATTAATCTCTCCTCAATTTATAATTATTTCCACATTCATTGCCTCATTTTCCATGTCTTGTCTGGACAGTCCACTTAAGGACGAGTTGCTCTGGCTCTTCGCCAAATTTAACAGTGACAACATGTAAACACGCACACCAGAAAACCATTATCTTATATCTTGTATTAATATTCTCTGCACATTCTTGCCTCCAAGGTCTTTACAAGGACGAGGAGCTCTGGCTGTAATGCCGCAGTACCAAGCACTCGTATTTGGGGGACGAGCCAGAGGCAGGAGAATTTGAGACGCTTTCTGATGCCACAGAATCTCTAAATGGTGACGGCGGCGTTAGCGTGAGAATTTCCTCCATTTCACTTTTCAAAGCTTGGGGCTCGGGTGCCGGCGTTTCCAAAGTCTTCTCTTTAACGGCAGAAGGACCGCCGAGGGGGCAGGAAGCCGGTGCACGGCCCCCGTTTGACTCCACAGGTGGAAGGGGTTGAATTTCAGCATAGGTCGTCATGGTGGCAGGCATGGACATGTCTCGGGACAGGAAGTAAGGGTGTGGGACTTTAGAAGAGCGTGGCGGTGAAGTTGACAGCATCATGCTGTTCAGTTCACTAATGTTAGCAGTGAAACGGTTCACAACACAGCTGATTTGCTCCATTAGCGAGCCCTGGGATGAGCTGGAAACTCCAACTATTCCCACGGCTCCACTCGCGACCCCGCCTCCGCCGGATACCGCGGCTCCTGCACATGAGCCGCTCTCTGTACGGGATGACTGGCTGACGTACGAGGAAACGCTAATGATCTGTTCATCATCGGCGCCTTGGTTCCGCGCTAGAATTTCCCCCGTCCTCTGACTCACGGTGCTGATCGGTGACGGAGTCTGCGGCCGATACGTTATCGGATATCGCTCCTCGCTCTCTGAGACTTCGTAAAGCATTTTATCCGTAGCGCTTTCAGACGTGACATCCTCCGACGCCTTGGAGAAAGGTTTGATCACGGCCGTCTGGTTGTTCTCGCGCTTTTTGATGTGAAAGGAGAGACGCTGCCACAGGTGGCCACCTTTGGAGTTGCGCTCCGTCTGAGCCCACGTCACTGATTTACCGTTAGAGCTGCAAAAAGCAAAAAACAAACCAATAAACAAATTATTCATTCTTGCCACAACAATAAGTTCCAATATCAGGCAGTAAACGTAATTTTATAAGGAATAAAACATTTGAGTGTGTGCAATTATAGAAAAATAATTAATGATGAGTTGTGTGATGGAGCCCAATGTCAAGCAGAGTTCCTCTATCATCTCAAAATGGTGAAATATACCTCTATAGTTTAAGAACAACACATTATCCTTTTTTAACCCAGCTACAGTCACATTTATTGTTGTGAAACATCATTCCCTGACCAGCCTCCACTTTTTTCTTCCAATTTAAAGTTAATCGGACCAAAAAAAAAAAAAAACCCAGGTTGTCATGTTACAACAACATGCAAAGTGTTCATTTCTCTGTCCTGAGGTTACACCCTTCACAAATCCAGTTTATTCTCCTTCCATAAAACTAGAATAAACATCTCCTTACGGAAAATCTTCCAAATGAAAATTTACACCAAATAATTCCCTGTCTAAGTGAATATAAAAACATGTCATGTGATAACATGTCAGAAGAAGTGCATTACCAGAATGAGCTCATTACCGTCAGAGCTGCTGTTTAAGGAAATAAATCAACCCTCTCTGACCAATCAGAACCAAGCATTCAGTCGCAACACGGTGTAATGTCTGCTATCAGGATGCTCCTGGCTGGCTGCCCTCACCGATATATTATGACTGTTGCTATGGTTACATCTCTGAGAATGGTACTTTACTCTGTGTTTTGTCTTTTTCTTTAATCCTTTACACCTGCTGTAGACTAAACATGTGTATTGTTTAAAAAAAAGCCACACAGACAGAAAGTAAAATAATTGTTATGGTTAGTCTGAAGAGTTGTACCCAAGTCTGAGGTTAGAGACCCTGCTTAACGAGATGAAAAAAAACAGTTAGCATGTTTAAATTATTATTTATGCATTCGTCCATCCATCGATTATTTAATTCCTATCAGATGTGTTAAGCGAATCGATCGAGACACAATCATATTTCATAGTTGACGTGATCCGAGGACATTTTTAAAAGTGCATGTCCTGATTTTATTCTTTCGGGTTTAGTTAAAGGTCACGATCATTTATTTGAAGGAATTGCAGTGGGGCTGCGAATGCAATAATAGGGCTGTGTTTCTCTCTTTCACTATCTTTCTCTCTCTCTTTTCTCTCTCTGCTCCCTTGGGGTTAATTAGCCTCGTTAGTTGCGACTTATCCCATTATGAACATGTGGATTTTATTATTGTAGTGTTGATTGAGTACAAGAAAACATTTAAAATTGTACAGTAAAGAGAGAAAAGATGTTATAGAGGATAAGGAAAGGAGAACAAAAGGAAAAGGGAGATAGTGGCGATACGTGAAGAGAGGTGTGGAAGTGGAGGAAATCGGAAATAAACTCGGACGCTAACGAGCTCTCGCTATTCAACTCCATTAATGCTGACTCAGACATGGATTCTTTTTGTTCGGTCAATTCATTGACTTTTCTCTCATTCACACATCCCTCTCTCTCTCTCTCTCTCTTTCTCTCTCTCTCTTTAGTTCTTCTTTTGCCTTTATTTGTCTTTTGCATCACTTATTTTTAGGTCAAACGCTGATCCTGTGTTCTACTTCCTGATTTATATCCGACTATATACTGTATAATTAGGAGTTTTTTAGCTTATAAACCTGTTGTATGGTTCTACAGAGGACTTTCCCCTAGAGGGCGCTTTAATAAGTTGATCTCTCTTCATTAGATTAGATTAGATTAGATTAGATTAGATTAGATTATGGAGGAGGATTCCAGTGGACAAATATATCTCTTTGCTAGAGTAGGTTTTTGTCAGATGCACAGCTGATCTCCAAAACGAATATATCATTATTTAGGTACAGCGGCATATGAACGCCCTACCTTAAGAACTTTCACCTTAGGAACTTATTAAATGTTGCAAGAAATCTGCCTTGGCACGCCAGAAAAAAACTTGTTTGCATCATTGGAAAGCTACGGACCCCCTAAAGGGACATTGGACGCAAGGGATAAAAATAGAGGTGAAAAAAGGACATAGAAGAAAAAAAAATCGAGACCATGTGACCCACACTTCCGGATCAATCTTCCAGCGCCAAAATACAGACAGGGCAAACTCCGAGTACAAACTGAATGTCTTTATGTTTAAGGCCAACCTAAAAGTAAAACTCAGCTACTCTACTCAGTAATTTCCTCTATGCCTGTGTAACTGTAATCCGAGTATTATCCTTTCCGTTTGCTTTTTTTACTTCTTTATTATTTTTTAGCGGTTGGCGAGCATTACTGACACTAACTGGACTGGATCGGTCATGGATCAAGTTCGGCATTACTGCCACCTGCTGAACTTTTTTTTTCTTCCTCAGATTTCAGGCGGCACGGTGGTGTAGTGTTTGGCACCGTCGCCTTGCACCTCCAGGGTCCGGGTTTGATTCCCAGTTGGGCTCGATTCCCGTGTGCATGGAGTTTGCATGTTCTCCCCATGTTTGGTGGGTTTCCTCCCACAGTCCAAAGATATGCAGGTTAGGCTAATTGGCGTTCTCACACGCACACAAACGGAAACACTTATATGTTGGGATTTATTTTTACTTTTTTTTAAAGGTAAAGTGCAGGTTAATTTGCTTTATTTTTACTTTATATTTTGTATTAATTATTTTATATATTTTTTTTTTTGGGGCAGCGGAACGAATAATTTAAGTTTCCATTATTTCTTATGGGAAAATTTGATTTGGTTTATACTGTAAGTGTTTTGAAATATGAGCCCACTTCCGGAATTAATTATGCTTGTAATCCAAGGTTCCACTGTACATTATTTCACAATATGAAATTTCGCCTTAAGAACTCACCTCAAAATGAATTAAATTCATATGCCGAAGAAGCGCTGTAGTAATAAATACAAGTAAGATTTGTGACGTACTTTGTACAACCACACATGGAGCGGTCGCAGAATTTGTAACACACAATGTTAACTGCTTTGATGTATGCAAACATTACATCAAAATCAAAGAAGTAAGCAGTTCTGGAAATACTGCCGTAGCCATCCTAATTATTCATTCGGCCGCCGTTTTAATGTTTGCTGCCCCCTTGTGGATTACCTGAGCATGGTATTGATATCAGCTTCGGTATCGATGCATATCTAATACTTTGCGAGTCACGAGTTAGTCAAAAGATCCACTAACTTTACTAGGGCCCTTAGTCTTGAGTGATGTTTCTGGAATTAGGTTCACTTTGGATTATTTATTACATTAACACTGTTTAAAACGCCTTATGGTTCGTTCAGTCCATTGTGTCCCAAACTACACAACATGTAGG
The DNA here is from genome assembly GCF_024256425.1 of Clarias gariepinus. Classification (NCBI taxonomy): domain Eukaryota; kingdom Metazoa; phylum Chordata; class Actinopteri; order Siluriformes; family Clariidae; genus Clarias; species Clarias gariepinus. The sequence goes on along the minus strand of NC_071110.1, from coordinate 30,581,037 downwards.
TCACAAAACACACACAATCACATATGTCTCACCATCTGTTCTCTATGTGTGTGTGTTTCTCTCTCTCTCTCTATCCCTCTCTCTCTCTTTCCCTAAGTGTCTATTCATCTATCTGTTTTTCGGGTATAATTTGATTGGCATTTAATTTTTTTTTTTTTATCTTTGTGTGCCTGAGAGATAGAAACATTTATTAGTGTAATCACATTACAGGTTCACTCAGGTGGCACAGCACTTACTGTAATGGAACACACACACACACACACACACACACAGACACACACACACAGAGTGCCTGACCTGAGCGTGTCCCCAGACGAGGGGTGTCTCTTCCACAAGTTGGCGAGGCTGCTGGTGGGCGGCGGTGTCTTCTTGCCCCGCCCCACGTGCATGCGCACGGCTGTCGAGGTGGTAAAAGCGCTCCGCACGTTACGCTCAGGCTTGGCCAGGATGACGTAGACTTTGGGTGCGAACATGCAGCCGAGAGCCACGGTTCCGCTCAGGCTGACGGAGAAGCACGTGGTCACGATCTTGTAGTCCGAGCCGAAGTAGATGGGTACGAACGCCAGCCAGATGACGCAAGTGGTGTACATGGTGAACGCCACGTGCTTGGCTTCGTTAAAGTTCGCCGGCACGTTGCGCGTCTTGAATGCGTAAAAGGTGCAGCTGAGAATTAGTACGCCGTTATAGCCGAGCGGCGCCACCACGCCCAGGTTGCTAGTGTTGCAGATGAGCCTGACCTCTCGGATAGATGGATAGTGGAAGATGACGTCCGGCGGCTCCAGGACGAGCAGCGTGACGATGATGCCGAGCTGCACCATGACTAGGAAGGAGGAAATGGCTAGCTGGGCGCACGAGCTAACGAAGCGCGGCTTCTTAGTGCAGATTTTCTTCTTGCTCCCTGCCAGGATGCGTGCGATACGGTTGGTCTTGGTGACGAGAGCCGAGTAGCTCAGGGCGGGCGCCAGGCTGACACCGAGGCGCTGCAGGAAGCAGGAAATGATGCGAGGTTTAGTGATCAGGCAGAAGGTGCAGATGTATCCCAGGCCGATGCCGAACAGGATGACGTAGCAGAGCTCACGGCTCGACGACTTCACTACCGGCGTGTCGCGGTATACTACGAACACGGCTGCCACGAAGAACGTCACCAGGAGACCGAGGCAGGAGAAAACGACCGCTGCAATCGGCTCCGGATCACCCCAGTGCAGGTACTCGATCGGGATGGGGTCACAACCTGGAACGAGAAAGAGCTTGAGTAACATCTATAAATGCTTGAAAGTGCACAGGTTCTCAGGAGAAGCTGTCTAGGTACTCTGTGTACTTGTACAAACATGCAGGATTGTGTTCGTTGATGAATGTTCTTGATGCTCTGTATACATGTGTTACCAAAGATTTGTGACTTTATCGGTTTTTTTCTTTCTTCGAATTTATCGCTGGAAACCCTGAAGAATGGTATTGGTAAGGGGTTTAAACTTCCAGGTGAAATAAACCCGAGAACACGCTCGGGTGATACTTTTCGGCCCTTTGCAGCTCGAACAGCTTCAACTCCTCTGGGAAGGGTTTCCACAAGGTATAGGAGTGTGTTCCAGATCCGCATTTGTGAAATCTCCGATCTTATTCATCCCAAAGATGTCAGGACTCTGTGCAGGCCAGTCAAGTTCTTTGGACCTTGCTTTGTGCACTGGAGCGCAGTCATGTTGGAACAAGTCGGAACAAGTGTCCATACCCAAACTGTTTCCAGAAATTTGGGAGCATGAAATTGTACAAAATGTCTCGATATGCTAAAGCATTCTGAAGAAGTTTCTTTTTTCTTGAAAGTAAGGGGCTGAGCCCAACTCCTGAAAAACAACCCCACACCATTTCCAACATGACTGCGCACCAGTGCACAAAGAACGGTGGAAGAACTTGTCTGGCCCGCACAATGAGTCCTGATCTCAACCCAATGGATGAATTAGAGTGGGCCAGGCCTTTTCGTCCAACATCAAAATGGTCAAAGAATTTCCATAAACACACTCCTAAACCCTTTACAGAAGAGTTGAAGCTGTCATAGCTGCAAAGGGGGCGGGGCCAACATCATATTAAGAACTGGATGTTACTCAAGTTCATATGCATGTGAAGGCAGGAGAGCGAATACTTTTGGCAATATAGTGAAAGGTCAAAGGGGGCTAGTTCTAGTCGTCAGGTTACACACCCAACGTCTACCTCTGCTTAAGTTGCATCTAAAAGAGACAGAGCCTCTGTCCTTCAATATAAACACCAATCATCTCTTCAACCAAGGTCAAACTAACCTTCCAGGACATTCGGCAAACCGCAGCTCCGAGTCAATTAGCGTTGGACCCTAAACGGACAGCGTGAACTGGCTGACCGACGAGCAGGCACAGCTTCAACGGGATAAAGCGCGTGCTAGGCGTACGACTAGCGAGATCGATGAAGAGCTGCACTTCCTTATTTTCATACTCAAATGTTCAAAAAAAAAAAACGACAGATTGTCATCGGGGAACGATGCACGAGACAGTGTGCGGTGTGAAAGATGTGACAGGACGTTTCTGTCATTATTTAGGATTTATTTAACTATTTAAACAGCCAGAGAACTGAGCAGAGAGAAGGAAATAAGAAAGAGGGGAAAATTCCACAGGGATAGAAATAGAGAGGGGAGATGTCTAAAGAGATAGAGAGACAGATGGAGAAGAAAGGGGAAGAGAACGACTCTGTGAAATGGATGAGAGATTGAGAGCCAGATGTACACAGCTGTCTGGGTCTGGTTTGAAGATGTAATCAGCCTGCATTCTGCCTGAAACCCTTTCAGTGTTAGAGACGTATACAATAAACTCTTAATCATTTAAACGACTGAATGTTTAAAGGACGACTCAAAGATTTATTGAGTTAAAATAATTTGTATGACATACAGTAACATCCTCCTGAAAAAAAAACTTTTTTTTTCTATTTCGAAATTGTTTCAAAAAAGAGAATGTGGTCACATGACCAGGGCTCGTTATATTACTTAACATTATACTGTATATGAGTTTCTGATCAGGAGTTTCAGTGATTTTTACGCACTTTGCATAAATTTGCACAAAACAACTCTTCCAGTTCATGCACTGCTCCAGATTAGGCAAGTTTCACAAAACAAGTACAGTATGGCGTCTGAGTTAAAACAGGACAGATCGACGTTTACAGATGAGATTTTCAGTCACAGTAAAACATCTGAACGTTGCAAACGCTTTAAAGAAGGCCGTACGTCCGTGAATGACGATCCCGGCCGAGGTATCTCAGAGCCGAGTTTAGTCCTTCAGCCAACGTTCAGCGAGGGGAAACACTTTCAACACATTACAGGAACTCAGCAGGGAGTTATTGCCACATCTCCCATACATTTTCACATTAAAGGGGTTCCTGGGAGGCCGGTGTTTCAGACGTGAATCAGAAAGGAAGTTCGATCACAGCTTCGGTGTACCGAAAAACCTTTCTACCGTAATGGTGTCCAAGCACTAGTGTAACACTGAGATTAGTGCATTAGTCTAGCAGGGGATTATATAGAGAAATACAGGGAGTTTTTACTCTCAGTTCTGTGTTCTGTCATTATGCACAATTAAAAGTCCCGGTTTGACTTAAACACCACTCATATACGTCTGTATCATATTGATTTTTATACCTGTTTCATGATGCGAGATCTGGCAACCCTGATCACAACACGTACGTCAGGAACACCATTTTAAAGCTCGGTTATATAATTCTTTACAAATCCATCTTTTATTTCCGTCTTTTTTATTCAGTTTACAGTTCAGAAGGTGTTCCAGCTCCAACATGTTAGCACTTCTATGCAAACAACTATGCAAGTATGCACGTCCAACCATGGACACGTCATATAAACGCGTGTTGTTAATATGGTACCGTTTTCTGTGCGACATTCATTGAACATTTTTGTAAGGAGTCTCCAGTGTCAGTGCTTCAAACCGGGCAGAGCTAAAGCTGTGAAATCGTCGTGCTTTAAGTAAGAAGAAAGGAAAACGTCTTGAGAGGGTAAACATGATGGACTGTTCTCAGTTCAGCTCGGCTTGAGAATAAAATTTAGATGGAGAGAGAGAAAGAGAGACAGCCAGTAAGAGCGAGAGTAAGACAGAAGCGGAGTGAGAGATGGAGAGACGCTCGTGGCAGTGTTGCCTTTAGTTAATATTAAATACTGCTAGACTCTGCGGAGTGAATGTGAACGTTCTGCAGTGTAACAGGGCACTAATTAATTATTCATCACCTTCATTAATTATTAACGATTTTAGTTCCTGTTTAATACACGAGTGCTGTTTATTACTGTCCGTATTACATTTAATAGCCAAGAAATCATACATTTCCAAACATATACTGTAGATCTCCCAATCCGTCCCAGTGCCTGGATCCTCTATCTGTCTCTCTCTCTTCCTCTGTGTCTCTCTCATCCTATGTCTCTCTCTCTCTCTCTGTCTCTCTCTCATGCTCTGTCTCTCTCTTCCTCTGTCTCTCTCTCTCTTCCTCTGTCTCTCTCTCTCTCATCCTATGTCTCTCTCTCTCTGTCTTTTTCTCATGCTCTGTCTCTCTCTTCCTCTGTCTCTCTCTCTCTCTTCCTCTGTCTCTCTCTCTCACCCTCTGTCTCTCTCTCTCTCTTCCTCTGTCTCTCTCTCTCACCCTCTGTCTCTCTCTCTCTCTTCCTCTGTCTCTCTCTCCCTCTCTTCATCCTATCTCTCTCTCTCTCTCTGTCTCTCTCTCATCCTCTGTCTCTCTCTCCCTCTGTCTCTCTCTCTCACCCTCTGTCTCTCTCTCTCACCCTCTGTCTCTCTCTCTCTCACCCTCTGTCTCTCTCTCTCTCACCCTCTGTCTCTCTCTCTCTCCCTCTGTCTCTCTCTCTCATCCTGTCTCTCTCTCTCATCCTGTCTCTCTCTCTCCCTCTGTCTCTTTCTCTCTCTCATTCTGTCTCTCTCTCTCCCTCTGTCTCTCTCTCTCTCATCCTATGTCTCTCTCTCTCTCTGTCTCTCTCTCATGCTCTGTCTCTCTCTCCCTCTGTCTCTTTCTCTCATCCTATCTCTCTCTCTCTCTCTCTCTCTCTCATGCTCTGTCTCTCTCTCCCTCTGTCTCTCTCTCTCCCATCCTATGTCTCTCTCTCTCTCTCATCCTCTGTCTCTCTCTCTCTCATCCTCTGTCTCTCTCTCTCTCTGTCCCTCTCTCTTTCTGACTGCGTAATTATTCATCTTTTCAGTGAAACAAAATGAAACGCAGCAATAACACTCAGAGTGAAAATGAAACATGCCGTAACATGAATATGAAATGTTGAACTAAATCTGTCCATCTGTCTGTCTGTCTGTCTGTCTGTCTGATGGCATCTGTGTTTGTTATTAACCTCTGCAAAAGATCTCACGCGTCCTTCTATTCATCTCCGTATTAAAGGGCTGATGAAAAATCACACAGCGAAATGAAACAATTCGCCTCCAAGAGACAAGAGAGCAATTTGTTTACAAGCTGTCATCCTGCGCTCTTTCTCTCTCTCTCTCTCTCTGTGTCAAAAACATACACCACAACTCACCCAGCCATGCACATAAACACCCGGGCAGATTAGTTCATTAATCTGATTTACACCTTTAGTTCACCAAGCAGTATCTCTCTCTCTCTCTCTCTCTCTCTCTCTCTCATTATCCCTCTCTTTCCCTACAGATGTTAAGGGACTGGGAGAAACAGACCTTGACTTAGAGAAATAAAAGAATGAGAGAAAGAAAAAAGAAAGAAGGAAGGTGAAAAAAGCAGAAAAGAATGAAGGAAGGATTTTAAAAGACGGACAGAAAGAAAAAGGAAAGAAAGAAAGGATTTTTATCTTCAGTAGATGAGGATGAGGTTTTACAGCAGCCTTTAAACTTTAACACACAAACTCTTACCAAAATCCAGAATTAAAAAATGGTAATTTTCCTTTTTAATTTGCTGTCAGTATAAAATGAGATACTACAATATGCTCGACAGCAGAATAATGCAATTAAAAACCTTAAAATAAAGACTAATATGCTGCTGGTATCTGAATGAGAGTGAAGGATGTAATGTGTCACTAACACGCACAGCTGCACGAGTCGTCTCAGTTCTAACGATCACTCAACTGTTGTTCTCGTTCTTTCATCTACTGCCATTAGGGGGCGCCGCAGCAGATCGTCCTATCTGCACATTTTGGTTTTAAATTCGATGTTGTACGCCCTTGCTGACGCAACCCTCATACTGTATTTTTAATCCGTGTTTGTCTCCTGCAGTGCCGGGGGCTGGATGTGGGGCCACAGCTGGTAGAAATCTATCATACTGTTTCAGTTCTGTAGCTTAAGGTTGTTTTATCTCAAATAATTATACAGTCGGGGCCAAAGGTTCTCAGAAAGACATAATTATTCATTTTCACAAAGTCTGCTGCTTCAGTGTTTTTGTCAGATGTTACTCTGGGATACTGAAGTATAATCACAAGCATTTCATTGGTGTCAAAGGCTTCTATTGACATCTGCATTAAGTTGACGTTATTTTTTTAACACCTCTAACATCTCAATTCGCTCTGACATGCTGTCAATCAACTTCTAGCCCACATGCTGACTGATGGCCGTTCTTGGATAATCAATGCTTGGAGTTTGTCAGAATTTGTGGGGTTTTAAAATAAAAGCCAAAAACATCTCCCAAACTTCTCCCAACCATCCAAGAAGAAGAGTTTGATGATGAACAATGTCTTTTCCAGCATGATGGAGATCCTTGTCACGGGGCAAAAGTGATAACTAAGTGGCTCAGGGAACAAAAACTTAAAAATGTTGTGCCCATGCCCAGGAAACTCCCAAGACCGTAATCCCACTGAGAACGTTGGTCAATCCTCAAGAGGTCAAACAAAAACCCAGAACTTCTGACAAGCATTGATTATGTAAGAATGAGAAAGAGGTCTTGAAAAAGTCTGCAAATTATTGACTTTTGCATAAACATACGGTAATTGTCAATAAAAGCCTTTAACACTCATGAAATGCTTATAATTATACTTTAGTATCCCATCTAATAAAAAGATTTAAAACACTGAACCAGCAGACTTTGTGAATATTAATATTTGTGTTATTCTGACTATTAATAAAGTCGCTTTGCTTATTTCATGTCATAAACGTCCTTGACTTAGGGAAAGTGTGCATGTGTCAATTTAGATTCTGTGCATTCGCTGAATGCTCCTGAAAAGCGAACATGACCGGGGTTTGAAGGATAGTCTGTCTAGATGCTGTTCGGTATATTTTATCATAATATGAACAATTCTGACATACGTAAGCAAGGTTTCTGATTAAGATGCATAAGATGATTTTAATGAATTCATAATATCATGCAGTGTTTTTCTTTTTAACATATTTACACCCAAAACATGAATTTCAGCATTGCACGATATTTCAGAGAGTAGAGCTAGACATGAAAAGTCCAAGTGCAGTCCAAAAGCACTCAGCATCTCCAAGAAAAAGGTCATAGACTGTTTACAAGATCGTGAGACGGCAGACGCTGTCGATGAGACCCTGCACGATACCCTTTACCCAGCAGACGCCCCTCAGTGCTTATCCAGACTTCCTAAGATACACAAGAACGGTTTATTTCTCGGACCTGCTGTCTTGATCGATTCCAAATATCAAGCGTCTCCTTAGATCTCCACCTTCTTGTCTAGAGACGTGGCTGCACGATGAGGTTCAATTACATGTACCTGCTGAGAGAGATGTCCCAGTATTACAGGACACATTCCGTAGACCAGCACTCAATGTTCTATGTACACCTGAAGGACAAGAGGGACTCCTCTGATAACAATATGTTAGACAATATGGACAAAGAGGACAATAAGTGGAGGGGGAAAGCAGATGGCCAGGGACAAGGACAAAGGGGAAATACGTATGCGCAGTACGCTAGAGAAAAGACGTAAAATCCTGTGTTAATACAAAAGGCTCAACAAAAGCCAGAAGGTTGTACAGGACCACTGGAGAGCTAAAGAAAAGAAACAAAGCGGATCTCCTGCGTATTTATACTTCAATTCATGAGCAGAGAACCTTGGCAATGGTTCTATGAGTCGCTGTGAAAAACGTTCTTCCAATATATATTCCACTAGTTGGCGATTTCATAACGGCGGAAGACTGAAGGGGCGAGGTCTTCCTGGAGAAAAACACTCGCCCTGAGATAGAAATGTTGGCTAAATTCAACTAAATACTTAGCATAGCAACATAAAAGTCTTCTTTTTTTTTTTTACTTTAACTTGTCACACATCTTTATCTGTCTGTCTGTCTGTCTGTGACCGTACCTGTGAGGTCATCGGTAGGCCAGGATCCGAGTTCACAGGCGCGGCAGGTGTACTCATCGAACACAAACTCATTTTCTTTACAGGGGGTGCACGTCCAACAGCAGCTCGCCTCGCCCTTACGGATCACCTGCAGAGACAGTGAGACAAAAAGTGAGACTTGGAGAGTGTTTAGTTCAGAGAGAGAGAAGGTAAAAAGAGAGAGAGAAAGAGGGCAAGACAGACCTGATTTTTTTTTAAGGCTCGCTTAAAAGGTTCTCAAAAGAAAACAATAGGCATGGATGGATAGATAGATAGATGGACGGACGGACGGACGGACAGAAAGAAAGAAGGATGGATGGACGGACGGACGGACGGACGGACGGACGGAAAGAAAGAAAGAAAGAAGGATGGATGGATGGATGGATGGACGGACGGACGGACGGACGGACAGATAGATAGATAGATAGATAGATAGATAGATAGATAGATAGAGAATTGCTGCACAATTCGGAATTAAATATCACATTGTTGGGTTTTTTAAAAAACATATTGCAATTGCTATTTAAACTCCAATATGCCAGTGATTCCCAAAGTGTGGGCCTGACAGTACTACAGCTTCGCCTTGAGACGTCTTTTAGAATAAATAAATGTTTAACATTTCTGTAATTAATTTTAAAATCCCCATCAAATATTTAGGATTAAATATTTACATTCAAAAAGTAATTAAACCTATTTAAACAAAGCCATGGTCTGGGAGCCGTTCAAAACTTGTTTGTGTCAGTGATTCACACAAAGGTTTAATGTCTATTTATTTCAGATTATTACTTCATTTACATGTCTTTTCTAAATGTCTTGATTGTTTTTACATTCATTTTAGTGTTGGAAATTGGTAATATTGATAATATGTTTAGAGTGGAACGGTTTATCTGCATTTACATTATTTCCTATGAGAAAATGTGTTTCACAATACAAGTGAAAGCTGAGGTTTTACTGTATAGGGGAATACTTAATTATGTTTGTCTTATGTGTTAATCAGAACTGTGATTGAAGGTGGGCCACAGAAGATTTTAAGACTTGAAATTAGAACACAACCTTCTAAAGTTTGGGGACAGCTGTGATAGGGGTCAGGGTTGTTAAATGTACAATTTTGTAATTGAACAAAAGGCACAAATTATCATTATAAACATTAGTTTGCCAATATTTATTTAGCACCTTAGATGTTAATTTTGAAAAAAAAAAAGTAAATTGTAGTCGTGCTCGATTTGATAAGTGCATGTCAATATTGTGATTTTAAATTTTTCTGCAGCACCTATTGATAAATTGATTGTGCAGCACCTACAGTATAGACAGATTCAGATCTGCCATGGATTTGGTTCAGTGTAACACCAAACAGAACAGGGTTCTCCTTATGCTCTTGATTAATTAAAGAGCCCTGACGCCAATTACAGGTTGAAGCTGGATTAAATGTAAAAAAAAAGGAAAGTTATATCCAATTTGTCACCTCTGAAAGTGTTAAATGAGCTTAGCGAAGTGAATCACTGCAGGCCTGCTGGAACTCATCAGTCCATTTAATGTGTGATAAATCAAGGACGAACTTAAACCTGACATTTTGTAACCACTTAGAGAAATGTCATTAAGGCACACAGTGACATTTCACTAATTTTGTCAATGTGTTAAAGTCCACTGGGAAAGAAAAATCTAGCCTATCCCTATCTCGTCCTTCCATTCCAACAACTACACTAGCATCATCTGGACTGCTGTACCTATCACTGGCGACTGGGCATTCAGTAAGGACTGGAAAAAAGAAGGATGATGATTTAGCCCAAAAGATTTCACATTCTGTACTTTCTTAATGCTCCATCAGCATTCCTCAGACTCGGGGAACCAAACCACACCAGTAACACCACCCAGGACAGAGAGAGAGGGCTGAAGGAAACATGGGGTTACTGAAAAGGGTCAATGGGTGTGGCTAAATGGGGTGGGGTTTAATGGGGGGTGGGGAGCTGTTGAATGGGGTTGATTTTTTTTGGGTGATTCAAGGAAGAATGAAAAGGAATTTGTTAAGATGAAAGAAGGTGAGATGTTTACTGTGATACAAGTAACCATAGATAATTACTGTATATGGTTATTATGTTACAGTGGGAAACGTTTGATGTTTGTAAGGTTCTGACCTTGATTTGTCCTTTATCGCAGGGCTCACTGCAGACTGACTTAATCATGCCATCTTTGTTCGGCCAGATTTCATCATCATCTATCTGCAGTCCGCTGTTGTCCCAACTGCCCACGACAGTGTAGTCGTAGTAGTCTTTCCCCATCTTCTTAAAGTTCATGATCACATAGCTACACACACACACACACACACACACACACACACACACACACACACACACACACACACAAACCAAAATTGAAACACAAACATAAACTATTTCAAAATTCTGACTAGATTTACCCTGACTAAGTAACTGACTAAGACCATCTGTGACTGACTGACTAATTAAGTGACTGGTTGTCTAACTGACTGACTGACTCACTGACTGACTGAGTGATTGGCTGGCTGACAGACAGACTAACTAACTGACAGACTGACTGATCGAATAACTGATTGACAGACTGGTTGACCAACTGACTGAGTGACTGACCGATGGACTAATTGACTAAGTGACTGACTGGTCGACCAGCTAACTGATTAACTGACTGATTGACTGGCTGACTTACTGACTACTGACTCACTAAATGAATGACTGACTTAATAACTACTGACTCACTAATTGAATGACTGACTGACTTACTAACTGACTGACCTGACCTACTGACTACTGAATCACTAACTAAATAACTGACTGACCCACTGACTAACTTATGACTGGCCATCTGACTGACAACTTACTCAAAAACTAACTGACTGACTGATTGAATGACTAACTGACTGACTAACTAACTATATAACTGATTGACTGTCTCACTGAATAACTGACTACTGACTCATTAACTGAATTACTGACTCACTGTCTGATTGACTGACACTTACTGACTAACAGTCTGACTGATTGTCTGACTAAGTAACTGACTACTGACTCACTAACTGAATAACTGTCTGACTTAATGACTGTCTGAATGACTGACTGACTGATTACCTGACTGACTAATCGACTGACTGAATGACTGGCTGATTGATCAACTGACTAAATGACTGACTGACAAACTGAGCGACTGACTGAGTGTATGACTGACTGACTGACTGCGTAAACGACTGACTGTCTGATGGCGTGGCTGTTCAACTAAGTTAATGACTGACTGACCGAATGACTGACTGTGACTGTCTGAGGGACTGCCTGTCTGGATGAATGACTTAATGGCCAACTGACTGACCAAATGCTTGTCTGACTGACTGACAGACAGATTCAGTGACTGACTAATTCACCTGCTTATTAAATGAATGCTCTCTATACCTTCCAGGTGAATCTCCATGCTCATCAAAGTAGATGGTCTCTCCACTGACGCCTGTGAAATTGGTCTTCATTAGAAAGTCGAGCAACTTGGAACCGTCGATTGGCCGCATGGCATCACAGAGTCCCGCCATGCTAGGACAGAGAGCTTTCTGCATCTTATGAAGCCCATATGCCATGCTGTAGATCGCATTGATGACAAACCCCATCTTGGTGTCCTGAGCGTACTGCTGCCGCAGAGAATCACGCTCTAGAGACAGAAAGAAAGGGACATGTCTGTGAGACAAGGAGCAAACGAACAACCTTGGCCTCAAATCATTCATTCTGCTCTGCTTTAATAGCTTCGTGTTTGGATTGTATTCTATTTATTTAAAGTATTTTACTGTAAATAAATTTAGTTCTATTCAATTTGGATAAGATCGATTACTTTTAGGGTTTATCTTAAGGGGAAAATCTGTAGGTTGTAACTGATAAAACGTTTGACAAATTGGTAAACATTAAAGTGAAATGTAGGTGTAAATGTAGTAATTATCTGTTCAGGTATTTCCTTTGATTCATGACTCATAGATATTTAATATGCACCCTATCAATCTTTTCAAATTATCTCCTATATAGAGATCCGATTATAGCATTTATCAAATCAGTAATTCATTTCATATATTTCCTCTCCTAATATAACGGCACGGTGCAGCTCTCCAGTGAAAGATGGTCAATCTGTTGATTGCAAGTACTTTTAAAGGGACGGCTATTTCCGTTATCTTGTTAGCCGGTCGTCGTCACCAAGGTCGTATATGAATTTTGATGCGAATGAAATCACGTCACGTTAACGCGTGTTAGCTAAGAGCAAAAGAAATCTATGAAAATTTATGGGCATACACGAATGCTGTTGATGTTCTACCTATTTGAAGACTCTCGTGCATGAACTCATTGACACTGGTATGGCTTTCAAAACACAATTATTCACTGCAGCTAGTTTCTGTATAATTTAAAGCTACATGTGTTACATCTGAACAACCCCTGAGTTACACCTTAGAACTCGCTCTCTCTCTCTCTCTCTCTGTTTAATTCGAACCAAAATTCAGTAATTCACGGGTGAATGCAAATTGAGTTTCATTCATATCCCCTTCTTCTTTTCTTATTGAAATGGAGCTATTTGAAACTGTGGCGCTTTGATGTGCCGCGTGAACAGTGTGTGCTTTAGGTATGAATGGAGAATTGAACAGACGAGGTAAGAGAAAGTTATGAAAGAAAGGAATATCAACAAAAAGGGGGCAGTAAAGGTAGAGACAGAAGGTAGGAAGAACAGAATGACATGTAGTCTAACTGTAATATGGTGAATCGAAAGGACAGAATGAGGCATACAAGAGCATAATTTGGTGCTTTGGAGTCGGGTCCAGGGTATGAAAAAAGTAAATGGAGAGATTTTTGACTTTAGGTGACCTAGACATGTTCTTGATGATTAACTGTAGCTTCTGGTGCATAAACAGGTCTACACTAGTTGGTTCAGTTTAAAGCTTTTCAGCGACACGTGCATGTGGAAAATGTTTGGGACTTGGTCTGAAACAGGGATGGGCTTATTATAAAAACTGTTTCGAATGAACAGCTATTGAAATGGGTTTGAGTTTGCATTACTGGAATGCATTTGGGTTAATTATGGTTTGTGAAATGGATCTGAGCTGATTGCAGCTTGAGCCATTTCTCATTTAGTGAAAAGGGTTCAGGTTAATTATAATTTATTGAAATGGGTTTAGGGATGATTTTAAGTTGTTGAAATGGGCTCTGTGCATTATTTAACTCAGACTGGGTCAATTGTGTATTTCCAAAATGGGTGAGAGTGAATGAGCCGACGTCCCACTGTGGTTTACAGGAATTTGTGTAGAGTTTGCTTTATTATTTTGGGATGACGCTGAATCATCAAACCAAGCCAATTTTTTTAAACAGTTGAGCATAATGAACCGGTTTAATTGACGGTGAGTCCCTGCGTCAGTTTTATGGTAATCAAAAGAGTTTGGTTCATTAAATTAGGGTTGAGTGGGATTACTGATCTACTATGTAGTTTCCGGTAATGAACTGGTGTTGAGTTTGTGTTATTGAACTAAGTTTGAGTTTGGATAAAAAACGTAGTTTTACATTTTAGCAACTGAACTGAAGCTATTATGTGTTATTAATAAATTATTAAGTTTACAGTAGGTTCTTGAACTGAGGTTCCTTTGGGGTTATTGAATTAGAGTTGAGTTTGGTTTATACATCTGTGGTATAACTGGGGTTGAGTTGGGATTATTGAACTAAGCTTGAGTTTGGATGATAGAATTAGTGTTTAGGTTGGATTACTGGACTAGTTTTAAGTTTGGATTAATGATCTGGGGTTGATGTGGGGGTTATTGAACAGAGGTTGAGTTTGGATATGTTACTGTGTTTGCATATGATTGTGTGTGTGTGTGCATGCGCATGTTTTGACAATGCAAGGTGAACAGGTACAACAACGGTAAACAAATAATGCGCAGTAACACGATCTAAAGTGAAAATGAATCAACACAGATTGAACTAGTTTTGGGTATGGATTGTGGAACAGAGGCCGAGTTTACCAATAAAATAAAATTGGGTTAAATTTCTTATTTGGATGAATTTGACTGATCTGGGCGGAGCATGTTTTTTATTAACTTGTAACAGCAAAGGCTTCGGAGTTAACGTTGACTGCATTGCCAGGTTCAATGTAGTTCACTGCAGAGTAGTTGGACAGACGCTTGGTTTACGAAAAGCAGTTTTGAGCCAAGTGAGACTCGTGTTTAGGGCCAGGTGTGTAACTGTTGATCGGGGTTTTTAGTCATTAACAGGCGGAAGCCGTGATCATCATATGAAAAGCTCTCGGGTCCATTAATATGTAAACACATTCAGGAATAAATAGGCTAATAGGTGAATCTCTTTTCCATCCATCACCTCCTCCTGCCCACATCCTTCTGAGTTTACTAACATAACAAAGGCGCTGGAGTTCTGCTGTGTATGTGCACAAGAGTGTGTGTGTGTGTGTGTGTTAGCTAGATTGTGTGCACTCGTGGTAATTAATTGGATTATGAGATTTATGGGAGGAAAGCATGGTTGACATGTTTACAACAATGTGAAATTGAAATTGCATGTGTGTGTGTGTGTGTTATTTGTGTGTATGCACTCACTGCTACAGGTCCGGTTGTAGTTCGGGTCCTCCTGCAGATGACCTTTCAGTCTGCAGTGAAAACGATGCTGCCAGAACTCGGGGAACCACGGGTTGCGCTGATTGTTGTCAGGACGTAACTTTAAATAGTAATCGTCAAACCACTTCACGTCCAAGGATCGCAGTTTGATCGTGATTCCACCCGCAGCCTCGCGCACGTACCCGTCGGTCACATCGTACCGGTCTGCCCATCCGTCACTGGGGCAGAGAGAGAAGAGACAAAACATAAACGTGAGTGGAAGGCCATCAGCAGGAGTGCTGCCGGTCAGAGTAATCGATTTATCGGCTGATGGTGGTGATGGAGAGCGTTTCTCCTCCTTTTCACATACAGTACGCGCAATCCTCCGCCGTCCATCTGATTTACATCCTCTATCTCTCGGCCTTGCTTCCTCTTTTTAATTTATTCCCCCTCTCTTGTTATTTCCTCTTTTTTTCCACACACACACACACACACACATACGCTCCTCTTCCCTTTGCACCTTAATTCCCTCTTTGGCAATTAACATGATCTGGTTCATACACACACACACACACACACACAAATCTGTAAATCAGTTCACAGTTGTATTACTCGGAATCTCTCTAAACTCCGTCGTCATGGATACAGCTGCAGCCAATCAGACTACAGCGTACTCCGAGGGCATCAACCAGGCACACAGGGCAAACGATGATGCCATCTGTACCCTGCGTGTGTGTGCATGCGTAACTGTGTGTGTGTGTGTGTGCGATACTGTGTGTGTGTGTGTGTTGCGTGTTTTGACATTGCAAGGTGAGGAGGTACAACAATAGTGACCAATTAATGTGCAGTAACACGCTCTGATATGTAAATGAGCGCCAGCAACTCGATCTGTGTATGAGAGATAACGTGCACACACACTCATACACACACACACACACACACACACTCACACACTTAGAACGAAAAGATATTTAACACATTCTGAATCAACACAGATTTCTGAACATATTTTTTTGTTTTTTTGCTCAAACACAGGAAGAGTCTCGGGAATTCAGCATCGACAACTGACATTCCACGGGGTGTGTGCGTGAGTGTGTCTGTGAGTGTGTGTGTGTAGCTCTGTTTCAGTAGCGCGCGCACACACACACACACACACACACTACCAGATGGCTTAGAAAATAACCGAAGAACACCGAATTTTCTCTGGTCAGTCAGTGTCATGGTGTTAAGTGGTTAGTCACACATCCCAAACTCCTCTGGTCACATGACCCTGATCTGGGCGGAGTCAAAACAAGACTTCTTTGATTTCCCAGTATCATAGTTTCCACTTTGCCTGCTTTCTAAGATCCCCAGTTCCCATGGGAACCTGTCTTACATAATTTCCAGGATGCCAGTCTGTATGCTTTTCTAATACAGTAAGTCCCCTACATACGAACTAGTTCCATTCCGAGAGCTCATTTGTAAGTCCAATTTGTTCGTAAGTCCAACAAACATTCTCTAGATACTAGGATGCTAACACACTTGCCTGTACACATTATAAAACCAACATGTTCCATGATCTCGTCCTTGTTCTTTAGAATTGTGCTTATGGTTAAACGGTTCATGTTAAAAAAACGAGCGATGTCTGCCATTTTTTCACCACGCTCCGTTCTCTCAATTATTTTCACTTTTGTCTCCATCGTTATTCTTAGCAGTACCAGCTTCATCGTCGCTGCTTTTACACTCGCTTACGGCCATCCTAGGATGCCCGCTGCACGTACGTGACAATGTATACGCCGGACATGTGATCTAGCTGCCGCGACTGAACATGTATGTTTGTATCTTTAAAAGTTCATAACTTAAATGTTCATATGTAGGGGACATACTGTACTCTACTTTCCATGTTTACTGACTTCCTGGTTACTGGATCTCAAATTGGCTGGTTTCTAGGTTTGTGGTCTCGTCAGTCCCTAGTTTTGGTTGTGCAGGCTAACACTTCACAACACTTTTTTCAAACTGCTCATGCATTCCTTAAGAATGAGCCCACAAGTGCCTATGATTGGTTAGTGTCACTAGGGTGTGCCACGTCTTCCTCCCAAGAGAAGAATCTCTGATCTATAGTGGCGAGTAGTGTTAGTTGTCCTGAATCCAGATCAATATCATTATCAATATAAGAGTTGTATGGTAAATATAATCTTCTATATTGATTAAAACCATTACCGCTGGAACATTTTTTTCCTAATGAAAACGTTATCTTCGATGTTGCTTTCATGGCACAGAGTGGACAGAGTCATGTGACTACTCACTACACATTCATGTGATGAACACATACAGTGGGGAAAGAATTACCAGAAGGTGAAAAAAGTCTGCTGCCTTTTAATTTTTTTATTTAGGATTTTGATTTCCTTTTTAATTAGTTTCCAAGTTTCTTAACTTTTTGGTTTGTTCTTGTTCCTGGTTTTCCTGATTCCCTCCTCCTTGCTTATTATGCAATTAATTTTGATAGTTTTGGGAACAAAATTTTTTCTAAAAGAAGCAAATTTTTAAAAAATGTAAAAAGTAAAAGATGAGTTTGGTTAGATTCAGGAACACTGCACTGGCTAAGCCAAATTGTTTTCCAGTGTAGGGCTGCCGTCAAGATTATCTATATTAAGTCCAAAATGGTGTTAATTTTGTAAATAACAATAATGATGAAATATATTGGTTGACGAGGACAGGACGTTACATATGTACGTGGAATGTCAACGGGACACAAATATGGACATACAGCGGTGGCTGTGAAAAGGTACATTTAAAATTTTCAATAATGTTTTTTGCTAGACTACATTGACTGTAGAGTTAATTATTAATAATCTTATTGAAAAATGTTACGTTTTCATTTACTAAAACTAGAGTAAAATACTGAAAGTTCCTTCGACTATTCCTTTGAAGATTTCTTTTTTAGTCGACTAAAACTTGACTAAAAAAAAAAGGACAAGATTGACTAAATATACAGTAATAAAAACTAAAAGGGACATTTATCCTCGAACTCAAACTAAGACTAAAATTGAAAATTGCTGACGAAATGAACACTAGTCTAAAAGAGAGCTTAAGATCAAGCCCAAAAACCATCAAATGCTGAAATTTTCGCATTCCTTCATAAACCACAAAAAAACGTCCTTTAATCCGACGTCGTGCAGTCAGAGGGTGAACCCAGTAGCGGCGGCAATTCCTTCTCTCCCTACATCGCCGTGTTACGAGAATTTTTAAACCAACAAGATCCATATCTAATATAGCAAAACGGTCCATATTAAAAGGAGGCACCTCAAATAAAACGACAGGGGCTTTCATATTCAGTGCCCGACACTGCCTCTACAGGTTAACACAGGAACTACAATTTGTGCTGCAGGCTGGCGTTAGACAGAGCCAAACGAACGCTGGTGTAGAAGTTAAACGAGCGCCTTTAACAAAAAGCAACATAAACGTCTAGGACGTTCAGAGCGCGTTCGTTTATCCAAAAACGTAACGTCCGTGTGAACAAGGCCTTAAGGTGAGCCTTTATTTGTCACATATACATTACACCACAGTGAAATTCCTTCTTCACATGTCCCAGTGTAACTGGGGTCAGATGGGAGGGTCAGCCATGATACAGCGCTTCTGGAGCAGATGGGGTTAAGGGCCTCGATCAAGGGCCCAACAGGGGCAACCTGGTGGAGCTGGGGCTCGAACCGCCAACCTTTCGATCAGTAACTCTCTGAGCTACTACTGTACCACTGCCCACAGAATTACTAGAAACTATTTGACTAGAAATAGTGTAATAATCCTATATTTGGTTTGTTGTTATACTATTTTAGGAAATTATAGATAGCTTTGGCTGGTTCAAGAATATTGCACTTTTTGTATTTGATGCCATTTTTTGTATTTTTTTCGATTTCTTTGTTAATTTATTTCCAAATTCGATTCCAGATCTATTTTTGTTGTTGTTGTTCTTTGCTTTCCAAGTTGTCTGCTTTATGCAAATGAGCACACAGTTGTTGTTGTTTTTTTTTTTCGTGTTTTTATCTTCACTGCAAAAAACTTTAGCAAAAATGTCTTGCTCTGTTGGTCCGATAATTTTGATCGTTTTAGGAAGTATTATTGAATTATTCGATAATTATAGTCTATTATTAAATGAGTTTAATACATTTATATCTGTTTTTTTTATCTCTCTGTCTCTCTCTATTGACCAACAATCCTTCGCTCATCATTATATGTTTCAAGTTTCTTTACAACTTCTCTCTCTCTCTCTCTCTCTGTAAAGATCATTAATCACCTGTCATGTTTCACTCGCCTTTAGCAAGTGTAAAACACACACACACACACACACACACGCACACACACACTGACCTCTGAATTATGACTATGATTTTGATGAAGCAAAGCATTTAAACTCATAAATCCCTCTTTCTCCCTGCGTGTCTCACTCTCTTTTTCTTCTTT
This sequence comes from Clarias gariepinus, assembly GCF_024256425.1. NCBI lineage: Eukaryota > Metazoa > Chordata > Actinopteri > Siluriformes > Clariidae > Clarias > Clarias gariepinus. The sequence goes on along the minus strand of NC_071110.1, from coordinate 30,561,727 downwards.
TTCACCTCCATCTAAACAGGCAGTTTCCGTGGAGACGAGAGGCGATTGATCGTCATGGCGATGGATCTGTCACTGTTTGTTTAGACTCAGTTTGAGAGGAAAAAAACCCAGACAGACAGAAGTGTAAATAAGAACAACTGACTTACTAGTGAAAGACAAAGAAAGATAACACTATACGTGTCACTACGCTTTGTATCTGTCTGTCCATCCATCCGTCAGTCAGTGAACAGGGAGGCGGAGTCTCAAGCAGGTGTGTAAGTTTACTGCCCTTTTGCGGGTGGCTTGTCATCAAAGTACACCCTAAAACTCTTGCTTTCTCTCTCATATACACACACACACACACACACACACACACAAAGAATTATTCCTCATGGGCCAAAGCCAAGATGAGTGAGAGGCTCCTCATTTCTCTCTCTGTCTCTGTGTCTTTATGTGTCTCTGTCTCTTCATCTCTCTGTCTGTCTTTATGTGCTCCTCTCTCTCTGTCTCTCTCTTAGTCTAATGTCTTTGTGTGGCTCTGTCTCTTCGTCTGTCTGTCTCACTCTGCCCCCCCCCTCGATCTGTCAGTCTCGCTCTCTCCCCCTCTCTCTCTCAGTCTGTCTGTTTGTCTCGCTCTTCCCCCCTCTCTCTCGGCCTGTCTGTCTGTCTGTCTTGCTCTCTCCCCCCCTCTCTCTCTTTGTCTGTCTGTCTGTCTCACTCCGCCCCCCCCCCGTCTGTCTGTCTGTCTGTCTCGCTCTCTCCACCTCTGAATCTCTCCGTCTATCTGTCTGTCTGTCTGTCTTGCTCTCTTCCCCTCTCTCTCTCTCTCGGTCTGTCTGTCTGTCTCGCTTTCTCGCTCTCTCTCTTGGTGTCACTCATTCACCGACTCACACAGCTGTGTGGGCGAGCTGCAATTATCCTCAGTCTTCAAAAAGCTCTGTGTGTATTTGAGAGAACATCTGCGAGTTCCTTCACACACACACACACACACAGACACACACACACATAGACACACACAGTTAGAAAAGCATTTATTATGCTCCCAGCTGACATCCATCCTGTAACGGCCACACTGGAATTTCTATGTTCGACTCTGTGTGTGTGTGTGTGTGTGTGTGTGTGTGACAGCAATAAACTGATTGATGCTGTTACTCTTTGACAGGGCTAGCCTTTGATTGATGTTGGACTTAAATAAATGATTCAGTCTTCTCACTGTTTTCGACTCTCTCTCTCTCTCTCTCTCTCTCTCTCTCCGAGGAGACAAGATGAGGTGGTTAACCTTAGAGATACGATTTGGACAGAAATCATTTAGGAAATGTCATATAAGACAATCTCACACATACACACACACACACACACACACACACAAACAAACACCAGGGCTAAGTTGATTACAGTATGTACCAGACAGCAAGAGGGTCAGCGGAATTTAAATGCTACACACATCATGGCTCTTCTGTCCTTTTGCACACACACACACACACACACACACAAAGCTGAGAAATGCATTTACACTTAACATTAGCGTTATCTACGAGTCTTTTTATCCTTTCCAGCTCTGCAGTCTCCAGGTCCATCCTGCCTTTATTAAAGTGTTACCGTTATCGCCAATAACGAGTGTGAACGCTAAAACAATGCCGCTTTTGTTCTTCTTTAATTTAATTGTTATCTTTTTTTTTTCACCTTTTTTTTTCACTCTGGTATGTTGCTTCAGATCCTGTAATCCTGTGAAGTCCTGGTGTACAACTGGACGCACTTTTCAGTTTTATTCCACTGAAATCATTATAAAGGCTGTTCGAGGGAATGCGGGACTTTTGTTTGCGCAGAATAACAGAACACTGTTATAAGAGTTAAGAACTCATTTTATTTCTTTATATAATCTTTTGCTACAATAATGCACTTATTCCAGTGTTTCACTAGCGCTTGGACACCATGGAGGTTTTCTCAGTACGCTGGAGCCATGATTGGACTTCCTTTCTGATTCGCTGGCCTCCCAGGAACTCCTTTAATGGCCCAAACATGTGGAAATGGCTTGAAGCGAAGTCAGGACTGTATGGGAGATGGAGAAATAACTCGCAGCTGAGTTCCTGTAACGTGCAAGTGGTGTTGGTGGATGAGTGTGTGTACAGTTCACACAGACACATCCGTCTCTTCTGCAAGTTAGCAACATGGATTTTCCAAGGAACAGGCGTTCTGCTCGCTTTTGGCCTGTACTATAGGAGCCACAAACAGCCGGAATCAAATTTCTTGTGTGGGTCAACATACTTGCCGAATAAAACCTGAAAAACAATTGACAATATACAACACAGTGAAGTTATTTGCTGTACAGTACAGGGCCAAAACCTCAGCCAAAACACAAGACCACAACGTGTGTTACCATCAACATTGACAGCAAGATTATTTAAAAAAATACAGTGGCCATTTATTAATACAACAAAACTACATTACAACAAGACCACAACCAACCTACAATATTATTTCACAAATATTACAGCAAATCTATATCACATGACCACAACCAAACTACGATATTATTTCCCAACTAAATTACATTACAACAGGACTACAACCGAACTACCGTGATGTTATACTGATGCTACAGTGAAACTACATCACAACATGACAACAAACAAACTGCAATGTTATTCTTCCCAAACAGTACAGCCAAACTACATCACAGCATGACCACAACCAAACTACAATATTATTTCCCAACTAAATTACATTACAACAAGACTACAACCGAACTACCGTGATGTTATACTGATGCTACAGCAAAACTACATCACAACATGTCCGCAAACTAACAACAATGTTATTTCCAAACCAAATTACACCACAACAAGACTACAACTGAACTACAGTGAAACAACATAACAACATGACAACAAACAAACTGCAATGTTATTCTTCCCAAACACTACAGAAAAACATCACAACATGACCACAACCAAACTACAATGTTATCTACAAATCTTACAACTAAACTACAACACAGCAAGACTACAACCGAACTGCATTGCTGTTGCACTGCTACCACATGAAATCTCCATCACAACATAACCACAACCAAACTACAATGTCATTTCCCAAATACTACAGCTTAATTACATCATGACAAGACTACAACCGAACTACAGTGATATTACACTGATGCCACGGCAAATCTCCATCACAACATGACAACAACCAAACTGCAATGTTATTCTTCCCAAACACTACAGCAAATCTACATCACAACATGGCAACAACCAAACTACAATGCTTTTCCTAACCAAACTACACCACAACAAGACTACAACTGAACTACAGTGAAACTACATCACAACATAACAACCCAACTGCAAAGTTATTCTTCCCAAACACTACAGCAAATCTACATCACAACATGACAACAACCAAACTACAATGTTTTTTCCAACCAAACTACACCGCAACAAGACTACAACTGAACTACAGTGAAACTTCATCACAACATGACAACAACCAAACTGCAATGTTATTTCCCAACCAATGACCACAACCAAACTAAAATGTAATTTTTATATCTTACAACTAAACTACAAAACAACAAGACTACAACTGAACTACAGTGATATTGCACTGATACTACAAGAAATCTCAATCACAACATGAACACAATCAAACTACAATGCTATTATACTAAAACTACAGCAAAGCTACCTTTTCTAACTGCTCAAAGATCCTGCCCTCTGCTACACTCTGTACCTGCAGAGCTACAAGATACAGACACATTAAACTGCTCATGAGTTAGAGCTCTTTTCATGAATATTTATGCCAGGGCAAAAGCCAAGTTCAACCATTCTGCCACTGAAACTCTCCCGGTGGGGCATAAACCTGGGCAGAGGACGGAACCTTGGAAAATTCGGAAACCCAGACATAGACCTGCAGTTGTGTTACTCTCTCTAATAACTTATTCTAACTTCCTATTAAGGGTTGTAGTCGATATTCCTTTATCAGTACTGGCACATTCATCAAAAGTATACATTTTTGACACTGTAAATGAGAGTTCTAAGGCCATCCTATTTAATTCAACGGCCTATTTAATTCATTTATAAATGTGGGGTAATTATTTGTACCTATCCTATTTAATTACTATTTATATTCATGACTATTTTATTTTCATGAAAAAAAAATCCTAGCATTCACCTCTATGTAAAGTCAGCATCGACACCATATCAGTGCTGCCAGGAACGCAATTAACATCTGTGGAGTCTGTGACCTCAGTGTGTGGTGTGTGTGTGTTTGTGTGTGTGTGTGTGTTCTCTCTTTATAGTTCCACTGACAACATGCATTTACTGTGGGTCTACTGTCCCTCATTAGAGCTTCACTAAACACACACACACACACGCGCACACACACACACACACCTCAGGCAGATGGTAATTACAGTTGTAGTGACACTGTGTGTTTCTCCTGCTGTTATATCGCACACAACACACACATACACACACGTGTGACATCTAGGACACAATACACCCAAAGAGACCACAAATACACACCTCCATCTTACAAGCTACAAATAGATACACACTCACACTCAGATCACACACACACACACACACACACCTCTAACACACTTATTCAGGTAGCTCTATGTGAGTGTGTGTGGAGGGTGTTTGTGTCAGAAGCGGGTCCCTTATTCTTTTTCTGCCCTTCTCTCACTTTTACTCTCACTCTGCGGTGTAGGGATTCAGTGCTGTTGCCACGGTAACAGGCAGCAGAAGGGGTACTGGCTTTGCATTCCATCTCTCTCACTCCCTCTCTGTCTTTTTCCATCCTTACTAGGAAAGGAAAAGAAGAAAAAAAAATGGTCACCAACATATCAGGGCACAGACGATAAAAGAGAGAGTGAAAAAGATGAAGAAAGAGGAGCAGAAAAGAAAAGTACACTACAGCTGCAAAAAAACAACACTGACATCAATACAACAGTGCATCAAAAATACAACGGTGGTTGACTAATGCTACAAAACTACATCGCAACAAGACCACAGCCAATCTACAATGTTATTTTACAAATCTATAGCAAAACTACATCACAACAAGACTACAACTGCACTACAGTAAAGTCTCACTAACACTGCCGCAAAACCACATCACAACAAGACTACAACCGCACTACAGTAAAGTCTCTCTAACATAACCGCAAAACTGCATCACAACAAGACTACAACCGCACTTCAGTAAAGTCTCACTAACACTGCCGCAAAACTACATCACAACAAGACTATAACCAAACTACAGTACAACACAACAAAGCTACAACCAAACTACAGGGATGTTACACTAATACTACTCCAAAACTACAGCACAGCAAGACCACAGACAAACTGCAGTGATGTTACATTAAAACTACAGCGAATCTACATCACAACATTATCACAGCAAAACTACAGTGTCATTACACTAAAACTACAGCAAGCCTACATTATTGCTAGACTACAACCAAACTAACTGACTACAATGATACTACAAAAGAACTACAGTGGACTACAGCAAATCTACATCCCCACAATACTGGAGCAAAACTACAATGTTATTATAGTAAAAATTTTGCAAAACTACTTTCGTGCAGGACTTCACCAGAAATACCATAATACTACACTAATACTACAGAAGACTACATGTAAGACTACATCACAAGATGACTACTGTACAACCAAACTACAGCAATATGACACTTATACTACAGCATAGCAAGTATACAGCAAAACTTCAATGATGTCACGTGACTACAGCAAAACTACAGCACAGCATGACTACAGCAAAACCACAGCAAGGCATGACTACAGCGAAACTACAGTTTTGTTACCCGAATACTACAGCGAATCTATATAATGGCAAGACTTCAGAAACGTTGGATTTATATTACAGTAAACTACATATCAACAAGACAACAACTATAGTGATGTTACTGTAATACTACAACAAAGCTACATCATGGCTAGTCTACAGCAAAACTACAAGGTTTATACAATAATACTATTGCAAAACTAAAAAAAGGAAAGACTACAAATAGACTACAGTGATGTTGTAACAGCAAAATTACAACCAAACTACAGCAGTGTTACTGTAATATTATGGCAAAACTACATCACTGCAAGACTACATTCAAACTAGAGTGTTTATTTACTACAGCAAAGCTAAATTACAGCAAGACTACAACCAAACTAGTGTTAAACACACTAATACTACAGCAAATCTACATCACAGCAAGTCTGCAGAGATGTACTAATACTATGTACATTAAACTACATTACAAGAAGACTAATATAGTGATGTTACAGTCATACTACAGCAAAGCTACATAACAGCAAGACTACAACCAAACTACAGTGATGTCACACTAATACTAAAACGAAATTACATTCAGAGAATTCTGCAACCAACTACAATAATGTTATACTAATACCACATCCAAAACTACAGCACAGAAAGATTTTAACAAACCTACAGCAATATTACACCAATACTACAGCAAAACTACATCATGACAAGACTAAAACCAAACTAGTGTAAGATTAAACTAATACAGCACCAAAACTATATTACGTCAAGTCTACAACAAAACACACACACACACACACACACACACACACACACACACACACACACACACAAAGTACATTCATTTACACATAAAACACACAGTTTTAATTTTGACCTAATGAAACTATTTCCCTTCTGTGTACTTCATAAATTCATGACTATTAAAACGGTATGTATGTGTGATCTGAGCAAAACACACAAACACACACACACACACACACACACACACACACACACACACACAGCTTCTCTCTCTACCCTTTTAATCTTTTTCTGTTTTTTTATAATATTAATAAGCACTGTGAGATTTTGAAGAATTTAAGTCACGGAATAAACTCTAAGAAATGTAGAGGGAAATAAAAAGTGCAAAATGTGTTGAGAAATGGGGACACTCCAGTAATCCCCTACGACAATCCCCTACTACTCGCCGTTTCCATGGCAACCTAGGTACGACTGACAAAAGCATTATCTGGAAAATGATATTATGGGTTTAATAAGGGATTCAGTGTTTGTATTAAAAGTTCATTCTTTTTAAAGATATTATTAAAGACTTTAAAGTTTCAGTACAATTACAATAATACTACAGTAAAACTACAGTAATATTACATTTATACTAATTCTACTACTACAATAGGACTGAAACAAGCATATGTTAAGGGTATATCAAATATACAGTGGGACAGTACAGTATTATTAAGATTCTAAACTACAATATTAAAAACAATACGAACTCTACAGCAACACTGCAGTAATAGTATAATAACGCTACATTAAGACTACACCATTACACTAATTCTACAACAAACAATATGCATATTTTACTCAAACTGCAGCAAGTCTAATATTATGGTATATTACAGTAGTTTAAGTGTTTGAGCAGATCTACATTAATATCAAAATAATACCTAAGTACAAAATTAATATAGTCATGTTAAAGTAATGCTAAAGATAACTATACTATACTATACTATACTATACTATACTATACTATACTATACTACCGCAAATCTAGTAGTACTTCTAAAGCAAAAATTTTTTCTTGTATAGTACAGATATTAAAGCAAATCTACAGTATTTAGAAACTAATACCACTGAAAATCTGATGTTCTGCTAACTTCTACAGTAAGTTCAATATAATATCAATACTACAGCTAAACTATAGTAATATTGTGTTTGTATTAATTTTACAGTATAGTATAGTACAAACACTATAGTAAATCTACAAAATTAGCACTCCAGTAAAACTGCAACAATGCTAACTCAAAGTTACAGTAATATTATATTAAAACTACAGTAAAACTATACTACACTGTAAAAACACAATAATTTTTCAATGGAACTATACTAAAACTGCAGCAAAAATAATATTATAGTACATGATTAGCAATATGTAAGCTAATCCTAATTTAACCAAGTAATACTATGATAATTCTACAGCAACTACAACAATAGTACAACAGTACACTATAGCAAATCCATATTAGAATATACTACAGTAAAAGCATAGTAATACATTTATATTAATATTATACTAACTAAAATAATTTTAATATTAATGTAGTAATACTGGAGTAGCTGCAATATATTACTGTTACAATAATGCTAAAATAAAACTACAGCATTATTTAAATCTATGGTAATCAAAGCGAAATCTATAGTAAAGTCACTTTAACACTACAGCAACACTACAGTAATGTTTCACTAATACCGCATGTCACTATGACTTTAATACCACAGGTGTACTACGGTAATAGGACACTAATTCCACAACAATATAACATTAATGCTACACCAACACTATAGCAATGTTACACTTATGCAACAATAATCGCGTTATATCACATTAACACCAGCGATACAGCGATACTACAGTTAATATCACACTAATGCTAGAACACTATAACTATAACACTACAGCAGTACTACAGCAATGTTACACTAATGGGACACTAACATCACATTAATACTGCAGCAATACTACAGTTAATATCATATTAATGCAACAATCACTATAACATTAATACCGCAGCAATACTACAGTTAAGATCATATTGATGCAACAATCACTATAACATTAATACCGCAGCAATACTTCAGTTAAGATCATATTGATGCAACAATCACTATAACATTAATACCGCATCAATACTACAGTTAATATCATATTAATGCAACAATCACTATAACATTAATACCGGAGCAATACTACAGTTAATATCATATTAATGCAACAATCACTATAACATAAATACCGGAGCAATACTACAGTTAAGATCATATTGATGCAACAATCACTATAACATTAATACCGCAGCAATACTACAGTTAAGATCATATTAATGCAACAATCACTATAACATTAATACCGCAGCAATACTACAGTAAATATCATATTAATGCAACAATCACTATAACATTAATACTGCAGCAATACTACAGTTAAGATCATATTAATGCAACAATCACTATAACATTAATACTGCAGCAATACTACAGTTAAGATCATATTAATGCAACAATCACTATAACATTAATACCGCAGCAATACTACAGTTAGGATCATATTAATGCAACAATCACTATAACATTAATACTGCAGCAATACTACAGTTAAGATCTTATTAATGCAACAATCATTATAACATTAATACCGCAGCAATACTACAGTTAATATCATATTAATGCAACAATCACTATAACATTAATACTGCAGCAATACTACAGTTAAGATCATATTAATGTAACAATCACTATAACATTAATACCGCAGCAATACTACAGTAAATATCATATTAATGCAACAATCACTATAACATTAATACTGCAGCAATACTACAGTTAAGATCATATTAATGCAACAATCACTATAACATTAATACTGCAGCAATACTACAGTTAAGATCATATTAATGCAACAATCACTATAACATTAATACCGCAGCAATACTACAGTTAAGATCTTATTAATGCAACAATCACTATAACATTAATACTGCAGCAATACTACAGTTAAGATCATATTAATGCAACAATCACTATAACATTAATACCGCAGCAATACTACAGTTAAGATCATATTAATGCAACAATCACTATAACATTAATACTGCAGCAATACTACAGTTAATATCATATTAATGCAACAATCACTATAACATTAATACTGCAGCAATACTACAGTTAATATCATATTAATGCAACAATCACTATAACATTAATACTGTACTGCAGCAATACTACAGTTAAGATCATATTAATGCAACAATCACTATAACATTAATACTGCAGCAATACTACAGTTAAGATCATATTAATGCAACAATCACTATAACATTAATACCGCAGCAATACTATGGTGATGTTCCACTAATATTTGCTATAAATACTACAGCAAATATTACAGCAATGCTACAGCAATCCTACAGTAATATCGTTATCATATCATTAATATCTCTCTAATGCTATAAAAATATAACATTAATACTACAGCCACGCTATGGTAATACTGTATTACACTAATACTACAATTAATATCGCACTAATATGACAGCATAAATAAAAATGTCACTTTAACGTCACCCTAATACTACACAAATACCGCACGCACAATAAATATTACACTATGAACATTACAGTACAATTACAGTAACACTACATTATACTACACCGTCACTAACACTAAACTTTAATATCATAATTGCATAATATATGAACTTAATTAGAATAATTCATTCCCCCATTCATTGGGAAAAGAGGATTTTCGTGTAATTTTACAACTTATAATGAGCCAGAATAAAGACACTTCGAACACAATAGAATATGTTCTCTAAGACTTCTGGGATTTGGTGTTTTTAGCATCAGGGAGAGTCAGAGGTTCAGTGCTCGATATAGCCGAATGACGCATAAGGACAGAAGACAGGGTGGTGATTTGGTGGGGGCGTGTGTGTTACAGAGGGGGGGTTAATGACAGCAGGGGCGATTTACTGAAGCAGTGAGGCATTTAGATCTCTCTTACACACACACACAAACACACACACATACAACAAAGCAAGTGAATCATTAAAACATAAAACCCTCTTTATCCACAGGTTTGAGAGAGTGTGTGTTTGTGTTTGTGTGTGCTGCGCTGCGCTGCGATGTGAATCCCGGCGAAAACTCTCATTGACGCTGGCAGAGTTCGCACTAATTTAGTGGAGAAGCTGCTGACAGTTGTTGCCTTGAAACATCATCTTGTCTCTTTTCTCTCTTTCTATTCGTTTTTCTTTTGCACTTGCTCAGTCTCTATGGCTGTCTAGTATTTCTTCGAAAATGAGCCGGTTTGAAATGTGTGTGTGTGTGTATGCACAGATCATTTGACTGCTCATGATGGCACTCATGTATTTGATGATGAAGATGATAGATAGGGATACTCTTGACATGAGGATGATGCGTATGGTGACGGTCACGGTGATGGTGCAGGATATTATCATGACATTTATCATAGCGGTGATGATGAACTGGTTAGTAAAAAAAAAAAATGCAACAAATTCCACCCACTCAGGCAGGAAGGTGACAAGTCATGTCTGAATCGAAAGGTTTCGCACCGAGTGCTGCCTTCTGAGATGCTTTCATTTGGACGATACATGTTTCTCACTGAACTTATCAGCCAGGCGTTGGCGAGAAACACGGCACCATTTATAGAGAGACAGTCTTTTAGACCTACTGTACCGTTGTAGGCGGATGAGACAACAAAATGCTTCTGGTTTCATACACACCTGTGGCTGACGATTATTATATGCTTGATAATGGAAACCATGGGGATGATGATGGTGATGATGAGGATGATGATGATGGTGATGCCTCGGAGTCTCAGACCTGCCAACGAGCATGAACTCCCCGGCGAGGTTCTGACGTCTCATGGCCATGAGGATGCCGCGGACGGTCATGCCCTCGCAGAAACACACCACCACGCGCGCCTTGGGCAGACGACCTCGCAGCTTCGCCAGCAGACGGTCGAAGCTCTGTTCGCCCGCGTTACTCCAGATCTTATCAGAGTGCGCGATGCAGATCCCTTCTTTCAGCGCCATCTCCTTAAACGCCGCCATCCCGCTTTCACCGTAGTTACCTGGAGAGGAACAGTGTGAGAGCGCGAGAGAGAGAGATTATGTAGATATACAGTGTGTACAGTACGCGGTGAGAGGAAGACGATTGAGTGTAACGAAGAACCAAAGAGGGAACAAGGAACGCATGAAGGGATGTTTCAGAGAGAGTGATCAAGATAGAGAGAACAAAAATAAACAAGCGAAACAATGGGACGAGCAGCAAGCAATAACGAAATGCCTGTGTGAGTATAATAATTGAGCAGGAAAAAGAGAGTGAGGAAAAAGGGATAATTGTAGAAAGTGTGGCGACGTCCCCAAGGACATACAAAGTGGAGAGATAATAGGGATGCGGAGTAAGCAAAAGTGACGAGAAGGGAATAAGACACAGAAGAAGAAAAAGAGAGAGAGGGAGGGAGAGGGGGATTAAGAGAGAGAGATGAGGGAAAGGCAGAATGGTTGGAAAAAGATGTCAGAGTGTCAGAACAAGAACAGACAGAGAGAGGGTGACGGGTAAGGGGATAGAGAAAATGAAACCAAAAAGCCAGGTGCTGCTAATTATCGGCGCTTGACTAATTGATCATCAGTTTTGGCAGTTTGCTGGTCTGGAGCATTCGGGTGTGTGTTAATGCCAAGAGGGACAGACATAGCAATGGGCTTAAAGAAGCAATCGCTGCTACACGTCAATCTGGAAAGGGTTGCACTATAAAAGCATTTCCAAACAATCTCGAGTTTAACGTTCTGCAGTGAGAAAAATGATTCACAAGTGAAAAGCATTCAAGACAGCTGCCAATCTTCCCAGGAGTGGACGTCCCAGCACATTCACACCAAAATAAGACCATGCAACACTTAGGGAAGTACAAAACAAAAAGAAACAAGAGCTACATCTCAGACCCTACAGGTCCCACTGAGCATGTTAAGGCCGTGGCGGCACAATTAGAAGAAGACTGAACAAGTACGGCTGTTTGCAATTGTTGGAATGAGAAAGTCTGATCTGTCTAAAAAGAAACATGGAAGCATGAATGAGGTTCGCAAAACTGCCTCTGAACAAACCACAAGACTTCTGGAGCAATGTCCTATGGACAGATGAGACGTGAGAAGTGGACGTGTGTTTGGCTTTAATGTCCACTGCTAGCATTTTCTTAGTAAGTATTTAGTTTACAAATAATTTTTTTCTCCGACTGAAAAAATATATAAATGTCACAAATTAAGTCCAGCGGCGATATATGGTGACCCCCACATATGGGAGGACCCAACAAAAAAACAAACACACACACAAAATTAAATCATTGACATTTTACATTATAAATCTTTAAATAATATAAATGTCAATGGTTCTTGGACGTGTCCAACGCCTGACACACACCAACACGCAGACTAAACTTACTCTAATACACATTTAGTCGGCTTGCTCGTCATTTTGAGGTCACAGAACTCGTGGTGTTTTCTTTTGAGTTGCTCGTTCTGTGTGTGCATTTTTTTTGTGTGTGTGTGTGTGTGTGCGTGCGTGGGTTTGTGTGTGTGAGCCATTTCACTTCAGCACAGCGTGCACCAATAAACAATGCTCTGAATTGACGTGCTCCGTGGAAGTCGTATGTCTTTACGTAATCGGTCATGTTGATGTGTGGGTGCAGCCGTAAACACAACATTACATTAATTCACACGTTATGTAACTAAACAAGCTATAACATGTTATAATCCATCACAACATAACAGCACAGATGTGTAATGTAATATGATTCATGTAAAACCATATAACACATTATGAAGTAACAACAAATGATGCAGTGTAAGATGATGCAACATGACAATGTGGCATAAAATGAGACATCATGTAACGTCAGACTGAGGTATATTAGACGTCTGATGAATGTGGTACGAATTATAATTGAAGAATGTCTGGTGTGAGATGAGAAGGTCTGATGTGGTTCTAGAATGTGTGGTATAGTTCTGGCATGACTAATGTAGGGCAAGAATGTCTGATATTGTTCTAGAACGTCTGGTGTGGGGTGAAAGTGTCTGCTATGGTTCTAGAATGTCTGATATGGTTCTAGACTGTGTGATATATTTCTGGCATGTCTTATGTAGGGCAAGAATCCCTGACATGGTTCTAGAATGTCTGATTTGGTTCTAGAATGTCTGATTTGGTTCTAGAATGTCTGATATGAGACGAGAATGTCTAATGTGGTTCTAGACTGTGTGATATATTTCTGGCATGTCTTATGTAGGGCAAGAATCCCTGACATGGTTCTAGAATGTCTGATTTGGTTCTAGAATGTCTGATTTGGTTCTAGAATGTCTGGTATGAGATGAGAATATCTGATGTGGTTCTGGTATGTGCAATATAGTTCTGGCATGTCTAATGTGAGGCAAGGATGTCTGATATGGTTCCAAAATATCTGATGTAGCTCTAGAATGTCTGATTTGGTTCTAGAGCGTCTGATGTGATGTAAGAATGTCTGGTATGGTTCTAGAATTTCTGATATGCTTCTAGAATGTCTGATGTGGGGCTAAACATATCATAATGTCTGACGTGGTACGGATTATTATAAAATATCCGATGTGGGAAAAATATGCCTGATATGTTTCTAAAATGTCTGATATACTGTAGTTCTGAAATTCTGTCTAATGTGGTTCTAAAATGTCTAATGTAAAGCAGGAATGTCATATCAAGCTCTAGAATCTCTGATATAGTACTAGAATGTCTGATGTGGAACGAGAATGTCTGATGTGGTGCTAAAATATTTCTTACGCTTCAGTATGTTCCGTTGTGGTTCTGTGATCACTGAAGAACCTGCAGTGCGCTTGAATAGTTGTTTATGGTTTTAAAAATGTAATGTGGTTCTATAATATTAAAACCATCATCATAAAAACATGTTCTCTTTGTGTGTATGTATGTGTGTGTGTGTGTGTGTGTGTGTGTGTGTGTGTGTGTGTGTGTGTGTGTGTGTGTGTGTGTGTTGCTAGAGCTAATTGTAATAGTAGTGCTTTACTCTGTCTATTTGTTTATATAAAATGGGTTGTGGGTAATAAGTCTATTCATTTTATTTAATGGAAAACACACACACACACACACACACACACACACACACACACACACACAGAGGGAACAGAATGACAACAGATCTCTGTTTCTATTCAGGCACTGGGTAAGAGAGGGCATCCAGACATGACCATATGGCACGTACATGTCCTCGGCCATGGTACACACACACACACACACACACACACTGAGAGAGTGTGATAGAAAGGGGGGGGGGGGGGGGGGCGCAAAAATAGCTAAATGGACAGCTTTCTCTGCTTACACATCTGCACAAAAAATAAGAAAGAGAGGGACAAAGAGACAAACAGGCAGACAGACAGACAGACACGCGAACAGACAGACAGACAGACACGCGAACAGACAGACAGACAGACAGACAGACAGACAGACAGAGTGGGGCGGATGGATGAATTCTGTCTTTTCTGATATGATGCTCACACACTCACTCTTTGTATAGCGGATTAACATTATTCAGCTGAGAGTAAGACAGAGAGACAGACAGAGAGATAGACAGACAGATGGACAGAGAGCGAGACAGATACACGGCAGCAGTGTTGCAGCAATTAAGGCTCTTTATCAGTCGTCATCATATCCTACTTATTCACACGGTTCTCGTATATTATTCCGCGTGTGTGTGTGTGTGTGTGTGTGATTGCACTGAGGTTCTACTCTGTCTGCATGCCTCCATCCCTCTCTGTCTCTCTCTCCATCTTTCTGTCTATCTCTGTGCAGTAGAGTATCTCCGCTTGTATTCGGACAGCGCCGTGTGTTTTTGTATTTCTCGGCCCTGCACTCCACAGACATGTAGACTTTCAGTTGTGAACTCGAGCGGTTTAATAAACATATCGCTTTAAACTGTTTCTTTTTTCCCCCAACAAAGTCCATTATGTCCATTTTCATAGGCAAACTAACCCAGTCATAATCATCTGGATTCTTTTTCTAATACTTGGATGAAAATCCTTCGCAGTCCGGTCCTCCTGGCCTTTAGCGAACGCTACAGTAAGTTTCCTCCTCGAGCTGCTT
Source organism: Clarias gariepinus (assembly GCF_024256425.1). Classification (NCBI taxonomy): domain Eukaryota; kingdom Metazoa; phylum Chordata; class Actinopteri; order Siluriformes; family Clariidae; genus Clarias; species Clarias gariepinus. The sequence continues at coordinate 30,546,034 of NC_071110.1, read as the reverse complement.
CGACTTTGCTTTACTGCAGCAGCCTTCACTCGCTGCTTGATCGTGTTCTTAGTTTGCTTTCACGCTCCGTTATCCGTCTGTAGTGTGAAGAGCTTTCCGTCCTATAAGTCTTGCAGCAGGTGACAGAATCTGAGCAGGAGGTAGAGGAATGTATCCTGCTACTTCTATAACACATCATCAGTGAGACGTTTCAGCTCTACACACACACACGCCATACTGGTGGTGCTGTCCCAATACTTATGAACCTGACATGACTGTGTGTTGTTTTCTTTATGTCTGTCTCTGTACTATTTTCTTACGCCATATTTTCTTACACTCTTTCTGTATATTTTGCTTCATCCCTCTGTCTCTCTCTCTTACTGTCTCTCTCTTTCTTCCTCTCTCTCTTTCTCTCTGTCTCTCTCTCTTTCTCTCTGTCTCTCTCTGTCTCTTTTTCTTGCTCAGTCTCTCTCTCTCTCTGTCTCTTTCTCTTGCTCTGTCTCTCTGTTTCTTTCTCCCTATCCCTCTCTCTTTCTCTGTCTCTCTCTTTCTCTGTCTCTCTCCGTCTCTCTTTGTCTCGTCTCTCTCTGTCTCTCTCTCTATCGCTCTCTCTTTCTCTCTCTCTCTGTCTTTTTCTCTGTCTTGCTCAGTCTCTCTCTCTCTGTCTCTCTCTCTCTTTCTCTGTCTCTCTCTTTCTCTCTGTCTCTCTCTCTGTCTCTTTCTCTCTGTCTGTCCTTTCTCTCTGTCTCTCTCTGTCTCTCTCTCTCTCTGTCTCTCTCTGTCAGGGTTGGGAACCCTTTCACCAGGACATCTCAGCATTCTGTTACCCAGAGTTCCAATCTGCACAGAAACAGCCTGAGAATATTCAATTCACACCAGTGTTCTTTACTTACACACCCACACACACACACACACACACACACACACACACACACATAGCTCCAGTGGACAGGTGCAGACAAGCTCCAGAGGATTCAGTGAAGAGACTTTTGAGCCTCTCAAGACTAACACCTCTTATCTCATCTCACTGTCTCACTGCCTCACTGCCTCTGCCTGTTCATCACTGTTTCTGTCTCGCTGTCCTCTACCTGTCTCACTCTCCTTTCGTTCACCCGTCTCATTCTTCTCTGCCTTTTCATCTCTGTTTCTGTCTCACTGTCCTCCACCTGTCTTCCCCTTCTTCACCTGTCTCACGCTCCTCCACCTGTCTTCCTGTCCCCCACCTGTCTCACTCTTCTCCACGTGTCTCTCTATTCTCAACCTGTCTCACTCTCCTCCACCTGTCTCACTCTCCTTTTTTCCACATTTTTACCACTCCTCTCTCGCTCTCCCACCTGTGTCACTCTCCTCCACCTGTCTGCCTCCCCTATCCTCTCTCCCACCTGTCTCACCCTCCTCCACCTGTCTGCTCCTTAGTCTCCTTATTCTATCCTCTCCTCCACCTGTCTTCGTCTCCTTCATCTGTCTCAAGGAATAAATAAGAAAGAAAGAAATTTAAGAGGAAACAGAAGGAAAATGAAGAAAAGGTAAAGCAATAAGGAAAGATTGAGAAAGAAAAAAAGAAAGAAAGAAAGAATAAGTGGGCGTGGCTGTATAGCTGAACGGAGGCTGCTGATTGGTCCGTCGCTGTGAAGTCGATTATGAAATTGGAATTAAAGTCGCTGCGTCAGTCTGCTTCTGGTGAGTAATCCCGGGGGACTGCTAATCATTGCTGAGATATGTGTATGTATGTGTGTGTGTGTGTGTGTGTGTGTGTGTGTGTGTGTGTGTGTGTGTGTGTGTGTGATGCAGCAAGTCCTCCATGTTTAACTCCTCAGGTAACTTGTACAAGTTTTCGTTACTTACTGAAACACACATGACACTTTTCATCCATGTGCAGTAACAGCGCTATGTGTGTGTGTGTGTGTGTGTGTGTGTGTGTGTGTGTGTGTGTGTGTGTGTGTGAGTTTTTCTGGAGAATCAGTGGGATGTGTATCTTATTAACACAGTGATATTGGTGTGTGTGTGTGTGTGTGTGTGTGTGTGTGTGGGGGTGGGTGTGTGTGTGTGTGTGTGTGTGTTTGTGTGTGTGTGAGTGTGTGTGTGAGTGCTTTACTCTATTAGTCTCTGTCTCTCTGTTTGTCTCGCCCTCTGGCTTTCCCTCGTCCTCTCATTTGTCTCACTCGGCGAGCAGTTTATAATCCAAACCAAACCGACAGTGAGAGCAGGAGGATGCAGAGACAGAGACAGAGAAAGAGAGAGAGAGACAGAAAGACAGAGCGAGAAGGAGAGAGACAGTAAGACAGAGCAAGAGAGAGACAGGAAGACAGAACGAGAGAGAGACAGGAAGACAGAGGGAGAGAGAGAGAGAGACAGTAAGACAGAGCAAGAGAGAGAGAGACAGGAAGACAGAGCGAGAGAGAGAGAGACAGGAAGACAGAGCGAGCGAGAGAGAGACAGGTTGCTATGGTGAACACTTCATCGTGTCGTTATTAATTATTCAAGAAATTATCATGTGAATCAAAGACAAGCCTCAGTGTGCATGCTAGTGCTTCCAGGTGTGTGTGTGTCATGTGTGTGTGTGTGTGTGTGTGTGTGTGTGTGTGTGTGTGATGCCTCAACCTCTCTGCATATTTGTCTTATTCTGAGAGAGAGTGATAGTGAGAGAAAATGACTAAGAGAACACAAGGAGTGTTAGATACACACTGACAGCACAGTGCATCTTCACCTGGTCTCACACACACACACACACACACACACACACACACACTCTCGCACTCTTTCTTTAGTATCACACTTTACGACTTGGTCTTTTCCTTCCTTTTCTCCCCTCTTCCGGCTTTCTCACCCGCTTTTACCGAGCGCGTCTTAAACACTCGCTAATGAGTGAAGATGAAAAGATTTCCTACACGACTAATCCACAGATAAAATACTAATACTTTTTTTCATTAATGACTAAATTTATTTAGACAAGAGTGTACTTATCCTTTCTACTTATTCCTTTCTCTCTACTTTCCTGCTTTGTTTACTTGTTTGTTTATTTCTCACTCCTTGCCATCTTTCTTCTGTCCAGGACTTCACTGCTTTCTTCTTCTTTCTTTCTCATCCTGTAGTTTTCTCCCTCATTTCTCCCTTCTCTTCACTTCCACACTTTATTTATCCTAACCTTCACTTCCTTTTTTTTTCTCTTTTCCCTTTCTTTCATCCTTCTCTTTACTTTATTTATTTTTATTTCTTTGTTTATATTTCCTTTCTCCTTCCATCTTTTTTTCTGTCCTGAACGTCACTGAAGTCCTTTTCTCCACTTCGAAGCTTATTATTTATTTATTTATTTATTTATCCATCCATTTATCCATTTCCGACCTTCCTTCCTTTCTGGTCGTTCCCTTGCGCAAAGAAAATATATTTCTCTATATATAAACTGTTAATGTTTTTTTATATGCTTTGATCTACTTGTAAGTTGAAGAACTTTTATGATGTAAACATTCCTCATTGTTACACTAACTGATACAAACTAATAATAACTAATAATTAACAGAAAAAAAGATATGATGATATTCATATACAACAATAAATTTACAATTTAAAGAAACATATATTGTATAATATATTTATTCATTTATTGAGTAATATATTAAAATGTATTCAAATATATATCCTAATGTATGTAATTTTATATTCAACTTTATACTTCATAGTATATTGAATTTAACTGAATATATATACCGTATTTCTTTATATTTTTTTTACAATATGCTTATATGTTGATATATACTGTATATTAATGTAGTTCGAACAAAATGGACTTTATAGACATTAATCAGACACACCGTCAAAGTAAAAGTGTGTGTATAATTCTTAAACATGTATAAAGTTTCAATAATGTTTCAATAGAACAATTATAAGTATAAATGTATATTTAAATGTTTTTTGTCTTCATTGCAATATATATATATTAGGGCCGGGACTTTAACGCGTTAATTTAGATTAATTAATTACAAAAAAATAACGCGTAAATTTTTTTTAATGCATTTTAATCGCACTTATTTTTGCACCGCTAAACGTTTCTCACTGGATGAGTTTCGGCGGACCGATTATGCTGGAGCACCAACTAGCGTTCAGATAAAAACAAACCACAGTGAACATGGACAAAGAAGCTGATGAGACCACTTTGGTTGGCCCTGTGGATGGGAAATTTTGTTATAAAAAACGAATGGATGGAAGCGTCGATAAGAGCATGGTTGTGTGCAAGCTATGCAACAAGGAATTCGCATATCACCGCAGCACATCGAGCCTCAAGTATCACCTCAATGCTAAACATATAGAGTTGAAGAGTCATTATTCAATGGTATACTAAAAATCCATATGAAAAAACTTCTTACTGTTCTCAGGACAAATATTTATATGTGATTAATTTCGATTAATTAATTACAAAGCCTCTAATTAATTAGATTTTTTTTTATCGAGTTCCGGCCCTAATATATATATATATCCACATATGGATCTATTCATATGTTGCAATCTATTAATAAATATAAACACTAGTTTATTTAATATGTCATTAATTATCATTAAATATATTGCCATATTTTTTCCCCTAAGAAATTATTGTCTACTTACTGTATTTTTCCTCTGTTTATTTCACTGCCTTCCTTTATTCTGCCTACTTTCTTGCTTTATTTATTTTTTTATTTGTTTTTGTTTGTTTGTTTGTTCATTTCTTCCTTCCTTTATGCACTTCACTGTTCTTTTCTTTTTTTTTACTCTTTATCATCTCATCGCTCCCTGTTCACGTCCTTCCATCCTTGTCTTTACAATCCTAATTTAATTTATTCATATTTATTTGTTTTTTATTTTTTGTTTATCCTTCCATCATTTTTTTTCTGTCCTGTACATCACTATTTATTTTTTTTTCTTTCTTTTCCTTCCTTTCTTCCTTCTCTTCCTGCTTCATTTGTTTTTACTATAAAATAATACGTATCCACTTATTATTTATCAACTTATTAATTTATTAATTTATTCATCCTTCCTTTCTACCGTTCTTCCTGTACTTTCTTTCTTTCTGTCATTCTTTCCTCTCTCCACTTCCCTGCTTCGTTTGTTCACTTTAGTTTGTTTATGTTTTCATTTCTCCTTCCTTCCTTGTCTACATTTCTTTTCTACATTTCTTTTTCTTTTCTTCCCTTTCTTTTCCTTTCCTTCTCCAGGAGTGTTTTAGTTCTCGCACCGCAGCGCTATACTGAGAACAAGTGCTGAAACCGGAGACTCCTTCCACGGATCTGACATACGCCGCTCTTCACTGAAAGCAATTAGAGGTTTTTCTTTCCTGAATATCGGCTTATTTTTATCTGTTTATTATTAGCCACGCGAGTGGAGCTGTACACGTCCCGGTGAATGAGCTGTTACCACGGAAACGCTAATGTATCAGAACGAGCTCTTTGAAACAAACCTGCGATTTCGATTACATCCTGAACTACTGGCATTATTCACGCGCTTTAATCTGAGCTTTAGGGTGTCCTGTCTGTAAGGGACAATTACGAACGTTAACTACGACGCCAAGTGTGTGAGACAGAAGGAGAGAGAAGGAGAGAGAGAGAGAGAGAAACTAAATAGATTAAAAGACATATGGACAGAGGTGCAGAAGAAAGGAAAGAGACAGAGAAATGAATCAAGTGTCATTATTAATGTAACTGATGGACATTTTTAGATACTGCTATTCTGACATTCCTACACACACACACACACACACACACACACACACATACAGAGGAGTATCAGGGGCCGCAGGACTGAGGATAAAGACGAGTTCAGTACAACCTCAAAGGAGTGTGCGTGTGTGTGAGAGTGTGTGTGCGTATAAAAGTGACAGAGGTGTGATAACAGAGCCACAGGGAACAGAAATTGAGTTCAATTACACACACACACACACGTACACACTCTCTCTCACACACACACGCACATCACACACAGGTGCACTGGATGAACCACTGAGACACTGCACTTGTTGTGTATATCTATAAAGGTGTGTGTATAAATGCAATGTGTACACTGGGGGTCAGTATCAGCAGAGGGACAGAGGGAGAGACAGAAAGGTAGACAGAGACAGAAAAAAGAAAAAGAGAGTGATTAATGAAGTGTGTCTAATGTAGGAGATCTAATGATTCTTTAGAACTTCCAGAGAAGCAGGTAACGCCTAAGTAAGTAATATGGAAAGCGAAAAGGGTCAGATGGCGCGACAAAATTGTGGATACCGAAGGGGGTCAGAATGAGAACGAACACAGTAAAGTGAGTGCATGTGAAGATCTACTCACCCTCTGTGTGAATGGTGGAGACGTAACTCCAGTTGTAGCGTTTGACGATGTCCACCATGGCTCTGGCCTGCTGCGCGTCAGACGGCACAACCCTCATAAAGTACTTATACAGCGATTTGTCGCTCAGGTCCATGCTGGTAGCCGAGTAAGCGATCTGAGGAATGTTGAACAGCTGCAGTAGGTTCTGCACCTGAATTGCGACCGAACTCGAGCCAGGTCCGATCAAGCCAACGATGGGCTTCTTTCCCTTGGGGGGCAGTCCTTCTGCACACTTGACCCCACCCCCGCTTGGCGAGTCTTCGGAAATGGGATCGAGCGGAGAGACTGTGGGGCTTTCGGCGGCAATGAGCGAGTCGCGTATAAACTCGATGCTCTGCTCGAGCGCCACGGCAGAGTGCCAACAGGAGTCACGTATCTCGCAGCCGAGCGTGACGTTGGGTAGGATGTCCGGGTCGGCGTTGATCCGGTCAAGGGTCAGCATCATGGCTTCCACGCGCTGGATGCCGTATTGCTCACGCACCGCTCCGCACTTGCGCTCGTGCGCACGGTCTGCTGCTGGCTGGTGGTGGACGGAGAACAAAGCACCAATGATCAAGTCGCCAGGCACGTAGGCCACCACGCGACGTTCGTTTGACTGGAGGGAGGACAGGACAATCGGGATGGACATCAGAACCAGGAAGAGGGAATAAAAAGTGGCGGCCATTCTGACTAACTTTAACAAGATTGTACTCTCACAGTGACAAAGGAAAAGACGGTCACGACGGCATCCATATGTTTTCTTGGGTGACTAAAAAATCTCAAAGTTCTCAGCAAGCATGTGAGACAGTGGACATTTTATTCCAAAAAACAAGGGTCCTCCGTTTTTTCACATCTACGATGTCTTGCAAGAGGACGGACACAATCCAAAGAAAAGAAAAGAAAGCTGTCTCTATTCGCCTGTCTTTCGGCCTCTCAGCGAGGACAAGCGCGGCGACGCTAACAACACCGGTTTCCAGCAGTCGCCACAGCGTGTGCGAGTTAGGAGTGTGCGTGCTCGAGTGTGAGGAGATAAAGCCATTTTAGAGCTGTAAGAAGGACACAATAAGGCAGACGGTTTTAAGCAGCAGATTTGAGTGTGTGTCGTGGTCTGTGTTAAAAACCTGCACATGCCTGCATATGTGTGTGTGTCACTTAGGTGCGTCACACATCCGACTTGCTGCTGTTCATGTACGTTTCACGCTCACACACACAAACACAGGTGATAGTGCTAGTAGTGGTTCTCAAAATCGCTGTAGAGGCCATGGTGTCCCGGGCCATGAGGTTGTTGCTATGGCAACCGGCAGGTGATGATATAGGTGTTTATAACCTTGAATCAAAGAGAACACACACACACACAAGAGCATGTGAATTAGAGGGACATTTTGAACAGACGTTAATTGTGGTTATTTCTCTACAACGGCACCACCCCTGAGTGGTTTATTCCGTACTTAGCTGACAGTTACACACCCTGTCCTGGACACTTACGCACTTACGCTTGTCGCCGGTCATTAAAGTGACAGGACGGTTGGGGTGTTGACACTGCTGAAAGCTATGGGCACGGCCACACACACACACACATACACTCATACGCACACACATATATACACACACACACACACCAAGCAGACTGAGATGATGAATCACTTCATATCCTTATTGATCTACTTATTTCCCCATGGCTCTGATTATGCCTCCCAGTCTCTATGTCTCTCTCACTCTGTCTGTCTCTGTCTCTCTCAACCTGTCTCTCTCTTGCTGTCAATATGTCTCTCGTTCTCTCTCAATTTGTCTGTTTCACTCACTGTCTGTCTCTCTTACCATGTCCATTTCTCTGCTGTCTCAATCTGTCTGTCTCTCTCCGTCTCACTCTCACTATCTGTCTGTCTCTCTCATTGCCTGTTTAGCTCACTCTGTCTTTCTCTGTCTCAATCTGTCTTTCATTATCTCACTTTGTCTGTCTCTCTCTCACTCTGTCTGTTTCGCTCTCTGTCTGTCTCTGTATTTCTCTGTCTCCCTCCTACTCCGCCTGTCTCTCTCTCTCTCTCACACTCTGTCTATCTCATTCTGTATGTCTCATTTTATAAAACCCCAGTTCCTCATCCTTAACCCCAAACCCCTCACTTCATTTCTCCATCTTTCCTGCTATTGTTCTTTCTCTATATATATATTTCTTTTTACTGTATTTCTCATTCTCAGTGCATCTCCCTTTGTCCTCATGTCTGCTTTTTTTCTCTTCTTTCCCTTTCTCTCTAATTTATTGCCCTCTCTCTTGCACTCGCTGTACCTCTGTAAATCTCAGTACATCTTTCTTTGTTCATCGTTTCTATTAGACATATCGCTGACAGATTCTCTCTGTTTGTCTGTCTCTCCAAACAGCTTTCTTCGATCTCCCTCAATCGTTCATGCTTCCTGTCTCCTTCCTTAATCTCTATCTGTCCAACAGTCTTTCTATATCTCTTGTTTTCTTTCTGTCCATTCATAATCTTGCCTTTGAACCCCAATATCAGTCAGTCCATCCTACTTACCTCCACGTTAGTGTTTAGTTCTATATCTCTCCTGGTCACACACTCTCACTCCATCTTTCTTTACCTCCTTCTTCTCTATATATTTCCTAATCTTAATTTCTGTCTCATCCATTATTCTATTTTTGTCATTCTCAATTTCCTTCTGTTTCTTGTGATCTTGTCCAAAAGACAGACAGACAGACAGACAGATAGATACAGTAGACAGACAGACAGACAGATACAGACAGATAGACAATGAAGCTTCTTAAAATAAACTGAGAACTCTCTCTCTCTTACACACACACACACACACACTACAGTAAGACAATAAACCCCTCGACCTTGGGCTGCGTGTCCTAAACCGCATACCAGACCGGTACCGGGACTAAACCTCACCTCGGAGCGCATTTCTACTTCCGGTGTTGGCACTAAACAGGTGATGTCGTGTCGGTCGATTGAGGGGAAATTACGGGATGCATTTAGCGACCGGCAGTAATTTATGATCCGAGGCGGGATGCCTGCTGTGCGCGCGCGTGTGCGACTTGACGGTGAGAGCGTGTATTTCAAAAACAACGGATCGTTTCATTAATAAACGCGACGTAACGAGCGCGCGTGCATAACAGTATAGAGGGTAGAGCTCTCGAGCTTGCAGCTGCAGCCGGGGTCAGGTGTCCGCGCGCGCGCGCAGGTGCATCAGCCGGTGGCGGGAAATAAAAGGCGCAAGTTGAGCTCGTGATGCACCGGGAAGACTTCAAAGGCTTTAGGTTTATGTGATGAACAGAGAGAGAGAGGGCAGCTCTCTCTCTCTCTCTCTCTCACACACACACACACACACGTCACAATTAACATTTTAAAAAATTAACTAATTAAAGAATTTATTGTAAAAATAAATAAATCGCGCCACCTTTTATTCTTACCTGTCGCACGCGCTCAATTCTTTACCGTGATCCATCCATTAAAGGTCCGCGCGCTGTCCGGTCGTAGTTGCGTATACACTGCATATCCACACCACACGCCCGCGCGCACACACACAAACGCACACAATCGCGCGCGAGGTGTCCTCGGTAATTTCGGTCGGTGGACGCACGCACGAGCTGCTGCTGCTGCGGAGAGCACCGCGAGCCTTTCCTCTCGGTAGGCTCATGCACGCACACACACATACACACGCACGCACACACCGACACTGTCCGGTCCGCCGCCGCCGTTCGCCACACACACACACTCGACCGTCCTCTCCCTCGCGCCTGCAGCCAGTCATTCAGTACTCGAGACAATCCTCCCACTCCGACTCCCACGCGCGTAACCGCGAAGTGTGAAACGCACCGCGCGCGCGCTCAGACGCACGCACACACAAATTGCACCGCAAATCTCGTGTGCAAGAACAACATTATCTCTTATATATTAAATCTATCAGATAGTGTCTGTGTATGTGTGTGTGTGTGTGTGTTATAAGGGGCCAACATAACATACAAGTGCGTTAAACAGGAGATAAAGCACATGCATTCTACATAGTGCACAAACTACACTATATGGACAAAAGTATTTGCCCAAACCTGCATTGGATCCAAGTACATATACTTCAATATGGTGTCGGTCCCCCAGTTGGTTTTGCAGCTCTAATAGCTTCCACTCTTCTTGAAAATCTGTTCAAACGATTTTGGAGTGTTTCTGTGGGAATTCGTGTCCATTCATTCTGTAGAGTATTTATGAGGTCAGGCACTGATGTTGGACGAGAAGGTCTGGCATGCAAATTCCATTCCAGTTCATCCCAAAGGTGCTCCATGGGGTTGAAGTCAGGGGTCTGGGTTGGCATCCCATCCAGGGTGTCCCCCACATTATACCATAGGATCAGCTCCAGGACCCTCCCACCAGCACCACCACCACAACCCAAGAAAAATGGAAAAGGTGCTCAATGGAGTTAAGGTCAGGGCTCTGTGTGAGCCAGTCAAGTTCTTTCACCCCGAACTCATCAAACCGTGTTTTTATAGTCCTTGCTTTGCTATGTTGGAATTGAAAATGGCGTTTCCCAAACTGTTGCCACAAAGTTGAAAGCATGGCATTTTTTAAGATGTCTTGGTATGCTGAAGCATTAGGATTGCTCTTTAATGGGGATAAGGGGTCTGATTAAAGCACATGAATTCAATAATTAACAGGTTTGGCCAAATACTTTTGTTTGTATAGCGTATATCATCCAGTTTACCTAGGCTACAGTGTGTACATAGAATAAACAGTCAGGTATCTTATGTGGTCTGTGTCGGTTCACCACCATAACCCAAGCTAAATGGAAATACCTGTCTGTCTGTCCTACGTCTCAAATCCAAATTTATCTCTTTTTCATTTAGCATCTCTTGTTTTTGTTGAGTAAAAAGAATTTAAGGTAACGTTAGGGGAGACTTTGGCGTAGAGGTTAGCACTGTCGCCTTGCGCCTTGAGGGTTCGATTGGCACCTTGGGCCTGTGTGCGTGAAATTGGCATGTTCTCCCCATGCTTGTTGTTTTTCCTCTGGGTACCGACTTTTTCTCCCACAGTTCAAAGACATACAGATTAGGTTAAATGCTGGTATGAATCAAATATGAAAGGTGACAGTACCAAATACACGGAGGTCAAACACTGTTTAAAAATGTGGCGTCATAAAAGCCCCAGCTTTCCTGTCTCCTCTGTAACCTGCGTACATGCTCTGTTTACACCCATTTCATCCTTTAAAATGAACAGCCACAGGCAAGGGGATAGTTCTTAAGATTTTCTCCAAAATATCAGTAATAATAGGTGGTATTACAATGATCTTCCTTTTATGGTTACTGGAGAATCTCAAACCAACTATACTGGAGTATCATCTCCAATACTGCCACCTGGTGTATTGGAGATGATACTCAAGTGCTAAACTTAATTGTTAAAGCTAAAGCTGTTCACCTCTGGGAGTTGCAATACTGTAGTACTCAATCACTAAACAGAAGCAGTCATATCTGGTGTGAAGGCACCTTAAAGATACTGATGGGACAAACTCAGCAACAATGAGAAGTAGATTTTTGGTGCATTTATTTATATAGTGTAAAGTATCAGAAATAACTTTGGGAAGGTTTTCACCTTGTGGATGACTACTAGAGATGAGCTAATCTGGATTCATCAAGGTTAAATAACCAGATCCTTGTTATGAGGGTGTGACATTCATGAGATCAAGGATTCAGTAGGTTCTAAGGATTCGTGGAGTGCCCCCTAATGGTGGGGCTTTTACGCAGCTGTTTCTCTTTTTCCAAGATTGTGTAATTGGACATATAATCTGCTTTTATTGACACAGCAGCAAAATACGTGTTACATGTTGGACTCTGCCTTCTTGTACACTGTCTTACTAGGGCTGACTCAGAACCTGAACTGGACTGGTTCAATTTCAGATCATTTTCCAGTTTAGCGCATCTACTGGGAGCTTCAAGGCCATTGATGGAGCCATGAGTTAGAAATATGAGCAGCAAGGAATGGGGAGGTCCACTTTAGTGCCCCTAATGAACATATAGTGTTAGGAATGGAGACCCTTGGGGTCATACAGTCATAGTGTACAGTATGTGAAACATTAAAATTTTCAGTTATTTTTCACACAAATCCTTATTCACTTGCCTACAGCAATTAGAAAATAACAGGTTATAGATTTTTCTTTATATATATTTTTAACTTCCACTAGGGGAGGGAACTGGAAAGTGGACCTTTTTATCTCCACTTGATCCTCAGTACACTCAAAACATTTTCAAAACCTACAATAAGAAAGGAAAAATCACTACCTTGCTCTTGAGTGCTTCAAGATAACACAGCTTCAGCATCAGCAACATCGCCATCATAATCATCAACACAGCAATCTTCCATTGCATCACCCCCTGTGCCATGTGACTGTCGCTCCCCCACCTCACACCCGTTAAAAGAGGCCACGACATGCCACATCTTGTGTCGCATAATTAACCAGTTAATGTAGCATTTGTCTATTATCATTGCTTTTCCTTCACCTCACTAGATATGCATGGCTAAACATTAGCTCGATGATCAATACAAGCCACTACTTGGCTAATAGTTAGCTAAACTTGGTTCAAGATAACATATAGAAATTTTACATAAGATTTAATGTAAGATTTTTTACCACATTAAACCTATAAAAGGTTCGTCTTTGGTAATAGCTAGATAATATTAAGAAGAAGTTATATAAATGCGGTTAGCTTGTTTGCTAGCTCTCAATTGTGTGTCTATATAATAGCTAATACCTGACAAGATAGCTATAACTATTTTGTCAAGTATTAGCTAGTGTTAGCTATAAATATGTATACAGTAAATTAACTAGTATTATATTAAAGATTTAGGATTTAATTTATTTCTAGTGGTTATAGCTGTAACAAACTCACGGGATATTATCTAGGTAGTATAGGCAGCTTCTTTTTTACTAGCTAGCCAGCTAGCATGTATTAATCAACAATTAAACTTCAAGTCAAGTCAAGTAGGCTTATTATTGTCATTTCAACAGTTCAGTCCACAGTGAAGCGAAACCAGGTTTCTCCAGGGCCGTGGTGCTACATAAAACATAAAATTAACAAAACCAGATGAAACCTAATTAGGTAACTAGCTACCGCAAAAAAATGAACACCATAAATTAACAAAAACCATCTAAAAACTATTTAAAAAGACAGCAAAAAGACATGAACCAAACACAAGCAACAACACGACACAATGCAATACTCTGTGATAGTGATAAACTTAGTACATTAATAACAGAATGCATTAATAATGGAAATGTTTATTACCATACACAATATATTATACACAAGAAGTATATATATATATATATATATATTTTTTTTTTTTTTCAATACAATGACGTGAACTATATTGCTATAGAAATGCAACTCTATAGTAAATTTATAATTTCATCTGAAATTTTATTAAGACTTTTCAGTTAATCAGAATCCAGAATTTGGTAGCGCTGTTTTTTTTTGTTTTGTTTGCTTGTTTTTTAAGGCTAATAACCAACAAATTGAATGGAAATGGACATGAATGTAGCTTCTAGCATGTAGCTGTGAACAATCCTCACATTTCTTTTCATAATCAGTTCTGAAATTTAGCAAGATCGTGTTTTCAGCCACAGTTCTTGATTTTTATTTTCTCTGAGAAATGCACACACAGCTAACTCAGCTAGCATAACAAACTCCTTCTTCGAGTTTCTCTGACGTTCATTTTTCTTGATCATGACAAATTCCAATAAAGCGTGATGATAAATGGTATGTGAATGAGTTCAACTGGTAAAATAATTTTAAATTACTTTCACACACACACATCGTATCGTTAGCGCACTAGCTTTTTAAATCATGCTAGCAGCAGGCTAGGGTTTTAGGACATAAACACTCAGACTGGCGTGCAGCCACAGCTCATTATTTCGTTTCTCACCCTTGTTTGTCCTTGTGTGTGCCTGGGCGTGTGTGTGTACGTGTGTCACTGTGTGTGTGTGTGTGTGTGTGTTTTTAAGCATGTGTGTGGGTGGAAAAGCAGTGGGACCTTTTAACTGAATTGGCTTTCAGCTTTTTCCTCAAATGTGGCTTGGATTAACGAGTGCAGGATTAAACCGCCATTAAATAGCACAAAATCTCTCAAACTGCTCCATTTGCACTCTCACACACACACACACACACACACACACACATACACAAATGCAGCTAAGCCAGCATGATTCAGCCTTGAGACTGTTTTGATCCCAGGGTGAATGGTGTTCAGCGAGGCCTCGTTTCGATTAACTCTCTGACGCGTGGGAAATGGCTCTGTCTTTATCGCCGAGACTCGCATCATTATTCGAGCTCAGCAGCTTAGACGGACTCCAGAGAGAGACAGCACTCTTGTGTTATTCACGTCTATACCGTTTAGTATAATTAGGCATAACCAAATATCATTGACACTTAATTATTGAACATCATCATAGGAAGAAACAAATGTATAAGAGTTTACATATAAAAGTAAAATAAAGAAAAATATTTTTTTTTGTTTATCCTGTTTTTAGAATCTGAAATAAATTCACAAATGTTTAAAGGTTTAATGCTTCATCTGAAATATCCCTCTAATAATGCATTTTTTTCGAACTACGGTTATTTCACTCCTCCTCCTTGTCCGAATGTGTAATTTCAGTGTCTACGTAAATGAGCTCCTGCTGAGCCACACCCCAGAGAGCAACATAGCTGAGCAACAAGCCAAGGGGAGGGGCTCTCCTTATATGAGGTCACATTAGGGAGGAAATCCAATTGCCTTGTTTAAAACCCGATACGAAACTAGACAAATTATAAAAAAAACACATTTTATTACAAGCACACTGGAGACACATCTGATTGTCTTACAATGTTGCATGTGAGGTCTCCTGTAATATGTCTTCATTATATTTTTTATGTAAAAATTTGAGGCCATTCTGAAACATTTCGATTTTACAATAATAATAATAATAATAATAATAAATATAGAATTGACTCATGCATTAACATTAGCACAAATCATAATTAATATAAATTAATATATATAATAATAAATAATTAATGCTCAAGTTAATGCTTAGTAAGGAATAAATGCAAAGGTTAATTGCATATATCTAAATGAGTGTAAGTGAAAAAATTTTATGCATATGCAGTAAAATCTTAATGCTAAATGTATATACAATATTGTGCAAAAGACCCTAATTTTTTCATATTTTCCTTCCAAAGACACTTTCTTGTATTTTAATGTAGTCTTGAGGAATAGCTCTCCAGGCTGAAGGACTTTTCTGTCTTTAATTTTCAGTCCACTCCCTGTACATGAGAATTCTAGCTGTTAATGTAAATAAATGAAAATATTTTTAATTAAATAAAAGTTAGACACTTATGAAATGTAAACTTGCTTTTTTTAAAAGTACGTATTAATTGAAAATATAACTTAGTACATTAATAACTAGCTGGTAGAAACATGTTTATTACCGCACACACTACATTGTACATTAGATGTATATGTTTTTAAAACCCATTATAATGATGTGAACTTTGTTGCTATAGAAATACAAGTATGTTTCTAATTTCAGCTGAAATTTTATCGAGACTTTTCAGCCCAGAATCCAGAATCAAGTAGCTCTATGGTTAAATAATACTAATAACTAATGAACTGAAGGGAAATAGGTATGGCATCTAGCACATAGCTGTGAACTATCCTCACATTTTTTTCCTGAAATTTTGCACAATTCATGTTCTCAGCCACAGTTTCCTTTATGACTTGACCTGTTTTTGTTTTTTTTCCCCTAAATGCACGCAGCTAACCCAGCTAGCATAACAAACAGAATATAATTCGTGCTGATTAACGTGATACAAACAGTTTAATTAATTTTTTTTTGTTAAGCCATACACATCATCAGGCACAGAACCATCTAACGTAAGGCATGAACCAGTGAGAAACAGGTGCAGATGATGACAGGTGATTGTTATACTGTACTGCTGATGTTGGATGCTGAGCGGTTGGAACAGACGAGAGGGGAAATGAGGTCGCTGCTGCTGAGGTCGTTACATAAACAATCTGTATTTAAATAGTATTTTTAGGCACTTTGTTACCGAAAAACACTTGTTTCCATTTCTTTCATTTAATTAAATTTAATATGAAGGCATGAGAGGTGGCTCTTTTATAGTTGTGTAATTTGCTTCTGCAACAGTTTCTCAGAGCTGCAAAGTTTTTTATGTTTGTTTGTGTGTTTATTTTGTAAGGTTTGTATTTTTGGAGGTTGAAGACGAGGGTGTAAAAGAGCGACTTCACTGATGTACGTCCAAATGAATCAGAATGACTTAAAATGTTTTTTTTTGTTTTTTTTTAATTATAGAATTTTGTTGAGTAAAACTTGGTGCCCCAGTGGTGTGTGGGTCTGAACTCGTACACAACGAGCGGGTCGGCCAGGTCTGGACTGCTTTTACTTTAAGCTAGATGAAAGATATGTTGGATACCCATAAACCTATGCCAAGTGTGTCAATGAAAAGAAAAAGAAAATGGACAGGAAAGGTAGAGAACATTCATTTTTTTCAAAAGGGTGGGAGTAAAAATGCACTCAGAACTAAAAAGGGCCAGAGAAGTCTGAACGCTGAGTCACGGCTGAGCCGGTGAGTCGGTGTGGCGATGCATGTGGATGATTTGGTGGACGAGAAAAAGCCAGAACAAAAAAAAAAAAAAACAGAAAGAAGCCTAAGGGTCGGTATAAAGCACCCAGCTATTTTTCTGAAAGGGGTGGGTGCGTTTTTTTTTTTTTCTTTTACCCCTTAGGCCACAATAAAAACAGTGACACTAATCCCCGCCCACTTTACATGCAGAGTCTGTTGTTGGGTCATGAAGCGAACATTAAAACCAGGATCAGAACATGGCCTTGATCGCTTATTAAAGACTGTGTGGGTTTGTGTGTGAGTGCATGTGTGTGTGTGTGAGTGTGTGTGTGTGTGTGTGTCACAGATAAGTCTAACGAGTCCGGTTGCCATGGCATCCGTTTAAGAGACATACTGACGAGCTGAGAGTGAGAGTGGAGGGTGTAATTGAGCTTTCACATACCGGTATTTAAGCACACACACACACACACACACACACACACACACACACACACACACAAACATGCATACAGATGTGTGGGCATGCAAAGAGAAAGGCCACTGGATACTTCTTGACAATTCACTCATTCATACACACACACACACACACACACACACACACACACACACACACACACACACACAGTGTTTGTTCTATATTCCTTATAACAACTTTCCACTGTCACACAGATTAATTATTCATGTGGAAATGAAGTTAAGGCAAAGCTTCAATTCATATTTAAGTTTAGTTCATTTTTATTTAATTAAATTAACTTTTTACAATCATTTTGTATTTACATTATAATATTTAACACACACTTGTGTTTCTGT
This sequence comes from Clarias gariepinus, assembly GCF_024256425.1. Lineage (NCBI taxonomy): Eukaryota > Metazoa > Chordata > Actinopteri > Siluriformes > Clariidae > Clarias > Clarias gariepinus. The sequence continues at coordinate 30,528,322 of NC_071110.1, read as the reverse complement.
AAGTCTCTCCTCAGGGGGATGTGATCTGGAACACACCTAGGCATGGTTATTTAAAATTTTACTTACACTGCCCTCTTGTGGTTATTCTGTAAAAATGTAATATCCCAATATATGATTATGAAAATTCAGATTTGTGAAAATCCAGCTGAAGTCTTTTTCTTTTTTTGTGATTCACTGTTTTCTACCTAAAATCATATATAGAGTGGTTTATTGTAGTTTTCACATAATATTTCACAAGACCTGAAATAGGAATCCAACATTAACTCCATCCTCAAAGGCCCAGCAGGGGATTTACTTTCTGCACCAAATAAGGCAGTATGTTCTGCCACAGGAGCTGTTGATTCTGGTCTATACTGCAGTCATTGAACCCGTCCTGCGCACATCAGTCACTGTCTGGTTCTGAGCAGCCAAGAAACAGGACAGGAAACTGTTAAAACAGCGGAGAAACAAATCATTGCAGCTCGTCTGCTCCCTCTCCATGACTTGTACTGTCCAAGATCCAGAAAACAGGCACAAACAAACCTCTAAACCCCTCACACCCTGGACAAAACCGTGTTCACCTCCTCCCCTCTGGCAGCCGCTACAGGAACAGTTTCTTTCAACATACTTTTAACAAATTTCTGCTTGCTATTTGCAGTACAGTATGTGATGGACACTATGGTTACTTGTACTACCTTACACACTCACTTTATTTACAATTATATACATCTGTTACATCCTGTAGAGTTATTGAATGTTGTGTCTGACTGTGTATTGTGTCTAGTGTCCAGTATTGTGTGACAATTACTGAGAGATCTCTAAAAGAATGATCCGTATAAAGAACTGTCAATCAAACCCCTGAAAATAGTTCATGCTTATTTTAAAATAGACGTTGTGATACAAAATGATAGTTCGTGCACTTTGTGTTTGAACAAAAGGATCGTTTACACTGAGAAATCTGATGTTGCCTCTACATTTGTCCGTCCCAAAAGGATGCACATTGAATGTTGATCGCCCTGGATCCCACTGGATGTTTTATTGTTGTTTGTTTTTCGCACCACAATAAGTCCGTCTGTCACCAACAGCCATGGCATGATACTGTATAGGTTAAGTTACCTAAGATCGCAAAATTAGTATAACTTTTTATGTTGGAATTTCGGGTAAGAGAACCCAGGACGCCTCTTTATAGGGTCTAATAGTAGGTCAAGGGGGCGGTACATAGGGGTGCGTAAAAATGTACAACACGTGTGTTGGCGATTAGTTCTGTACTGAAATATATATATTCATATTTTACAGTAACATTATATCTACAATTAACTTTAACATATAATTACAAACATACTCTATACTCACCGATTGTACACTAAGCGCAAGATCCCACTGATAACAGCATGGATTTATGGGCGTTCCGCAAAATTAGAGAAAGATGCGGAAACTGTTGTAGGATGAATTTATAGAACATCGGCTGAAGACCTGATTGGTCAAACGGAGTCATGTGATTATTGTTGCTGCATCTGATTGGTGAAACAGTCATGCGGTAGATCTACAGGCTGCATGTGTGGAATAAACGGTTAGAAGAGTAACGAGTCGAGTGGAGCCGAAAGTATTGGAACATCAACAGGAAAAAGGTTCAACAATCAACAGTGCTCGTTACAGTGAGATGCTTAAGGGCTGAAGCCTGAATCTCAGATTAAACACAGAGGACCGATATCCGAGGGCGTCGTGATCTCGAGTGACAATGCACGTCCACACACTTCTGCACACACTGTCGAGGTGTTAAAGCGTCCTCACTACAGTCCTGACCTCACTCCATCGGACTTTCACCTACAAGGATAAAGATTCACTTCAGATGAAGAAGTGAAGACAGCGGTGAATTCGTGGCTCGCAGGTTATACTAGCACATTTTTTAACAAGGAAATATTGAAGCTTTTTCGACAGTTTGTGGACAAAGTGTAATAAAAACTATGAAGATTATGTTGAAAAATTATATATTTGTCTTTTGTAAAAGTTAATTAATATAAATTCCAGAGTTTCAAAGTTTTTAGTTCAGGTATTATTGGTTTTGTCCTGTTTTCACCGTCTCAAAATGTAAAAAAGTTGATAAATTTTAGCTCGACGTTTTGCTTTTGTCTCTTGTTCTTCCTACATTCCTATGATTCATAAGTTCAGTAGTATGGTCATGTCATACGGCAGCATTGAATCCCTAAGGTTCAGTAGACGGTTTGTGGGCCAGCAGGCTGATATGTAATATCTAACACTGGCCTCTCTGTCTGTCTCTCCACCTGTCTGTTTACTGCTGGCTTCATGTTCCTGTGGTGTGATTAGCCGACCCTCACAACTCCTCACAAGTCTATCCTGTAACGTGACTGTCTTATGATTCAACAGAACTGAGAGAAATGCACGTAGGACAGCACATGATACACTCTCTCTCTTTCTCTCTCTCTCTCACACACACACACACACACAAGGTTTTTTTATACAGTACAATCCCGTCTAAACGCATTGGAATGATAAACGCCAACTTTTTTATTGTCTCTTAATGCTGAGACACAAAAGACATTTAAATAATTAAAGCATTTATTTCCAGACTTGACATCTACACATGTTAAAATAGGCACCTTTAATGGCAACCCTTTCAAGAGGTGGGTGAGCTAAAGTTTTGGAACGTATAGTCTTTATTTTAATTAAACAAAATTTTAATCTAAAATATTAGAGCACGACGAGGACACCAAATAAAAAAAATAAAAAACTGGTCCTCTAACAAACTACAGTTTCAACATTTTAACAGCTTGGAAGGAAAGCGACTTTAAGCTCTAAAACCAGTTCTCCTAATGACAAATTTGAAAATATTAGAAGAAAAAAAAACTGACTTTAAATGTAAAGCCAGATAATTTCATTAAAAATTAAGAATGTCTTAATTAAACTATACGAGACCTGCGATTAGAATATTTTACTCCCCTTCAATAAAAACTAATTTCATTAATTTCCTCATCAAAATCACTTACCTATAATTAAATTATTGAACATCTTCTAAAAATACAAAAATCCTGGCTATGAACCTAAATCTTATAAAAAAAAAATATCTAATATCAAACCTTTAGTTAGTTATTTAGAAATAATACCAAGATAAGACATACAGTACAATGTTATGTACAATAAAACTACACGATGCAGAGAAACAAGCTCATGGTTTTGATATCGCCATGTTGGATTATTGTAAAGCCTTTCTGTCTGGAGGTTCCACTGGGTGCACAAAAAAGGTTCCAGTTGGTCCAGTCTGCAGGAGACAGAGTGAAATGGGTGGCCACTTTAGAGGGAGCCGTTATGTCTCTGTTTCCTTCTGGTTCTCCCTTTTATTTAAGTGGTCAAGGTTAGTTCTGCTGGAGTCCCTGCTTGTACTCTGCACAAGATGTACATAGACTTTATACATCATGAGACACTGTGCGTACCTAATTCTCCCCTCTGGACATGTTGCCACACTTCTGGTTGGTGTCACACTTCTAATAGCTCATGTCTGCAATTGCTGTGATAATGTTAGGACTGAAATTCTCCATCAGTGAACAGCAGGTAACCTCAGCAGCATGAACTTCATGTTACATTTTGAATACAAATAAAATGAATTGAACTAAATAATCTAGAGAAGTTCTGGAACGAAGAGTAACATCTAACAAAATGATGGAAAGACCAAAGCATGGAGATAGAAATGTATGAGCTCATCAGTCAAGCACGGTGGAGGTCGTGTCACGGCTGGGGCTTCGCTCAGGGAACAATATCACTAATCTTTATAAATGATTGAACTCATAATGGTCCTGAAAGAATGGATTCAGAAGTCTACAGAAACATTTAGTTTTAAGTACTTTCTACTTTACTATCTGCTCCAATACGTTTGCACACCTAACATTGGAGGTTATTAAATAATTGCCACAATGTGGATTAACCCTGGGTGTGTGTGTGTGTGTGTGTGTATAAGGATAAAGCATCTTATTATACTTTCATATAATGTGTTTTAGTTATATAGTTCATTGTATTTGACTTTTGACTACTCTTTAAAACACACACACACACACATACACACACAGTGTGAGATCACTGGAGCATGTGAATTCCAAAGGCTGAGCCCTGTGGGACTACAGGGTCTGATCCTAAACATGTGATTTTATGTCTGTGTGTCTGTGTGTGTGTGTGTGTTGGGTTATGGGTGAGACCAAACACAATCCCTTGCACTTCTTCATTCTTTTACGCACTCCCAGTCTGATGCTCTCGTGCTTTGATCATGCAGCCGGCGTCTCTCGCAGTGCTCTTCTTACTGCCCCTTGTGCGTGTGTCGTACGCTCAATTCCCACGCGTGTGTGCGACCGCAGAGGCACTCCTGACTAAAACGTGCTGTCCCGCCTGGCCCGGTGATGGCTCGATGTGCGGTGTGAGCTCTGGCCGAGGCTTCTGCCAAGATGTGTCGGTGTCCGATCTACCAAACGGGCCTCAGTTCCCCCACAGCGACGTGGACGACCGTGAACGATGGCCTCTCGTTTTCTACAACCGCACATGCCAGTGCGCGGGCAACTTCAGGGGCTACAACTGCGGCGAGTGCAAGTTCGGGTACTACGGTGCCAACTGCGCAGAGAGGCGTGAGAGCGTGCGCCGGAACATCTTCCAGCTGTCGGTGGCCGAGCAGCAGCGCTTCATCTCGTACATCAACCTGGCCAAGAACACCATCAGCTCTGAATATGTCATCGTGACAGGCACGAGGGCACAGATGGACAACAGCACGAATCCGATGTTCGCAAACATCAGCGTGTACGACTTGTTCGTCTGGATGCACTACTACGTGTCACGCGACACACTCCTCGGCGGCCCCGGGAACGTGTGGTCGGACGTGGACTTTGCGCACGAGGCCGCTGGATTCCTGCCGTGGCACCGCATGTTTCTGCTCCTCTGGGAGCACGAGATCCGTAAACTTACCGGCGACTTCAATTTCACCATCCCGTACTGGGACTGGCGGGACGCGCCCGACTGCCAGGTGTGCACGGACCGGCTGATGGGTGCGCGCAGCCCGCTCGACCCCAGCCTCATCAGCCCCGCCTCGGTCTTCTCCTCGTGGAAGGTGAACAATCGAAAACTCTATGTCTGGGTTGCTTGGGTGTGTGTTAGTGCTAGAGTGATTGAGTTTGTGTTTGTGAGTGTTAGTGCTGGAGCTTTAACAAAATGTTGCTCGTTGTTCTAAACTGGGTAATATTCAGTCTGGAAGCATGTGGAGATGTGGTGTTCTTTGTAGAAGCTGTATCAATGTACACACTATTTAATATAATCCTATACAGTATACATTACCCATATCGGTAGTCTGTTACGGTAAATACAGGGGGCGTTCAAAACAAATCGGGACTTGTGATGATTGTGACCATTTCTGGTGAATGAAGGTGTAAAAACATTTAAACACAATACAGTGATGTGCGTCCATGAAAGACGATCCCAACTGAAGTGGCTCAGAGCTTGATGCAGTCGTTCCCGTGAACGTTAAGCGAGTGTGACGACTGATCCTTGAAAATCGATGAATAACTTGTCACCAACTTGCAGAAGAGATGCATCTCTCTGTTGGAACTGTGTACACAATCATTCACCTGGGAGTTCCTGGGAGGCCAGAGTTTCAGACGTGTAGAAGGGGGGAGGATCATGGCTCCGGTGTACTGAGAGAACTTTCTACCTTGATGGTGTCCAAGCTCTAGTGAAACGCTGAAATAAGTGCATTAGTGTAGCAGAGGATTATATAGAGAAATTAAGGGAGTTTTTATTCTTGCAACTGTGTTCAAAAGTCCCAGTTTGACTTGAACGCTCCTCATATTTCTATATATACTGTAGTACTTAGCAGGGCACTCTGTAGCATACAGTAGGTGGTGTACTTTTATACTACCACTGTGTAGCAAGTTCAGATGAAAAGACTTCACCAGACACAGTGTTTGGATTGTTAGGAGTCGCCTCAGGCACATCGTATTAGCTCTCATCCTCTCACATGTGACTCACATGAGGGGTTGTAGGACCTCACGTATACACACACACACACACAAAGTGGTTTTGTAGACCTTAACCAAAGCCGCTTTACTCTCTCAGCGCCTCGAAACAGCATCAGAGAGGTTCAACTACTGATGTCAGAAACAAAAAACTTACCTTTCTTTTTTCCTGAACTGAAGAAATATAAAGCCTGTATTTGTGTGTGTAGGTGATCTGCACCCATCCGGAGGTGTACAACGAACGTGAGGTGCTGTGTGATGGCTCGCCCGAGGGTCCGCTGATTCGTAATCCTGGCAACCATGACTTGAACCGTGTCAACCGGCTGCCTAGCACCGCAGATGTGGAGTTCGTGGTCTCGCTCACACAGTACGAGAGCGACACGCTCGACAGGCGTGCCAACATGAGCTTTAGAAATGTTCTGGAAGGTAGACCATAATCAGACTACACACACACACACACACTTGGTCTCTTGTTCTTATCGTTTTTTTATGCCTATCCATCTAAAATGAGAAACCATAGGCAAGACAAAGCTAAAAAGGTAGAGTCCCATCAGTCTACTGGATAAAAAGGAAAGCTAGAGCTACATGATAAGCTACTTAGATCCCAGGTCTAAGCTTATATAGGATAAAAGACCAATCCCCAGGTTGGAATTCAGGATTACTGTCTCAGCATTGGGTGGTACAGGGGAAAAGTTGTCACCAATTTGACCCTGTACTTGAGCTACTATACAGTACAGGCCAAACGTTTGGACACACCTTCACTCATTCAATGTGTTTTCTGTATTTTCATGACCATTTAAATTGGTAGATTCTCACTGAAGGCATCAAAACTATGAATGAACACATGTGGAGTTATGTACTTAACAAAAAAAGGTGAAATAACTTAATATTAATAACTATATTCTAGTTTCTTCAAAATAGCCACCCTTTGCTCCGATTACTGCTATGCACACTCCTGGCATTCTCTCGATGAGCTTCAAGAAGTAGTCACCTGAAATAGTTTTCCAACAGTCTTGAAGGAGTTCCCAGAGGTGTTTAGCACGTGGTGGCCCCTTTGCCTTCACTCTGCGGTCCAGCTCACCCCAAACCATCTCGATTGGGTTCAGGTCCGGTGACTGTGGAGACCTTTTTTTGTTAAGTACATAACTCCACATGTGTTCATTCATAGTTTTGATGCCTTCAGTGAGAATCTACCAATGGTCATGACACATTGACAGATAGATGAGAAGGTGTGTCCAAACTTTCTGCCTTTACTGTACATGCATTGGATTTTTTTGTCGCATGTTGTCCCCCTACCAGGCTGCATTTCCTTTTTGGTCTCTGGTTTCCAAGTGAGCTTCGAAGGTCTTAATTGTTCCTGGGTGTGAACAAGTCTGAGAAAGGCTGTGTGGTGGAAGGGTTCCTTTGAAACATCTTGGACCCAGTAGATCGTACGTGGCACCCCAGTGTGAAATATCAGTGGAGATTCTTAGTCATCCAAATCATGGTTATTCCAAAGTTATTGAGTGGCAACTAAACTTTCATGAAGTTCTGGAATATGTTACACCTCTTATTTGAAACGGGTTCATTAGTTCTAACTAATTGGCTTGGCATGGCCGGTATGGAGTCAGGTATGGAGACTCCATGGCGTCATTTACACATTAATGATTACATGAGGGTTGTCGTTTTATCCGTCTCCATGCGTGCCACCTGAATCAAGGTATGAATGACTGCAAAACCTTTTAAGAGTGATGACTTTGTGAAAAAAATAACCTCGGCAAATTGAAAAGCAGTGGGTAAACTTGATAGTTCGGTCTACTACAACCAGGAACAGTTTAGTGATGGAACGTTAAGAGGATGGTAGATGGTAGGATTGAGGTTAGGGCTGATATATGAGGAGTAAAACAATGGGCTGTGAGCTGTGGGTAGCAAATTTCTATACCAGGGTTCTTCAGCCCCAGTCCTGGAGGGCTATCTAGTGTTCAGCACAGTTTGGTGTGACTCGGGAAGAACGAGTGAATGATTCTAGGACTAGGGCACGAGGCAGGGTACACCCTGGACAGGGTGCCAATCCATCACAGGGAACTTACACATACATTCACTCACACACTCATTCACACACTACGGGCGATTTGGGAACGCCAATCAACCTAACCTACATGTCTTTGGACTGTGGGAGGAAACCGGAGTAGCCGGAGGGAACCCACCAAGCACGGGGAGAACATGCAAACTCCATGCACACAGAGACGTAAATCGAATCTGGCCGGGAAGCGAACCCGGACCCTGGAGGTACAAGGCGACAGTGCCAAACACTACACCACTGTGCCACCCCATTTTAAGTACATTTTGCTAAAATGAACAAGATGAACGAAATGACTTAAAAAAAGATTTATCCATTTTGCTGAACGGTACTTTGTAAAAAATATCTGAACTTCCCATCACTATTGTCTTGAGCTAAATGTTTGGTTTGGTGGTCCTCTAGCCTCAGCAGCTTGTGGCCAAGCTAGCACCTACTGTAATGTCAAAAGGTGTTGAGGTACGTAAGAGTCTTCCAGTTCTCTATACTCACATGTTTGTCTTCTTGTAGTGTGAAATTACACCAGGGGAATCAGATGGCAATTCAAGGTGAGAAAAACTCAAGTTGGGTTTCCAATCATGATATTGCAATGGTAGCTTAATGGTTAAGGTGTCCAAACCCCACCAAGACCAAATTGCCACTGCTGGCGCTCTAACCTTCAACTGCTCATATGTGTAATGTGATAAATGTAAGTCGCTCTGGATAAGGGCATCTGTCCAATGTAAATTGTACCGTGCTGGTAGAAGAAAGGTGCCTCCTTACTGAAACAACTGAAAATGTTAGTTTAAATGCTCTTTTGGGAGTTCCTCATTCCAAAAGACAAACTGGCTGTTTTATGTGAGTGAGAACGATGGTGTTACTCGCACCGCAATGACTTAGAGGCATTAAGCAAGCATGGGTGTTCACTTGGTGGTAATGATTAAGAACACCTGAAGTTCTTCCATTATCTAAACTAGGGTTTATCCGTGAAGGCACTCAAGCACCCTCGTTGTCCTTCATGGTAGACGATAGTGTAAAGACATTCGCAGTTTGAACTTCCCCATGATACTGGTCACAAAATATATTACACTTGATTACTTCTGACTGCAGCATGTGCCTGAGATAACGTACAAACGCACGTGCGCTGAAGATCAACATGCTCTTTTGTGGTTTATTCTAAGCTTGCCAATCTGATCAAAAAAACGTGCGAGCTCCCTTCCAAACCATGCGACACGCCACAAAACCCAGCTTCAGTAGATTTGCACACTTGATCCCTGTAACGAGAGTGCAGGACATTGTGCTTGCATGGCTCACACTTTCTTGTAAGCTTTTGTCGTTTAATAGATTTTTTGAAAAGGATTTAATGTGTTCTTTTTGGTGTGTGTGTGTAGGTTTTGCGAGTCCAGAGACGGGTATGGCAGTGTCAGGCAAGAGCACGATGCACAACTCACTCCACATCTTCATGAACGGCTCGATGTCATCGGTGCCGGCGTCCGCCAACGACCCCGTGTTCCTTCTGCACCATGCGTTTATAGACAGGTAAGATATAGATACACACACACACACACACACAGAGACATAAGGACAATATTGTTCAAATCTGATCTTTGTGTGTGTGTATGTCTTAGCATCTTTGAGCGATGGCTACGTCTTCACCGGCCCCCGCGCTCCATTTACCCAGAATCCAACGCTCCGATTGGCCACAATGGAGGCTACTACATGGTTCCCTTCATCCCTCTGTACAAAAACATGGACTACTTCATCTCCACCAAAGAGCTGGGATACGAATACTCCTACTTACTGGATCCAAGTGAGACACACACACACACAGTTAATGTAGATTATAGTGTAATTTACAGCTCCTACTAAGATATTTCCTGAATTCTTACTCTTATCTCTATTATTCTCTCTGTCTCTCTATGTCTCTCTACCTGTCTGTCTGTCTGTCTGTCTGTCTGTCGTTCTCCCCACGTCTCACTCCAGCTCAGCGGCTCCTGCAGGAGTTCATCGCTCCGTACTGGGAGCACATACAGCAGATTTGGCCCTGGCTGCTCGGGGCCGCGGTGCTCGGAGCCCTGGTTGCCGCGCTCGTCGGCACGATTATCAGAAAGGTTGTCATGGCGACGCGTCGCCGAGGGAACAGGAAGCACGGATACGGAGAGAAACAACCGCTGCTGAACAGCAGCGAGGAGGAGGAGGACACCGCCTCATATCAGACCACACTCTGAACACACACACGCATCAGGGTACACTTCGTAAACTTGTACTGTATGAACATATGAGCATTAAAGCAAACACATACATTCAAAAGTGAATACACACAACATTACTAGGTGCAAAGGCTTACACACATACACACTGGGACAACTCAACACACACACAAAGAAACCTGAATACACACATCACATATATATATTAAAAAAAAAAGATTACTAAATGCAGATCCACACACAAGCTCTAACACACACACACACACACACACACAACTGAACGGACAACATACACACAACAGTCACGGACACACAGCTAAATGGATTATTCAACACACTCACACACATTTTTAAATACACAAAAATGGATAAATCAGCTCTCTCCCTCACACACACACACTAACACACTAACACACACGACCCGAAGAGTGTACTGTACATTAATCTAAATGCTTATTATGTAAATAAAATGAACAGATACAATGTTATTCAAACATTTAAATTAAATGATTATAAGATCCAAACACACACACACACACACACACACACACAGAAATGAGGATTAAAAAACATAAAATTCATTATAATGGTGTCAATAGAAAATTAACAGTTTATCACACAATGTCTTTTTTTAATCCTCATTTTTAATGTAATAAAAATGTGTATAAAAGTCTATAAAACATTCTCACACGTCTGAAAGTCTGAAAATTTGACAAAAGAAGGAGTTTGGACTGCGTCAGGAGTCAGGAGTGTGTACTGAGGGTCGCTCTGACTCTGTGTTACTAGACGTTCATCTTTCTTAAAAAGTTTTCAAACTGTAAAAAAGTACAAAAATCTTAAATAATCTACAAAACAGTAACATTTTTATACATACACTCAAATCAACATCAACATTTAAATACATAAAGAGTAACAATTAAACAGAAAACTTTAATAAAATGTTCTTAAAAAATCCTTTGGTTGTAAAAGATTCTCTCTTGGTTAACGTGGTGGAAATTCGGGGAAAGTGTCCAGTTTTCATCTCTTGAGCTTTGTTTGAAATCTCATTCAGGGAGTGTTAGCTGAACGACTCTTTGTTGTACTCGAAGACGGTCGTCGAAGACGAGAACGAGTTACAAAGTCTGTGTAGCTCTCTGGAGACATTTTTAGGGCCACAGCTGAACACGCCCACTTTCTTACTGTGAAATAATCATCAAAGGAAAAAAAACATTAAGCGAGTGGAACACCTGATCCTTGAAAACAGACGGATAATTTGTCGCCAATTTGTGGAAGAGACGCGTTTCGATGGTGTCCAAGCACTAGTGAGACACTGGGATAAGTGCATTAGTGTAGCAGGGGATTATATAGAGACATATATAAAGTTCCCACTCAGAGTTTTTACTCTCATAACTGTTCTGTATCCTTGTTTTAACTGATAATAACTTGTACACCACAAGAGGGAACACTTGCAAATTTGAATAAGAACAGACAGAAAAGCAGTAACGTTCACAGCCTTTTGTGTTAAAAGTATTTGTACTTCAGTAATTTTTCCCCATAATTTGTTGGGATTGTGCTTGTAGAACCATTTAAGTAAAACTTATACTGATTAAAAACATGCTTCTCATTACATCCATCCATCCATCCATCTTTAACCGCTTATCCAAAGTCGGGTCGCGAATACTAAATATTCAGTATTCATTACTAAATACTAATTTTTTGTGTATTAATTGTTAACTGCTCATCAGTGCCTTGTCTGTATATTTACTGTTGTAAACTCAGGACAGATCTGATAAACTGGAAAGTAACTGGAAAGTTAAAGAAAGGTTTGAATTCAGTGATGGTTCAGTGATGGACCTTCACCCTTGTCTTGCTCATCAGGGACAATCTAATCATTATGATTTATAAATTATTTATTATTTAGTTTTCCTGGAATTTAATATAAAGATCTTAAATATTATTTTCTCACAGGTCAAAACTGTCCAGGTGATGATCATGAATCCATATGATTATATAAATTGTCCAGTAGATTAATAAAAGTAATTATTTAATTTCTCATGATAGTGATTAGGTTTTTTGTAAACATTATCTCTATAGACTCATACAAAACAGATTTATTCTGTAAGTACAGTATATTCTGTTCCTAATCTGCTAGTTACAGTACTCACTGCTGATTGGCTTTTCCTATCTCTTCAAAGAGCAGCTGCCACCTGGGTCGACCAATCACAAGCCTGGAACTCAGGGGGCGGTACTTTTCCTCTGAGAGGTTCTTTCGAATCAAAATTAAAAGACGCAAATTATTAATCATTATAAATATTAATATCAAATTATAATTATATAATAATGACAGTTTTTTTATTTGTGTGTGTGTGTGTGTGTGTGTGTGTGTGTGTGTGTGTGTGTGTGTTACCTGCAGCTTGTGTGTACTAGTGAGAAAAAGACGAATATTCAGGAAATCCGGTCGATTCTCTTCCCACAACTACAGAGAGAATTAACAGAGAGACAAATGTAGAAAACAGACTTAGACTCAGACAGATGCAGAGAGCGAGAGAGACACTAATACAGAGAGAAAGGACTGCAGTAATGAATTACTTTACACAGCAGGTGGCAGTATAGACCATAACAAAGAACAAACAGCAGCACATACTGTAAGCACTGTACAGTATACACACACTGATGTATATATGGGGTTTTTGGTAGGTATTTATTACCGCATACCAGGGGTCACCCAGTCACTCCTATTCTGCCTTGACAGGTTCCTTTAAAGTGATGACATGAGAGTCAAATCACTCCGTGAAAATATTCTCTAGTACATGCTTTTAGTGATTTTCAGTCGGGTTAAGGCCAGGAGCGCTCTTTCACACTCCGAGTCCTGGACTATGCCCGTTTGATCAGGGAAGAAAAACTCCATAGATGTGATAACCTGGTGATTCAGTACATTCAGGTCGTCAGCCGGCTTCATTTTATCGCCCCATAACGTTGCTGAGTCTCGACCTGAGCGACTAAAGAGTATAACCCAGATCATAACACTGTCTCCAGAGACTCGTACAGTGGACACTATGCATGATGGGAGCATCGCTTCATGAGCTTCCCTTCTCACCCTGACACGCCCATCCCTCTGGAATAGGATCAATCTGGACACATCAGGTCACATGACCTTTTTCCATCACTCCAAAGTCCAATCTTATCAAACTGAAGCTTTTTTTTTTTGATGAGTCTCACTAACAAGTGGTTTTCTTATGGACACACAGCTGTTTAATGCCAGTCCTGTGAGTTCTCATCACAATAGCTTCGATTTCTATATTTATTATATTAACTTCCCCACGTGTTTAAGAAATAATTGATTTTGTGGTGTTTACTGTTCCACACTCTCCTTCCAGTTTGTAATAAGGTGCTGAAGGATTCTTAACCCAGTTCCATTCATTTCACTAATCTCCTTTTAATACACAATAATTTGGACTTTTTGAAACACAGTAACTTTTAAGGCTTTCTTATTTAAAGAAATATATGTGTGTGTGTGTGTGTGTGTGTGTGTGTGTGTGTGTGTGTGTTACCTTGTGATATAAACTACACAGCAGTTCAGCGAACCAGTAGAAACACTCCAGCTCTCGACACACCCACACAAAGTAGAGTCTCTGCAGCTTATAGTGACGCCAGTCATCACTGCCTCACACACACACACACACACACACACACACACACACACACACAAATAAATGGATAAATTATTATCATTTAAATTAGACATAAACACAACGTGGAATAACTCATTAACGCAACAATTTCAACACATCCTGTAATATTTTTTCATGAAATTTTGGCACGTACATAAACTAAGATTAAATAAAGATGGAAGATCTTTACTTAATATGTCTGGAAGGAGTCTCCAGTGTCAGTGTCACGATAGGTAATTTTAGACCCCTTTTAAGGAGTGCTCAAGCACCTCTAAATGTAATCTTAAAAACAGCCATAAAAATATTGCATCATTATCGTCTACAATTATTTTAAACGCTGTAATGTTTCAGTTTAATCTGCGTAGATTTAGCCCTAAATATTTCAAGCTGAATATTGTTCACCTTAAGGTGGTGGTGTTGTATAGCGAAGCTTCACACAGACTTCCCATTATGCACCATTGATTTGTATCGTGCTCAGAAATAATTGCTCCCCTCTCCGCGCTCGACCAACGTTCACATTATTTTTGTTCTCCTTCCTCGGGTACAGTTGCGTATTTACACTCTCCAATACAGCAGATTGGTTTGTGAGAGAAGAAGAGATGGAGAAAGTAAACTTTCGCACTATACCTATTATTACTGATAGGGAGGAATTAAACAGCGCACGCAAAGCAGGAAGATATTTCTTACTAAAAACACAAGTCCAGCCTTCGGAGCTATTTCAAGAAGAAAAACCAAATAAATGTCTGGCTAGTCAAGTTAGGGTTCTGTTGCTCCCTCAGTTCAGTTCATATAGGCTTCACTGACATGACCACGTCGCCTGATTTTGAAAATAAAGAAACAAAGACAGTAGATTTAACAATGTCGGGACAGGAACAAGAGAAAGAACCGAGTCTGAGGTTCGCCAGGCCATGCTGATGTTGCAGTGGATAAACTATGCCATCTTTGTACTGTATAAGCCTGGATTGTGCAACCTCTCTCTCTTTCTCTCACTCTCTCCCATATGTTTTTGTGCCTCTGCGTGTGTGTACACGTGTAAATGCTAACTAAAGTTACACTGGGACAGAGACTGAGGTGAACTGCAAGGAAATGTAAGAAGACGAATGTGTGTATGTGAATGTGTGTATTAAAGAGAGAGATAGACACAGAGTGTTCATTAATTCTAAAGGTAAATATATCCGCCCCAATCCACTGATGATAAATATCAATACAGTTCAATTTGATTTGTATAGCGCTTTTGACAATGGTTGTCGTTGCAAAGCAGCTTTACAGAATCAAAAGAATCTAAATTAGGGAAATCAGTATGAAATGTGTGAGAAAATATGTATGAATCAGAATTATCAGATTGTCCCCGATGAGCAAGACGAGGGAGACGGTGATGGAGATGGAGGATGAGGCTGAAAGTTTAGTAAAAAAAAAAAAAAAACTGAGAATTTCGGTCCTACTGCAGTCTCACAAAAAAAAAAAAAAGAAAAAGAAAAAAAGTCAAGCCTCAGGAAAGTTTGACAATGATCTTTTCAACAGCTAGAAATACCCTCGGACACGACCAACAATTACATTCACATTTACAGCATTTAGCAGATGCCAAACACTGCTGGGAACGGATTTTTTAAACATAAACAAATAGGTCTTTAGTCATCAGCTAAAGTTTGCCAGTGATTCATCTGTATAGACATCAAGAGGAGGTTTATTTCACCACCCGAGTGCCAGAACAGAAAGGTCTACATGCGTTTCTCCATCCCTGAGAGATGCTGGGACCAGTCGGGCAGAGCTGGCAGATCGGAGGGAACGGGGTACAGTGTGGATAAGGAGGGATAAGTGCCATTTTTATCTTTGAAGGCAAGCAGGTTCAACAAATGGCTTAATGTCCAGTATTCTTAAAGGTATCCTTGCAGTGATGTTATAGTCCAATATAGTAGGTGGTGATATAGTTTACATAACCTTAGCAGTCTGTACTCAAGTGGGAAGAAATGGGAAAGAATAAGTAGTTATTGAATTGTTAGGTGGTTGTATTGTAAGTGTGATCAGTGCTACTGGACAAGTGATTATATTTACAGCTATTCTAGATTCTGCTTGGTCAGACGGTGTTGATTTATTTCCTATAACATCTGATCTGACAGGAACTCCTGCTGTAATTCAACGTTACAAATTCTGATAGCCAAAAGACAAGAAAGTCCCATCGATAGGCCAGATCTAGTGCCATCTAACTAAATCAGCAGTTAATATGTATAATAGTCAGTTACTTACTAATTCTAATGGAATTTAGGCTTTAAGCTACATTTACTCTACATCTATCGACAGTGAATTGAACAATTGGAACAAACAAAGATTCATCTTAGGTGCCTTTTTTCTGTAGATGGATATACGAAGGTTTTCTTGAAAGAAAACAACCAGGATCAGGTCAGGTGAGAGAACAAACGTCAAAATGATGTTACCTCTGTGCATTGGCCAGAGCTAGAAAAATGTTATGACTTGATATAGAGCAATAACATGGAAAACTTTTATGGAATATCAATTCTCTGTTTCGTTGTTAACTTTTGGTGGAAGAGGAGGATGGTGATAGCAGAAAAAGAGAAATAATAATATATAATATAATAATAATAAATAATATAATAAAAAAAATGGTAATAATATTTTGGCGTTAATCAAAAAAGTATATTAAAATAATACATTAACAATAATCAATCATTTATATTTATCAATTATAATTTATCCTAGAATCGCTCCCCTTTTTTTTTTTGCTTGTTGTTTTTTGTTGTTGTTGTTGCTGCTTGTTTGAAATGGTTGAACATCTAAACATTAACTTCTACGACCTTCCCGTCTTCACTCAACCCAGCGGGAACAGGACGCATCTGGATCGTGTCAGTGGAACACAATGAGCACAGAGGATGTTAGACATAAGCCTGGATTTTATTACATCACTTGGTGAAAAACCTCCCTGAGACACACACACGTACACACACATATACAACTTACATACACTGCACACAAACACAAGTAAACACACACACACAACAACCACATAGACACACAAATATAAGCCTACACACAAAACATGAATGAAACACACATGAAGGTAAACATACACACACAAAGGTACAGTCACATACGTAAAACATACACGGGTAAAAACACACACAGACAGGTAGACACAACACAAACACACTTGTATACACAGAGACAAGGATATGGAACTCCAAAGTGTTCAAAATTAAATAAATAAATAGGACATGATGAAATAAATCACTCTATGATGATGATGATGATGATGATGATGACCAGCACCTCTCCCCTTCTGTACCCGAGCCAAGTGAAAATCAACTGGACAGATAAACTGGAATAAACTCAGAGGCTCATTTTAATTATTATTGCAGACAATATTAATTCAAAATAAGGCTGAGAAAATATTATTTTGAAATAATATTGACAACAATAATAATTACTAGCATGAGCTGAAGATGCTACGGATTTTATTCCAGCTTACCGGTTCAGTTTGATTGGCAGAAGGTGTTGGTCATCATCAGCAGGCACTGGTTCATCATCACTGTCCCCCCCCCCCCCCCCGCCCCTCCAAATATACACTACCATTCAAAAGTTTGGGGTCACTTGCAAATTTCTTTGTTTTTGTTTTGATTTATTTTCTACATTCTACAACAATACTAGGGATTTCAAGGCGTTATGAAGTCTTTACAGAGCAGAAGTGGCAGAAACATCTCACCATTAACTGTTCAAAGGAGATTAATGCATTTTTTGGACGCCTTCAGCATTCCTTTACAATGTAGAAAGAAATAAAAATCAGGAACCATCATGGAGTTAGAAAGTGACCCCAAACATTTAAACGGTAGTGTGTGTTCAGTGATACTTCAAATAATATACTTAAAAAGTATTTATTTCTGTATTGCGTTATATTTTTATACTAGTAAGTTGTGTGCTAAGTCAAAAGTCACGGAAGATGGCGGACTGGTGTGAACTTCAGGCAGTTCTGCTCATTTTAGCAGATCAGATAGAGAGGGATCATTTACCAGTAGACACTGTACTGCCACCTACTGCACAGAATACGTATTGCACCATTAGACCTAACTCGATACTTCATGCGCTATTACTTACGTCTGAATAAAGGAGCAACCAATCACACAGCTGACTCCGCCCTATCGCTCTTGATTGACAGAACGACTCATTCTGCTGCAAAGTCGCATTATGAAATTAGTAGGCCATCGTGAAAGATGGAATTTTGAAATAAAAACAGCATGAATTAAATAAAATGCCTCTACAATAATCTCTGTTATTGGAAAAAATAATGACCATAAAATATTATTTCATAATAATAAGTAAATTTATATAGCAGAGAGCAATATATTTCACATTAATAAGGTTTTTTTAAAAATATGTTCCATTATTTCACAATATCATTCTCATATTACATATATGTGTCTAAATTATTCATAGAGCGATTTATTTCATCATGTCCTATTTATTTAGTTAATTTTGAACATTTTGGAGTTCCATACAAAGAAACACACACACACACAAGTGCATTCACTGGTAAAGACAAACAAGTTAACACAGTCCACCAAGGTGTGTGTGATACTCACAGCAGAGCGTGCAGAACACAAGCGAAGGGTGTAACACCGATCCCACCAGCCACACACACACTCACATCGTAACGAAACACCTCCTCGGACGGACTGCCGAATGGACCGTCCACGTATAACCTGGGAGGCGGAGTCACAAGAAACAATCAGAACAAATCACCACACCTGGCACAAGAGATGAAGGGAGTACCCACTCTCTCACACACACACACACACACACTTCCTGAACATGATAATACTTCCAAAGCACACACACCACACAGTTTACAAACAGAAATGTACATTGTTGATATTGTAGCCCTGACTTACTCCTGCCTTTCCTCCTAAAGAGAGACTGGCTCGGATTCCCGGAGGTGCTACTGATGAAGAAGAAGACGAGCACTCGAGCTTACAGACCCAAGTCAACAGATCTATCGTAGAATGTACTTTTTTAAAATGAGGGAACCTGACCCAAGACCAGCGGCAAAAACTAAGAGAACTCTTTGATCAATTCTGGGACGTATATTTGTCAGACACATGCTGCAGAAAGAAACCAGACACCTGTTGGTATGATTCTGCACCAATGTCCACTGCCAAACTATAGTGGAGGAAAATGTTGGCCAAATGTTGCAACGTACTGTAGGATCACTGAACAGCCCACCATCCCTTGTTCCTGGGATGAACAAGGAGATTTAACCAAGGGTTACTGGCAAGTGACACTGAAGGAGGAAGCCAAGCCAAAAATCTGCACCAGTATCAGGTTCTCCCTCACAGAAGTAACATTCCTTTACCCCTACATCATTTTGCCACAGTCTACCATGATGACATGGTACTCCATTTGCAAACCTGTATGACATCAAAGAAGTCCTAGAAGCACTCCATCGACAAAGGCTTTTGGCCAACCTCCGAAGTGCCACCTGGGGCTGACTGAGGCACAGTACTTGGGGCAACGTTTCAGCCAAGGGCCACTCAAACCTTATAACAGAAAAATCAAAGCCATGCAAGAATACTCTTGTCTAAACACCAACCACCAGCTATGTGCAATTTTAGGGTTGGCTAAGTACTCCAGATGGTGGGTAAAATAGACCCAGGCTTCAGAGGAGGAATTCCTGGTCCTTAAAAAGGTCCTAACAAGCCCGGGTGCAATGTTCTCCCAAGTTCTTACCCATGTTGGCCATTTCCGAGTTATTCTAACATCATCGAGTGACAGTGGTTGTTATCATCACAAGAATTCCCACTGTCCTGCCTGCCTGTCTGTGTGCTTACCAGTTTGGCACGTCTCCACATACAGCAAGCATCCCGAGCCAAGTGTCCGTTGGTTAACAATGTGCCAGCTCAACCAAACATTAGCATGGATAAGTCTGTTCGTCCTATCCCTTAAGTGTGCATCCCTGCATAAAGGGACACAGTCCAAGCCAACACTGGGGGGATCCAGCTTACATTTGTTAGCCAGTCTACCATAGGTTTGGCATGATAATGTTGTGCCTTGGTGCAATAGGACAAGGTCCGGTTCTGTTTCACTATGAAAATGTATTTCAGTATCCAAAAGCAGTTTATTCGACGTGTTATAACCGCTGAAAGTCTTTCTTCAGTTTTTTTAGCTTATACACTATTTGGTCGGTTGTTCGTGTGAAGCCTGTGACTATTAGTTCTTCTCTTATTTCCTCATACACTTTTTTTTTCTTAAAGCACTTTCCAATTTCTGCTGAATCTCAGCGAATGTCCAAAATGCCGAAAAAACGCTTTTGTTTCGTTTGCGCTCCACATTAACAGACTTTGGGTCTCCGCCATTTTTTTTAACGCTCCCTATAACTCCGCCCACAGCTCGTGACGTCACGGGTTCTCGCAACTAGACCAGCAAAGTTTAGGGGCCGGTTCGGTGCTTATTTTAGGGCACCAGCACAAATTTTTTTCTGTGGAAAAGCGCGGCACTGGTTCCAAAATTGGGAACCGGCACGGGAACCAGAGCAGTGGAAAAGGGGTATGAAAGCATTCTTATAGTCCCCAGTTATATCTGGAGAATATAAAAGGGTCTTATGACTCACCTTCTTTATGAATGCTGTTCCAAGACCAGGCTCTTATAACAGTTCGGCCACAGCCCACATGCCCCAGTCAGGAATCCGTACCTTACTCGCTCCCACTTCGTATAGGATGGTACTGTTTGTTTTTTTTCCTTCTGTGCCAATATGAACGTGTAACATCTATGACTAGAGCGGTAGTGTCCTTAAAGAGCAAAAAACCGGGCCTCGGCTCCTACCCACCCACGAGAAGAGGAACTCCAGAACTACCTCTCAAGACGTAGATTTACTTTAGTCACAAACTGCTTCAATGAATGGCTAAAGCCAAAGAGATAAAATGGCTGAATTATCCGTTTTTTTCCCTCCAGGACTTAAACCCAGGTCCAGCATCAAGCAGGGGCACCATATGGGACGGTCTATCTAGGAGGTGTGCTTTAGGGACAATGCCACTGGAAGAGTCGAACAAGATCGGACTCGCCACCTACTGAAGACGTGCAGAAAGGACACCATTGTCTTGGCCTAACTATGGCTACATGACTACCGGGCGGGGTAATTAACTGCAAACATGTCGGCTTCACTAAACACCAGAACAATAATTCTTTTCCCTCTGCCAGTTACAACAAATTAAACACACACACACACACACATATTGCATGTTAAAGTGACTGGGGACTGGATGAGGGAGGCAAAACAAGAACACGCACGAACACACATATACAATGTGGAAGCAGATGAGTTTCCATGAGTCATTCTCATTGTTCACTGTTCACAAGACTCTCTCTCTTACACACACACACACACACACACACACACACACACATTCCAGATGTTTACACAGTCTAATCCGAAAGTGCCGAAGAAGTCAGTAGGTCATATCTTTTCCATTCTCATAAAGATTAGAGGAACACACACACACACACACACACACACAGAAACACAAAAGAACATACCTGGGGTATCTCTGCTGATGCATCATGGGAAGGATCTCAGAGGGTTCTGACTCAGGAGTTAATAGCTGTGAAAAACATTCTAGAGAGACAAAGACAGACAGAGAGACAGAGACAGAGACAGAGAGAGAGAGGGAGAGACGTAGGGTGACATAGGGTCATTACATCATACAAAAAAAAAGGGGAATGACTCTGTGTGTGTGTTTGTGTCTATCTGTCTCACTCGTCCAGTCACCAAGCACTCGAATATGAATCCCAAATGTGTCTTTGTTCTGTGTTGGACACTGAAGAGCAAAAATATAGAGTGAGTCTCACACACACACACACACACACACACACACACACACATATAAAAAAAGTCCCAAGTTATCTACAGAATCATTACATCATCATCGACACAAGTAATCACAAACACACACACACACACACACACACACTCACCGCAGTCAGCGTGAATGCATGGTTTTCGAATGATGATACACTCGGGCAGTTCAGCAAAATGTACTAAAAACACAAACACACACATACACACACACACACACACACACATAAGGAATAAAGGCAAGTTTTGAGACATTAACATTATGCACATTTAATAGGGGCGGGGCTTACTTGTCCTGGGCGGGGCTTAAAGCCACTCTTCAGCATGCGCACCTCGATGACATCACAGAGGTGCCTGGTGACCGATACCACGGTAACAGGAGCGCTGCCTCTCACATAGCGATACACTCTCTCTGCACAATACAGGCAGAGTGGAGCCGAGACCCACAACCACGTCTACACACACACACACACACACACACACACACACACTCAGAGTATTAAATTAATTATATATCATAGGCAGGACATTCTATGTATTCAAGTGGATACTGTGTTGTTTTTGATTATACCACACACACACACACACACACACACACACACCTCGGGGGAGTGACGTTTAAAATTGGCCTCTTCGCTACACAGTGTAGAGAAGTTTTGTGATGACTCCGCCCCCTTTTCATCTTTCACCGTCGGTTCAGTTGGATGCGTCTGATTGGTCATGACGCAGCCTGGTGGGTGGGCCTCCATGTTCGTCTGGTACTTTACGACCCCTCTGCGGAACAGGAAGGTCACATGTGTGTGTGTAGGTGTGTGTAGGTGTGTGTGTGTGTGTCTGGAAAAGGTCTTACCCCAGTCCATGCAGCATCAGGATGATGTAGAAGACGATAAAAATGTTGTGAGTGTACCAGAAGATCTCATAGCTGCACACTCTGCAGACACACACACACACACACACACACACACAAACAAACAAACATGAATGAAAAAATCAATCAATTAAAAAAGTGATAAAAATATATATTTATTTAGAAACCAGAAGAAAAGAAACTGAACAAGGATAAAGTACTGACAAAAAAAGGTAAAACTTTGTCTTAAAGTAAAATAAATTATGAATTAAAGAAGGACGTAAAGAGAATTATGAATAAAATAATAAAGTTTAAATACATAAATAAAAAAAATTAATAAAAAAAGAAAAAAACTGCGGAGAAAAAGTAACAAGAAACAAAGAAAGAAATTGGAAGAGAAAGAAATAATGGATTCAAGAAAAGAATGACCAATTAGAGGGCATAAAGTAGAAGAAAGTATAATGAAAGAAAGTACATAAAAAAGAAAAAAAAAACATCATAAAAATAAATATCAAGAAATGTAATGAAGGAAGAAAAACCAAAAGAAATAAAGAACAGGAGCAGATGAACCATACACAAACAAGAATGAAAAACCTTGGATTAAATTTCTTTAAATAATCCTAAAAAGTATATTTTTTCAAAAACACGACATTAAGAAAGAAAAGTAGAATGGAGTAAAGGTTAAAATAAAGAACAGTTTATATAAAAATAAAGAAAGAGGGAGAGACTGAGGGTATCTCTATGTGAAGTGATGAGGGGAAGTGGGTGAGTGCACATTGAGAACAGAGCTGAAGTGGAAATAAAAGAGCCTTCAATCCTAACTCCTCAAGAGGGCGAGAGTTAAGTGCCCTTCAGAGAGCCCTGGGGTTAGGGGACGTGGCTTATTGAGGACAAGAGCAGGTCACTGAGTCCTATGAAACACTCATCACACTGCAATTTGCAAACAGCCACAAGCCAGAAAACACGCTTCAATCAAAGAACAGTGCTCTCAAAGACACTGTGAGTGTCACTGTGTGTGTGTGTGTGTGTGTGTGTGTGTGTGTGTGTGTGTGTGTGTGTGTGTGTGTGTGTGTGAAAGAGAGAGAGAGAGAGAGAGAGAGAGAGAGATCATAGCCTTGGGTCATTTAGCTTTGTGACAATTACAAGTGCCTAGTTGTAAAGAGACAGGAAGACGGAAGAGGGAGAAAAGAGGAGAAGAAAAGAAAGGACTGGGGAAATAGAAAAGGTAGAGATAAGTATAGAGAAGAGAAATGAATGAAAGAAGAAACTTAGAAGAAAGGAAAAGAAAAAGAAAAAAACAAAATGAAAAAGAAGTAACAGAAAAGATAAAAAGAAAACTAAAAGTATAATAGGGAAGGATGAGAAGAATAAAAGAAGAGACGAGTAGATTAGAGGAAGACAAAGAGGAAAAGAAAAGCTAAATCTAACCGGAGGAAAATAAAAAATAAGAATAAACAGGAAACAAAACAAAAAGAAAAACAAAAACCGATATGAACAGGAGAGAAGACAGAAAAGAAGAAAGAGAGAGAACAGAACAAAAAAATGAGGAAAAAGCAGACAGATTTACCGTATACTGTGAGAGGACGCTGTAAACATCAGGAATAAAATGAGCACCAATAGGACGCCTGTGATCCCAGGAACTGACCAATTAGAGCGAAGAAGAGAATAGTAAATCACTGGCTCCGCCCCCAAACACAATAATTCATATCTACTTCAAGGTTCTTAATAGATGTTTGATGTCTCACTCACCGGTCGTCAGAATGAGGACACGGGGATCCTGTAACAACACACACGTACACACACACACATTTATTATTACTTTCTATACATTTAACTGTTATTATTATAACTTTAAAGTGTGTGTGTGTGTGTGTGTGTGTGTGTGTGTGTGCTTTACCTGTCCCCGGTAATGTGCTACATTGAGGTCAAGAAATTCGTCTGAGAATCGTACAGAGAAGCTGACTGCGTTTACAAGGTGAGCGCTCACATGAACCACTGAGGAACACACACACACACACACACACACACACACTGAAGTAGCTGTTTAAAACCCATGAATTTTATGAGTCATTTAAACAAAAAACACAGCATTTCAGTGTTAATTAGATACGTTTGGTAGTTTTTAATACTTCAAAACCTGTAAGAAACACGGTTACTTGGGTAAAATCAGACAGCAAACGTCAATGCTTCTGAACGAGACAAATTGAGAAGTGCAGTGCCCAAAAATCAACCTGAATCAATTCAACAGTCTAGCTACCATTCACAGCTGTTTTTTTGCTTTGAAATAATGTGTACTGTAGGGACGGGAATCACCAGAGGTGACCCGATACGATATTATTGTGATACCTAGATGCTGATTGGATACGTTGTTTATAGTGATGCGCGGGTCGTCTGGTAACTGCGGGTAACCCGCGGGTCGGGTTGGGGCGGGTAGAAAAATTGTCTTGTTATTAATATGACCTGATTTATCATTCATATTCATAATCATATGTTGTTGGGCGATGTTTCCAAGCACTTTCAGGCTGAAATAACAGCTGTTTTTATTTGAATTACAATGCCTAGTATGTCTATTTAATGGTCGCGGGTGCGGGGCGGGTTGTAAAAATAGATACAGCGGTGCGGGCCGGGCCGAATAATTTCATAAAAGCGGGACCCGCGGGTTGGAAAAATACCCGACCCGCGCCTCACTAGTTGTTTAGTTCTTTGCCGAATTCCATCCATTCTGAATCACTGATTTGTATATTTGAAAACTGCAAACATACAGATTGTTCATGTGATGATTTAAAGGAATATATCAGGGTTCTTTTTTTGAGTCTGTCTATTAAACATACAGTATAATAAAGGTACTTACTGTACCAAAGGTCTTGGCCTGGCTAGTTCTGGGAAAAGCATTTAATTTGTACTAAATACAGTGTAACTTTGAAAGATACTATCTTGATTTAGCTCAATGGGACTGCAGAAACTTAATATGAGTCACAGCTAAAATTTGGAATGTACTTCTGCATGTTGTAGAATTTGGCCCTGATTACTGTACTTACATTGTACTCAAGTTCCAGGTGACAAACACTGCGGTCAGTATGCAGGAAAAAAAATTATGACCGGACCTACTGTGATTTATTTATATGTACCTCAATTTTGACTTCTGAGCTATCGCTTCATGCTAGTCCACACTCCACACTGGCCTGGTTTCCGAGAACTTGTACATTTACCTTCTAAAGTTGAAGGCACCAATTCAGAATTGTTACCTGATTGCGCTTTAAGCTAAATCTTTTTAGCTAGCTGAATAAAAACAAAGCATTCCACAGCTGTTAGCGATTACAAAGTGTTAAGCGTAAAATGTTCGATAAACGTCTCATTAATGTAGCGAAGATATTATATTGTGTCTTTTAATACTATGTTTTTCTATATACTTATTTGCTATCTGCAGAAAGTTAGCTAGCGGACTGATAAACTAGCAAATACTAGTTAATGACTAAACAAGTAAATACACAAATATTACACGTGCAGAGTGTTAAAAATATCATGTAGGAATTAGATCCTGAACAACTGGATGGAAAATAAAAAGGAAAAAAAGGTTTATATTTTTATACAGTATGTGATCATTTTTATGTGCCAATGTCCAAAAAGAATTTATGAGAAACCTATAAATGTAGCATGAAAACCTTAGCTGATATCAATGTAAGCATCAAACAAATTAGCCTCTATCAGAATAGCAGATATGTATTCTTATGTTTGGCTGTGTGCTAAACACCATGGGTCTGTTAGATGTTTTCTTAGAAAGGTCCTAGGGTGGGCGTGCATACACATATACACACATATACACACACACATACACACAATACCCCCTTAGGAAAAGTCTGACAGCATGCCTAAAGTATGCAGGACTTAGGATCTGTTCAACAGCTGATAATCTCTTTTTCTCTTTCTCTATCTCCCTCTCTTTCATCTTCTCTTCCTCTCACAGACTTCGTTATGGTTTGTGTCACCTTGTTGCCGTGGTGATAGGCTACCTCAGGATGTAGGAACTCTGTAATTAGAATAACACTAAAAAGTCCTGAGGTAGGAAATATAATAGAGATTCTAGTACATTCTATCAGTCTCTCTCTCCCTCTCCCTCACACACACCCACACAAACATACACACACCTGTTACCCAAGTTAAACACAGTTGGTCCACTTAGATTTCAGCACCAGCCTAAAATAATAAACTATGTTTTTTTTTTCTTCTTTTAAATCTTGGAGCTAGCTGTGTAGCATTATATTACAACCTGCTTGGAAATGGCAGCTGCTAAGACCTAAGCTCAGGTCGAATGGCGTTCTTGCGAATACTTAAAGAAAATCAAAGGAAAAAAAAAATATATATATACATTAAAATATTACACAGTACATATATATTTAAATGTACTAATATATTAGTACATGATATTAATACTAAACCAATAAATTTTAGCTAGAGTTTGGTGTATATATATTTTTTTCAGTTATCTATAGCTAGTTGTGCTAGCTGTACTATTAGCGTTTGTGACTAAAACATTGCTAAAACAAAAATGCTAAGTCACTAACTGTGGTCATTAACTGTTAGAAGCTATGATAAATAACTGGTCTTTTGGATATATATTTTTTTAAATCATGGAAAACATGTAAAAATATTATAATTATATACCTTCTTAAGCTAAATCATAAATGTTTTTAGCTATGTTAGCAAATGTGTGTTGTAACTTAGGTTAAAATTAGCTCTTTAGATTTTATTCAATTATTTATTTGGAAAACATATGTACAATTTATATAATTACATAACATTAATGCTAAATCAAAAATGTTTTATTTATTATTTATAGTTAGGTGCACTAGTTGTGTGGTAAGATATTTTACTCAGTGTTTAATTAGATGTTGAATGACCAGGTTTTTCCATCTACTTCAGTACCATGACAATTAATATAAACCTCAGCATTGCGCTAACTACTCACAAATATACAAATATACAGTACAATGTTACCTATAAATATTTAAAAAATATGTAGCTATAGCTGCGTAGCATTCACATTATGTCCAGTAGCAGAATGTTAGCTAGTAAATACTAGTTTAGCAAATACGCAAATATTACATGTGTAGAATGTTTAAATAGTTGCACTGGTTCTGTGGTTAGATATTTTATTCAGTGTTTAACTAGATGCTAGTGGCTTGATTAGCCATGATACTACGTTCTATTAACGTTTCTAACTAAAAACTTGCTAAATAAAACATGCCAAGGCGCTAACTGTGGTCAGTAAATGTTAGAAGCTATGATAAACAGTCAGCCTTATGGATTTGTTTTCGATGCAGGAAAAATATGTGCAAATATAATCATATACCCTATTAATGCTAAATCATAAATGATTTAGCTATGTTAGCTAGAGTTTGTTTTAACTTAGATAGGTTATAATTAGCTCTAATAATTTGATTAAATTATTTATAGGCAATTGCGCTAGTTGTGTGGTAAAATATTTAACTTAGTGTTTAGCTATATGCTAGTGGTTTGATTAGCCCTGATACTATGTTCTATTAGTTCTATTAGATTTGATTCAATTATTTATAGCAAGTAGTAGTTAAATAGTTAAGATGTTACTAGCGCGATTAGCCCTGAAAGTATGCACTATTAGCATGTATAAAGAGGGGAAGTCAAAAAAAAAAAAAAAAGAAAGAAAGTCAGGTGCTAAGATGCCAACTGTACTGTTCATTATTAGAGGGTTGCTAGCTAGGACAGTTAATGGACAGTTGAGGCCAGTAGAGTTTACTGTGATTGTTTAGTTATAACTAGTTCTTTTATTTATTTATTCACTTTCTATGACTTAATTCTGAACAGAGTCACAGGTGCCTGGAGCCTATCCCAAAGCTAAAGGCGGAATACATCCCAGATAGGGTGACAATCCATATACAAACACAAACACACATACACACACACACACACTACAGCCAATGTCTTTGGACTGTGGAGGGAAACAGGAGTACCTGGAGGAAACCCACCAAGCACAGGGAGAACTTCCTGCAGACCTGAAGTGGGAATCGAACCCTTGACCCTGGAGGTGTAAAACCACCGTGCTGTCCTTACCTAGTTTAACTATGATTTCATCACTGTTGGACTCACCTGAGAATATGCAAATAGAGACACCACACGCCACATGGAAGGTTTTACTTTTGTCCAACAACCTGCGGAATTTTCTGCTGTTTAGCTGAAAGAGACGATAAACAGCGATAATCAGATTTCCTGATAATAGCAGTTTCAGTTTTAGCAAGATGTTGCCCTTGGACTTTTTTTATCTTACAGTGAATATCTCTCTCTCTCTCTCTCTCTCTCCCTCTCTCTGTTTGTCCGTCTCTCTCTCTCTCTCTCTCTTAGTGTCTCTCTCAGCGTCTTACCTGTGTCTGCCCCCTCAGAACGGTGAGGACAGACCTGCACATCGGCAGCAGGACGAGGCTGCAGTTCAGATTCAGGACGGATGCTGACGCTCGGCTCACACACAGTCCTGGCTACACACACACACATACACATACTGTAAATAAAAGTAAAGTTTCATTCAGACATTTACTAAAAAGGCAAGGCATCTTTACAATGATTGGCTTAGTGTGTGTGTGTGTGGGGGAGGGTTATATTGTCCAGTGTGCATAAAGTGTGTGTACATGTAGTCATATTTCATACACACTCAATTTATATTGTTTTCTTATTTGTATAGAGAATATACTGTGTGTGTGTGTGTGTGTGTGTGTGTGTGTGTGTGTGTGTGTGCGTGTGTGTGTGTGTCTAAGCCCCTCTAATATGCTATGAGTGATCTTTGGGCTCTCTTTGTAGAAGCTGACATGCTGCCACATGTTCTCTCGGCTGTAAGGAAATACTCTCTCTCTCTCACACACACACGCACACACACACTTAACTGTACAGTTAAGAGTACAATATAAATTGAGCGTGTTTAAATATGTCACATATAACATGGACACATACGTCATGCACACTGGACAATATAACACACACACATAATCCGCACATTTTACAGATAAGAAAACACATAATTTTGTGATTGTGTGTGTGTTTGTGTGTGTGTGTGTGTGTGTGTGTGTGTCTGTGATATTGGACTACATGTATGCACACACTACAGTACAAACACACAAATTTTAATTCACTTTAACTTAAATATACAGCATGTGTGTGTGTGTGTGGGGGGGGGGGGGGGGGGGGGTAGTGTGTTGTGTCTGTGTGAATTTAGATGTCTGTGACATTTGACCACACACCCACACCTTTACTCACACATTACTACACACTCTACACACACAACACACATTCCAACACCTTCCTCCCCATACCTCAATTTAAGTTGACATTGATTGTGTGTGTGTGTGTGTGTGTGTGTGTGTGTGTGTGTGTGTGTGTGTGTTGGTGGGAGTGTTAATTTAACTTTTAAACACTCTACACTTTTTAGACACTCTACACACATCACAAATAACCACACATACCCCAGCATACCTTAGTCAAAGTTGACACAGAGTATGTGTGTGTGTGTGTGTGTGTGTGTGTGTTTCTCACTTACCCCCAGCATGTTGTGTAAGTAGTAATACTCTGGTCCGCTGCAGTATAACCTAAATGTCCTCCAGAAGATCCACGCACTCACACCTACCCATACCACCTAAACACACACATACACACACAGTGTTAGCATACACACATACAAACACTGATATTGCAGTGTGACAATTAGGCGCAAGTTTTTTTATGCTAACTTGGATTTTTGTTACAATTTCTGCATATCTGAAGGAAATGTTGATGTTCCTGATGATTTGGTCTTGTTTCCGGTGTCACTACGACTTTACATTTCTTTATTATAATCAATTTATACCATAGAATTCCCAAATCTGGTTCATCAGACAGCACATCCTAGCTGAAACTTCAGGGTGCTATCGATGCCCGTAAGTGCTGAATTATTAACACCAAGCTTTTAAGTGCCTAAGAACCTCAGCAGCGACCTCATTTCCCCTCTCGTCTGTTCCAAACACTCAGCATCAGCAGTATACTAATCACCAACTTGATCATCTGTCAGCATCTGCACCTGTTTCTCACTGGTTCATGCCTTAAGTTAGATGCTATTTTATGCTTGAATGATTCATAGGTCACTGCGTGAGTTAACAAACAAAAAAAACATTCTTCAATGTACAAACTGTACAGGTACAGGGACTGGACTGAAAATAAGAGACAAAAAGACCTCCAGGAAGCCTGGAGATGTATTCCACAAGACAACAATAAATTTACAGTACAGGAAGGTCTGGCTATTTGGAAGCAAAATATGAAACACTGACGGGTGGATTCTGTGCAGTACTGTACATATTGTGGTGTATAAGTAAACGCAGCATCTTTAGTGTTGACTTTAAATGGAATTAACATCTTCAAAGTTGAATTAACATTTCATCACATCACTGTTTTCATCTTGATCATTAACGTGTATGTGGCACATTTCTTCATTTGGACATAAAATGACTATTTTGCACTTTAGGACATGAACAATCATACTGCTTCAGTCATTATCCGTACTATAAAATATATTTGTATACTTAGAAAATTAGATTTTTTTTTTTTTTTTTTACTTTTATATTTCTCATAGTGTAATTGATCGAAAATTAAATTGTGATTATTTTGACACATATTGTGATTGCGATTTAAACTGAGATATGTAACTATTAAACATACCATTTTGTATACAAACATATTTACAGAGGCTAACAACAAATAGTGGCACAAATGATCTCATTAACCAATATTTATTTATCACCTAAAACGTATTTTAAAAATAAACAAATACTTAAATTACCGACAAACTTTACATGAGTTTTGGACTATGCATATATTACCTGTAATACATTGTTGACGTTACACTTTCCTTTTGTAATTCTTTATTGAGTAATTAAAATTTATGTTTTTTTGTTAATGGAATTTGCCGGTGAATTGTTGTTCTATCCTTTGGTAAATTTTATTATTTTAATTTGTAGGGTAATTCTACCCTGCCTGGACAAAAAAGTCATCGTTTTAGAAAAGCAAAGCAAAGAAAACACCTAAAAAGATTTAAAGTTACGGGGTTAAAAGCTCACATACAAGGATCATACAGCTGAGTGAAGCTGCAGGTAGAAATCATAAGTACAAAAACAGAGCTATGTTATAATAGTGCAGCTCAGAGCATTTCTGAACACACACAATGGATCTCTGCCCAGACTGCTGCCTAGACCCGGGAGGTAGAATATGGATGAATGGTTGGAGATGAATGGATTGATGTGTTTAAAAAGTGGAATTAGCATATAGCTAAAGCTTTACCTTCAATGTCATATAAACATCCACTCTGGCTTATTGTATTACCTTCTGAACTACATGAACAATATAATTGTTGAACTAACAATTAGCATGAACTGAATAAACACTTTTAGTACTCAAGCCTTTACATAAAGATTACAACCAATCAACAGTCAACATGTCAATGCTAATTAATAATAATAAAAGATTAGTCCATGTGCAAGTATGTATCCTCGTAGATTTGTGCTTTCTGGCACATTCTTCTCAGTTCTACAGTAAATGTCAAAAAAAAAGATCATATAATCAATTCTTAAGAAAACGTACCATATAGATGAATAGAGTTTGGATACATTTTCTGGCAGCAGCTAATTAAACCCAGTTAGAGCAAACTAGCTACAATAAAGACTATGATAAAGCACTAATTTTACACATCTAAATTCCAGTATTATAGCTGTTTAAATATTGCATCTAAGGATAAGGTGTAACTTTTCCATTTACAACCTGGAAAAATAACCATTTTCAACTTGTTAATTAATTTATACCAGCATTAGCTTTAGATCAGTTACTATTCGAACACAGTACATTGCTAGGTCTTTAACACTGAGAAAATGAATGCTTAGAGTTATCACTAACATTATCTGGCTCATTATCTACTCAATATTGTGTTGCAAACTCAGTCAAAAACCATTGAATTAGTATTTAAAGTTGCCTACAGCATAACAGACCCACTAGCTGCTCTGGCTAGCGACTGTAAAAATGCAGCTACTATATAGAGGCATTTATGTTTTTTTCCACTTTCCAATGTGAAAAATTATGTTGTTATGACTCACAAATTACAGCTGATAGTAATTACAAACACAGCAAATGTTTCTGAGTTAATTTCTTTCCTAAGAGTTCAAGGATAAACAGACTACTTAAACCCAGACAGACGCTTATTGAACTAATTTACAGTAGCTAACTGGAAAATTATTAATAAACTCATATGATATTATTATACAAATTTATTAGAAGTTGCCAGAAATTTATTTTTAGTTTTTGAGATGTTTGTTGATTTCGTTGTTTCTGTTGAACATTTTTGATATGTAACACAACTCAGCATTACCTGTTGTGTAATTGTGTTGTGAGCATACTTTTACTTTTTAAAAGAATTACATACAAATTTTAATGAACTTCTTTAAAAACTGTTATTAACTTTTTAAACTTTTTTTAGTGTTGAAGTTGGACAAATTGCAATTGACTCTTGGAAGTCACTGTTGGCTGGAGAAAATTTACTCTCATAGATAAGGAGTTTACGAAGCTTAAGTTTTCAAACCAGTTGTGTCACAGCTTTGGTTTGACCAAAAAAAAAAAAATTTCTTAAGCATCTAAATACAATATAAGTGTTCATATTAGCTGACTTGATTTTAGTTACATCGGTTTAGTGTAATCTGGAGGTAGGTTTATTAGGAACCCAGTTTACTTTTTTTAGTTATTACTGTACCTACTTAGTTGCTACTCTTGTTTGCATATTTGCACAAGTGCACTTGATGTTGTTTTTTGTATAGTTCTTAGCTAGTTTTGTAATTTGTTTTGTATGGAGCACCTCAATCCTGGAGGAACGTTGTTTCGTTTCACTTTGTACTAAACTGGTTTTGGTTGAAATTACAATTAAAAGCCTACTTGACTTGACTAGTGAACAAAACCAGCTTGTTCAACAAAGTAAAATTTACCCACTAGCTACAGTAAATGTATCAGTGAACAGCTGTGTAAAGTAAGAAGTGTTACTGTAATAGGATACTAAAGTTACATGTAATTGAAGAGGAAATATAAGTTGAATTTGAAGTTGAATTAACCTACACTGACCACTCCAGCACAGTGTGTTGCTGAATTATACATTAGTACTGTGTGGGATTAGTCATGTGTAGATGTTCATTTACTGTAAATGTGTGTGTGTGTGTGTGTGTGTGTGTGTGTGTGTGCTCTATACCAGAACGCAGTGCTTTCCTCCCTCGTTGGTCACCCAGCTCTTCAGAGACAGACCCATGTCCACAGTGCGCGAGCTCCCGGTGTGTCTGTGTTCAGACTGTGTTCGTCTGCCGTCCGGACCGGGTGCGCGCGCGCTCTCTCTCCCACTCTCTCTCCCCCTCTCGCGCTCTGTGTCTCGTGCGCCGGCCAGTCCTGCTCGAGCTTGGACTCGTCTCGAGCAATGTTGTCCCACAGTTAGAGGGTTGGAGAGAGAGAGAGAGAAAGAGAGAGAGAATAGAGGAGGAGGGGAAGAGCTCAGTGAGTTGCGGAAATGGGAAAGAACTTCCTTCGTATTGTGTGTTGTGTCAAAGTTGTTAAAGAAATTATTATTATTATTATTATTATTATTATTATTATTATTAATAATAATAATAATAATAATAATAATAATAGTTAGTAGTAGTAGTGATAGTAGTATTATGATTCTAATTATACTTCAGTATCCCAGAGTAACAAAAAGATCAAAAGATCTTTGACAAAAAAGATCTAAAAACACCAAAGCAGCAGAGTTTGTGGAAATTAATATTTGTACATGCTCAAGGTTTCTTGGTGATACATAAGTCCAGTTACAATAAAAAAAAAATTAAAAAGTTAAGTTGTAACTTGAGTTTTGACTTAACTGTATAATGACAAAGCAGAATTTACTCGTGTATCCTTATATCTTTCTTTTTGTCATTTAAAATAACAATATGTTCAAAATTAGTAATGATAGATTAGAACATTGATGCTGTATAAGTGACTTGTGATGATGTTTACAATGCCCATAGTGAATAAAAACTAAATAACCTCTTTTTTGTAGAGTTTAACAGTAAATAAACAGTAACATAAGAGTAACATTTTTTTTAATCTAAAGCTTGATTATTGAAGTTGAGCTAAGAATATGTCATTAGCACCACCTGGTGGTAGAGAACAGTTCTGCAGGTCTCCGTCTGCAAATCGCAGATTGCTGGGCGTGTCTTAGTGTGTAAAAAGAAATAAAGCCACGCCTCCCAAACTCAGGCAACAAGGAGCAAAAAAAAAAAAAAGTCCACATTTTACGTTGATTACAGCACACCATGAGGTGTCCAGTTCATGTGTGAAAATGATTTCTCATGCTTCTAGAACCACTCTGTCACACTCTGAGTCCTGGAACATGGCCGTGGTATCAGGAAAGAAAAGATGTGATAATCTGGTCATTTAGTACTTTAGGTCGTCAGCTGACTTAATTTTATTGCCACATGTTTTTAAGCCCAGACTTGCGCAACTGAAGCAACCCCAGATCATAACACTGCCTCCACTATGCATGGACACTGGACACTATGCATGATGGGAGCATCGCTTCATGTATGGAAATCTGGCTTTATGGGATACTCTCTTTCTCTCTCTCGCTCTCTTCCCTCGGTCAATCAGAGTTCCACTAGCCAGTTGTTGGCACCTGGGTGGGCATGGATGTGGGTACACATGCTTGGATAGCATTTTCCAGGAGCAGCAGGTTGAAAAGATTTGGTTGCTGAAGAAGCTGGCTTGAGGGTGTGGATCACTTAAGAGTCATTCTCACTCTCATAGAACTCGGGACACTAGGCAGGACAGGGTGCCAGTCCATCATAGGACACAAGCATGCACACACTCTCTTACTCTCACACACTATGCACAATTTGGGAATGCCAATTAGGCTAATTTGCATGTCTTTGGACTGTGGGAGGAAACCTCAGTACCATGGTATCATGCTGTGTAGCACACTGAACATGGACCACAGAAAGCTAAGGAGAGAGTTGTCTAAGGACATTAGAGACAAAATTATAGACAAACATGTTAAAAGCTATAAGACCATCTCAAAGCACCTTGCTGTTCCTGAGACCACAGGTGCACATATTATTCAAAAGAAAAATAAAGCAGACAAAGAAAAGGTCTACCTACAGTACTGTGAAACATGGAGGAACCTTGGTCATATTCTTGGACTGATTTGCTGCATCTAGCACAGGGTGTCTTTACAATAAAATCTCAAGACTATCAAGGCATTGTGAAGTGAAATGTTCTGCCCAGTGTCAAAGCTTGTTCTCAGTTAACAGCATAATGACCTAAAACACACCTCTAAAAACACCCAAGACTGGCTAAAAACAATTGGACTGTTCTGAAGTGGCCTTCTGTGAGCACTGATCTAAATTTTTTGGAACATCTGAAAGCTGAAACAAGCAGTCTGGAGAAGGTGACCAGATTTCAGTGATCGCCTCAAAAGGTTGTGCAACAACATATAAACATATATAAAGGGTACAATAATTTTCATGGGGCATTGGTGGGTCAGTGGAAGCTTTCTCACCTACAATGCGGAATGCCCGGGTTCGATTACTGCTGAAAGTAATCGAATTACAGCTGAAAGACTAACAACAACAACAAGGGTACCATCACTTTTGTCCAGGCCAGTTTCATTACTTAGTTTTTTTATGATTCTGTTGAATCATAATTTAAAAGCAATGTCTTGATTTTCATTATTTCATTTTCAGCACATTTTTATTTATTATTACTTTTTGTCAGTTTCAAGTTTTGTTTGTGTAGTCAAGTGTAGTTGTACAAAATTGTTTACATTCCTAAATGCTTGTCCACCAATCACGTGTCAGTATGCGCACGAGCATGCTAACTCTCTCTCTCTCTCTTTCACACACACACACACACACACACACACTCCTCCCTCATTCCCTCATAATAAAGCCCGAGTTGTTGGGCTGGGTGTAAGCGCGCGCGCTCGCACTGTGCCAACTTCAAAGCGATCTCTGTCTGCTTCACGCGCGCTTCAATGGGCTCGAGTAAGAAGATCGTGCGCTGTTTGGAGTGTCTCACCGTCCTCGTGCTCGTGTTCTTCGTGGGCTTTATCATCGGTAAGGGGACGTCACGTGGTGTGCGTAAGGAAGGGAGATTTTTTTGTTGTTGCTGTGACTGTCGTTCGGGTGCACGAGCCCCGGTGCATGGCATGCAACTGAGGATTTACATAACCAGCATAATATTGCATTGTGTGTGTGTGGGTTGCCCTACAGTAACCTTAAACGCCAACCAAATTTTTTTTGTTATCATTTAACTGCAGACCAAAACTTAATCTAATCAGTGAAGATTTGATTTGAAAAATCTAATGATTCCAAGACTCCAGTATACTGAATCCTACACCGATCTCGAACATTATCTTGTTACAGTTGCACCTGTCAGGGGTGGGATATATTAAGCAGCAAGCGAGCAGTCAGTCCTCAAAGCTGAAGTGCAGAAAGCAGAAAAAATGGGCAACCTGATTGACTCTGATAAGATCTCCACACTTCTGATGTGTTCCCGGTATGCAACGGTTAGTGCCTACCAAAAGTGTCCTGAGAAAGCACAACCGGAGAACCAGGAGGTTCATTAATGTGCATGAGGAATGAAGGATGTCTGCTCGATTTCACGGAAGAGCTCAAAATCAGTCAATATTGGTTCTGATATAAATGCATCAGCTTGCTGCTCAGAGTGCTCGTGCTGACCTCAGAACACCACCGGAAGCCCTTACAGTCAGCATGTGAGCATCAGAATCGAAGCATGGACACGTGCAAGAAGGTGGCCTGGTCTAAATCATTAACCTTGACTGATGAAGCTTGGGAAGCTAATCTGTTTGAGCAGAGTGTACAGATTGTACCG
Organism: Clarias gariepinus; assembly: GCF_024256425.1. Lineage (NCBI taxonomy): Eukaryota > Metazoa > Chordata > Actinopteri > Siluriformes > Clariidae > Clarias > Clarias gariepinus. Next base: position 30,490,807 of record NC_071110.1, on the reverse strand, counting down.
AAGGACTAAAGAACCGCTGCAGTGTTGCAACCATTAAACTCAAAGCACAAAACAAATATAGACATTTTTTTCAGTGTTCTCCAGAGTTGATTACTGATGCCATTCCTTCGACTGTTTGAATCTTTTAGTGTATTTGTGTAATAAATTATTGACCTGGACCTACCCCAGAGTGTTTATTAGACCCTGTCAGATGACACAAATCAGTTCTTGGTAGCAGATGGACTCTGATCTTTGGACCCATGTCTGTGGGTGCTGTGTTTTTTCTTCATTTGTATATGAATATAAGAGCATTTTTCTTTTGTTTTTCTTCTTATCTTAGGGTGGTTTGCGAGACCTGCGGACACGCATCATGAAAAGTCACAGGTGCGTGACTTCCTGCATGAGTTCATGGACGAAATCCATGCAGGCAACATCAAAGAGCATCTTAGGTATAAACACTCACATACACAAATACCTATGGCACCTTAGTTATAGTAGATCAGCCAATCAGCTCTTTTCTTTGCCTCAAACAGGAAGTTCACTCGTCTGCCTCATTTGGCGGGAACGGAGCAGAACCTGCGATTGGCCGAGCAAATTCGGGAGGAGTGGCTTGCGTTTGGGCTGGACTCGGCCGAGCTCGTGTGGTACGACGTTCTGCTCTCGTATCCGAACTCGACCATGCCGAACTACGTCTCTGTAATGAACCAGCACGGGGAGGAGGTAAACTCTCGCACGGTACACCTGTCCATAAATCCTAATCCAACCCGCTGTCCGTCATCCCTGAAATAAAATCAACAGGATAAAATCTGTTAAAAGTATCTGAAAACCATCTCTTGTTGAGATTGGAGTGTGTCTGTCATACCAAAAGTTTGATGCATACCACATGCACGCACACACACACACACACACACACACATTATCTTGATTTACTCCTTTTTTCATCAGCGCATGTGTAAGGCATGTGGTCTCACCAGTTGAGGGGAGACTCATATTCCTGAGACATGATGGTAATAATTATCCCTGATTACACCTTCCACTGGAAAACGAATCCCGTCTGAATAGGCCTTCCCAGAAATAGTGTGACGTTCCAATAACTCTGGACCTCACTAATGACTTCTGGGAGATTAACGGCTTAAGCAGGAAACGATATCTTTATCATGCAAATAAAATATACACCTGGTTCTATTAAGAGACTCTTGCAGCTTTATGTAAATAAATGCTTGTAATAGGACTTTACCTTTTAAATGATGTCACGATGTAATGAGGCTAATGGTATATTACGTGTATGCTAGAGGTGTTATTTAGCCCTGACGAAAGGACCAGGAGAAATACACAGTTCTGTAATTATTGTAATTATTATCTGGTGGACATGGACATACACAACAGCACGTAGCCTCCAAGAAAGAAAGGGAGAGGTGGGAGTAAAAAGATAGGAAATCATTGTTAGATGCTGCTACGCTTTCTGGTTTTCTTTCCTCCCCGATTTTTCTCCCAGGTCAGTCTGCTGAACTGCAATGTGCTCACTCTGCGGTTTTACACAACACCACATGATTACGTGTTTACAGTACGTGTGGTTAGTTTATCATTTATGATGTCACAAGATGCCAAGGCAGCTTATGATCTTATGTGTACGCATAGTACAGCTCAGTAACGTCTTTAAACTGCACCATGAATTAAATGCGTTTAACTATATTTTGAATCCAAAAAGCTGCTGAATTCTCGAGTCTGATTGGTTGAGAGTTTCCCCCCTCCAGAGAAAAGTAAAGCTGAGCAACAAGTCAGGGGAGGGGAAGTCTTTTTATATGAGGTCACAATAGGGTGGAAATCGAATTGGCTTGTTTAAATCCCAGGACTACACTCAGAGCTTTTAATACTATAAATTCAACCTCTTTTGACAGATTTGCAGCAGATTTGATGTGGATTACATGATAAAAAAAAAAATTAGACTGCACCGGTTAATATTGTGTTTTTGCTCACACACACACACAGGTCATAAAGTCGTCTCTAGCTGAACCTGTGCCTGAGGGTTACGAGAACGTGAGCGACATCGTTCCTCCTTACAACGCCTTCTCTGCCCAGGGACAACCAGAGGTAACGATACACACCGGCGTGGTCCAACCTGCTGCCGTGGACACTGAAGGTTAACTGTCTGTCTTACTCATGTGCTGTATTTAAAAAAATAGCACTAAAGCTAGCTCATTTAAGCTAGATATACTGTATGATATGTATATTTGCGAATAAGGAATAGCTAGATGATGTTATTTATGTATATGGTATTTAAGCAACAGGGTGTGCTGTTGTACTGAATATCAGCACGGCTTAGCTAGCTTACAACTAGCTGATGTGTATATATAAGTAACGGATAGCTAGCTGGGAGGTGACTGAGTACACTTGTACAAGAGTATTTTGTTGCTGTAATTAAGTACATATTTCACGTATTTCATCTATTAAGTGCAAAAGTTTGCATACCCCTGGACCTAATTTTTTTTCCCTCATTAATGTAATATTTAATGGACATTCAGTTAGTACGGATGTTCCTTCGTTGTCATTTTCCTTTTTTTTATAAAAAGAAAGTTATAATAAGATAATGAAAATGATACGAAGAGTTTTATTTTTTATTTTTACTCGCCAAATATACCAAATAATTCAACTTCAGTGTCCTCAGATCACATGATCTTGTTCCAAAACTCATTTGGTTTGTTCACATGCTGCTTATGTCCACAAGTAAGAAATTGCGTCCTGTGTGCTTTTCTTCCAAACAATCCAGACTTGTGCAGACAACACTTGACTGTTGAGATGTTGACTGTTATTCCGGATCCTATGCTGTTTGTTTTGGATTCCTTCTTGAACAAGTTTCTAAGCACACATATCTCAGTTCTTTCTTTTGGTCTTCCACTAATTGGAGTCTTGGTGTGTCCACAGTTCTTCCGTTTCACGATTGTGGTCTTCACGCTTGGTACAGGTATCCCTAAACACTGAATAATAAAAAATAAAAAAAAAGTAACATTCCTCTGCAACTTTCTAAAGCTTTACCAGTTTCATTTTGAGGTCTTTGGAAAAGGCGAAACTAAAGACTGAAAAGCCACCCACTTGCAAAGTTAACGCACCCGGTGACTCATCTCATCAAAGATTAAGAATTGACAGTCCTTTTTAAAAATCAGATTAGGTTCATCCAGGGGGGGATGCAAACTTTTTGTTTATCATTTTCATTATTTTACTAATAACATTTTTGATGCTTATAATGACGAAGGAACATCTGTACTCGCTGAATGTGCATCAATGGAAAACAAAAATTCTTAGTTTAACTTTTTTTGCCTTTTCAAGCTATGGAATGCAAACTTTTGCACTTATATTTGGCTAATGTTAGCCAAGCATACATATATGAAGTTCGGCTAGCCTAGAAAATGCTAGCTATATTAAGCATATAGTCTGCAGATCGTATAATCACCCGGGTAGCATCTCTAGCTTAGCTTACTTTACTTTATGCCATGTTGCTATTTAACACATAAACCAACTTAGTTTCTAATTGGTTTGAGATGACGTTTCAGATGAACCTCAACCTACTAATTACTTCATATATAGACGTGTTGCTGAATTGTGTTCTTTATTGCTCATCATATAATCTCTAGTGTCAGCACCAAGGCTACAGATGTTACAAACAGTTCACGCCGTTCGCGTTCTTATCTCACCTCAGTGTGCAGTGTGATCCTGGGATGCGCTCTAAGGCACTCCCTGTTTTTCTGCTACGATAAGCACTTATAAAAACACATACCGTTCCATGGGAAGAATTTCCACTGTTACTGTTTAATTATTAGAATCACCACTCAAGCTAGCAAAGCGCTCCTTACGAAGTAAGCTGATAAACTTTAAAACATTTAAATGAAACTTAAGCTAGAAAGGACCTAGTTAGCAAGATAATTAGCATGTTTGTTAAAGACTCAGAAGCTAAGGCAAACTTTAGGGTAACATTTGTAGCTAGACAGCTTTAGAACGAACGGTGTTAGTGTCTGATAAATAGCACTCTAAAATAAGCTAGCATTAAACACTGTGGTGACTTTACTTTAGCTCGCTCCAGTTAGCGAACACACCTTCACACCTTGTAGCTGTTTATTTGCGCGAGCTAGCTAAAGCCTTGCTGGCTTTGCTGGATTATCAGGCACAATAGCATAGCTTAGCATCAAGCAGGACTAGCTTAACGCGTGTTTGTGCTCAGGGCGAGCTGGTGTACGTGAACTATGGCAGGACGGAGGATTTCTTCAAGCTGCAGAGGGACTTGGGGATCAACTGCACGGGCAAAATCGTCATCGCCCGATACGGTAAAATCTTCAGAGGCAACAAGGTGAGAGAAGGGGAGCGTATTTGTTTTCCCTCGTTTTTAAAACGTTTTTGTTAATGCACTTTAACCCTTTTCATTCTGTTTGAGACAAATGCAATGACCCAATTTAAGATAAAATATTTCCTGAATATTATCCAGTTAATTTTATTGCAGCAAGGCTTTAAAGATTTTTTAATATAACAAAACTAATGGTCATTATCATTTTATGTGGTTTTGGACGTTTTGTTTTTTTTAAAGAATTTAAAGGAAACTATTACTTTCACGTTACTGCTGCTAAAGATGGATCTACAAGATTGAATCACGGGGACCTTAGTATTACCCTCGTTTATTTATTAATTTTTCCTTTTATCTTTATTTCTGTTACATTTATAATGGCACGGTGAAAAGATTATATGTTGCTGTTTTCTAAGGTTGTATTTCCCTAATATTGAGACCCATATATATAATGTTTTACACAAAAACACATAGAACTAAATGAGCACTAACTTTTACAGGACTGTAGGATCCTTTGTTATGCTCCCATTATGTTGTGTGCTATATAAATCTGTGAACATCAGATCCTGGGAACGTGGAGATGACCCCAAGATGAGTAAAACCAGCTGTGCTCCAGTCGGTGCTACTTCTAACCTCCCACGTTCCCTCGTCCACTTTGATTTCTTACTCTGCGTAACTGAACCTGATAACAAGAAAAAGTAATGAATCAAATTTCCACGGAAGAATGTTCTTGTAGATGTCTAGACTGTCCTCTATATTTAAGCCTATTATGTGCTCTATAAACAGTAGTTATGACCTCTACTATACATATACTAAAGATTGTGTGTGTGTGTGTGTGTGTGTGTGTGTGTGTGTGTGTGTGTTAGGTAAAAAATGCCATTTTAGCCGGTGCCAAAGGCATAGTGTTGTATTCGGACCCGGCGGATTACTGCGCCAAGGATGTCAAGCCGTACCCCGAAGGATGGAACCTGCCAGGAGGGGGCGCACAACGTGGCAACGTCCTAAATCTGAATGGAGCCGGAGACCCCTTAACCCCCGGCTACCCCGCCAAGGGTGCGCTTACTTATCTTTCAGACGCTTTTTTTTTTTCAATGTTTGATTTGTCTTGTAATTGTGATAAACATTCTCCCCATAGAGTACACTTACAGATTCAAGCTCGACCAAGGGGTGGGGCTTCCCAAAATTCCCGTCCATCCGATTGGCTACAGCGACGCTTTTCATCTGCTGAAGTGAGTCAGATTTGATCGGATTGAATATAGGACACGATTCATGTAGTCATGACTCATGTACAGTACAGTATACTGTACATCTTTAAGACATCAGAGATACAAGAGTCTGAAGTCGTGATGTCACTTCCTTTCTTCCTCACTTCCTATAGGAATATGGGCGGAGAGTCGCCACCTGCCGGTTGGAGAGGAGCTCTGAACGTGTCCTATCGAATCGGACCTGGATTTATCGGCGACTTCGCAGAGAAGTGAGGCGACGGCGTCATGTGATCACAATGCTCCAACTCTCCTCCTCTTCCTCACCAAAGATGCTAACTTTAACTGTTTCGTTTCAGTAAAGTGCGCATGAACGTGCACAGCTACAATCAGGTGACCCGGATCTACAACGTGATTGGCCGGATCAAAGGAGCTCAGGAGCCAGGTGTGTACACACAAACGAGATCAAAACAACACACACACACACACACACACTTTACACTCTTGTGTAAACTTACACTAATAAGCTTAACACAACCTTGTTTCTATCATATGCTAATAATTGGCTGATGCGTGTGCGTGTGTGTAGATCGGTATGTTATATTAGGCGGCCATCGTGACGCCTGGGTGTTTGGGGGAATCGATCCTGTGACTGGAGCTGCAGCGACACATGAGACTGTTAGAGCTGCTGGGAAACTCCTGCAGAAGGGTAACACACACATATATACACACACACACACACACACACACACACACACAGGTTTACAGTAATTCCAAACAAAGAAGCCAGCCTTTCTAAACCAGATTTTACAAGCTGTGTGTGTGTGTGTGTGTGTGTGTGTGTGTGTGTGTGTGTGTGTGTGTGTGTGTGTGTGTCAGGCTGGCGTCCCAGACGAACGGTGATCTTTGCCAGTTGGGATGCTGAGGAGTTCGGCCTGCTGGGATCCACAGAGTGGGCGGAGGTGAGTGTGTGTGTGTGTGTGAGAGAGAGAGAGCAAGAGAAGTGGATGTCTATTAGTGTATGATTGTGTGTTTGTATCAGTGTGAGAGAAATGGTGGGTGTTTATTAGTATATGAGTGTGTAATTGTGTGTGTGTGTGTGAGAGTTTTTTAGTATTTAAGTGTAAACTTTTTGTGTGTGTGCGAGAGAGAGAGATTACTATTATTATTATTATCACTATTATTATTACTGTTATCATTAAGAGAGAGGCAAGTGTTTATTAAGTTTATATGAGTGTGTAATTTTGTGTGTGTGTGTGTGTGTGTGTGTGTTTGTAGGAAAATGCTAAAATGTTACAGCAGAGAGCTGTAGCATACATCAACGCAGACTCGGCTATTGAGGGTAACACACACACCCGCACACCACACACACACACACAGCATCAATCCTAAACAATAATGCATTCCCCGTGTGTGTGTGTGTGTGTGTGTGCAGGTATGTACACGCTGAGAGTAGACTGCACTCCGTCTCTACATACGCTCGCTTACGACATCACCAAACAGGTGGGTCAAAGGTCACACTCCACTTCCTCACACCACCCCCAATAGTGACTGTTTCTTGACAGCAGCATGTATATTTACTCGAGCTGCAAGCTAAGTCATGCCAAAAGTATTGGCGCCCCTGACCTCTGACTCAGCACGCCGTCCGGAATCACACCTGCTTTTAAGTGTTCCAGATGTGGACATCAGTTCAGGGGATAAACATTCTAATGCTAATACTAGTGTTTGCGACGGTGTGTTTGTGTAGGTGATGAGCCCGGAGGAGGGGGAGGAGGGAATGACTCTGTACGACAGCTGGCACAAACGGGACAACTGGACGGAAAATCGGGACGCGCCCCGGTGAGGGCTAAGCTCCGCCCCGTTTCTCATTTTCTCTCTCACACACTATTGATTATGTGGTACTGTATATAACTGAATGCTTGCGTGTGTATATGTGTGTGTGTGTAGCATCAGTAAGCTTGGCTCAGGCAGCGATTTCGAGGCCTACTTTATCAGACTGGGAATTGCATCTGGTCGAGCGAGATACACCAAAAACAGAGTAAGAGAGTGTGTGTGGTATGTTTAGATGTGTGTGTGTGTGTTTTGCATACACTTATGGTGTGTTTTTTTTTTTGTGTGTGTGTGACCACAGAAGACGGAGCGGTACAGCAGTTATCCTGTCTACCACAGTGTGTACGAGACATTCGAGCTGGTCGACCGTTTCTATGATCCCACATTCCGCCGCATGGAGGCGGTGACACGTGTGCGAGGGGGCGTGGTTTTCCGCTTAGCCGACGCCCCCTTGCTACCTCTGGACTGTACGGAGTACGCGGTCGCGCTCTCTCAGTACGCAGAATCTATCCAGCGGCTCGCGCAGAAACACCCGCAGGAAATGGAGCGCTACTCTGTGACGTTCGGTGAGACACACACACACACACACGTGCACACCTTCGGCCCTTTTTCTCTCACCTGGCCAAGGCGTGACATGAAGTGACGAAACGTTATGTGGCAATTGTTGCTCTCTCGTTTTAAGGGACACGAGCTCCGAATGAGACACGACGAAGTTTCAGTCCCAAACACATGGAAGTGTTTAACGCAGTTAAAAATGAGACACAGCAGAAAGACAGGCATGGACAGTAGCTGATTGGAAATCTGGTGTGTGTGTGTGTGTTTTACAGATGCTCTGTTCTCAGCGGTTAAAAATTTCACACAAGCAGCACAGGAGTTTCATCAGCAGCTGAAAACAGTTGACACGACCAAGTAACTAACACACACACACACACACACACACACACACACACACACATGCGCACTAATATGCAGCAGATCTATAAAGATTGTTCACATTTCTACACTTACTAACACTTTCTGTCTCTCTCCCACTTCCCTTTTGTGTGTGTGTGTCTGTCACTCTCTCACTCTGTTTTTCAATATTTTTTATCTACCTGTCTTCTTGCCCCTCTCTCTCTTTTTCTCTCTCATTCTTTGTGCATCTACCTGTCTATTCCTTTGTCTTTCTTTTTTTATCATTTGTCTCTCTAACTTTACTCCTTCTTCCTTTGTTTCATGTTCTCAACTTGTCTCCCTCTTCTTTTTGAATCTTTCTCTCAATTTTCCAATTTCGAACTCTTTCTTGTCCCCCACGTCTATGTCCATCCCCTCTTTATGTATATCTGTAATTTTTGTCTCTGTTCTCCATCTGTCTCCTCCTGTTTTTTTTTTTTTTGTCTTATAATTTTTTACTTGTCTTTGTCTCTCCATTCTCTCTCTCTCTCTCAGTTCTCTCTCAGTGCGGATGGTGAATGATCAGCTGATGTATCTGGAGCGGGCGTTTATCGATCCTCTCGGCCTGCCCGGTCGACCCTTCTACAGGTAATCACGTCTCGCTTTGTGATGTCATCAACATGAGACGGATGACTACGGAATAGGAGATTTAAAGAGCCTTAAATTGAGACGTAGCCCAAGCCCAAGATTTTGGTTTCCTGCTCTCCCTGTGTCATATGTTTTTAAAAGGGCTCCCTCTAGAGGATGAGACTGGAAATGGGAGTATTAGATGAGCTCAGGCTTTTACATTCCTGCTCATAATTGATTGATTGACGAAAGATGGTGTGGAAAAAGCTGTTAATTTCATTTCCAGTCTGTTTTTCTCGTCCTCCTTTAGACACATCGTGTTTGCTCCTAGCAGCCACAACAAGTACGCAGGTGAGTCGTTCCCCGGGATTTACGACGCGCTGTTCGACATCCAGAACGCGGCCGAGCCTGAGACAGCCTGGAGCGAGGTGAAGAGGCAGATCAGCATCGCCGCTTTCACCGTCAACGCCGCCGCTGATACGCTCCGCCCCGTCTCGTGAGCAGACCTCCTCACATGTCTGTGACCTCAGGGACCAACTACGCTTTCACTCCGTCTGTCTGAGAGATTCTCACAATGCGAGATCCCATCCAAAGAAACTGATATATAACATGACTGATCTTAAAGGAGACACTAACTGCTCTCTTCTACACACATGAGCTCAAATACGCCATGGATGGATTGAGCAAGTGATGTTTCTGTGAGGGGAAAAAAAAACATGAATAACAATACAAATATAATCAAATGTAGAAGCACATTTAGATATTAAAATGATTACTACCAGAGTATTAGATCAGGTTCATGAAGCATTTCGGATCGAGGATCAATACAGCGCTGTTGAAACTCCGACTGATTGTTTGGAAGGTGTTGATTAGTTTTCTATAACAGCAGCCCAGACAGTAATACAGCTTCAAACGCCAGGGTAATAAACCGAACAGTGCAACTTAATAAATTTAAACATCATGGAAATGTTCTGGTGGCACGGGGCGTAGTGATTAGCGCTGTCATCTTGCACCTTCGGGTTCGGGTTCGATTCCCGCCTCAGGTCTGTGTGCATGGAGGTCGCATGTTCTCCCCGTGCTTGGTGGGTTTCCTCCAGGTATTCTGGTTTCCTCCCACAGTCCAAAAACATGCAGATTAGTCTACTAGGTGTTCCCAAGTGTGTATGTGTGCCCTGCGATGGATTGGCACCCTATCCAGGGTAAAACCCCACTTAGTGCTCTAAATCTCCCCACGATCCTGTATAGAGGATAAAAGGGTATAGATGATGAGTGGGGGGTGGGAAGGTTTTTCTTTTTGGTAATTTAATTCAAAAAGTAAAACTCTTGAAAACAACAAACTCCAGTATCTCAAAATATTAGAATGTCCTAAAATCAGTTAAATAAAGATTTACAATGCAGAATTCCTGAACAAGTCTGTTTATTTACACACTCAGTACTTGGTCAGGGCTTCTTTAGCATGAATTTCTTTATCACTGCAGCGTGGCATGGAGGTGATCAGCCTGTGGCACTGCTGAGGCGTTACTGAAGACCAGGTAGCTTTGATAGCAGCCTTCAGCTCCTCTGTACTGTTGGGTCTGGTATAGGGCTGGGCGATCAAGCACAGTAATATCATGCACAGTAATAACATGGCCAGCAACCCAATTATTGGTATTATTCTCACTCTGGGTAGGTGTAAAGTCCTGCAGGAAAAGGAAATCAGCATCTCTATGATGCTTGTCAGCAGACAGAAGCATCAAGTGCTCTAAAATGTCCTGGTAGATTGGGTTAGCTGTGTTGACTTTGGACTTGATAAAACAAACTGGACCAACACCAGCACATGACATGGCTCCCTAAATCATCACCGACTGTGGAAACTGATTTCCGAATAAAATGCTAAATTTACTTTCGTTTAAAAAAAGAAACACTGAGCAACAGCCCAGTTTTTTTTTTTGTTCTTAGCCAAAGTAAGCAGCTTCTGACGTTGTCTCTGGTTTAGAAGTGACTTAATACTAGAAATGCAACAATTGTAGCCCATTTCCTGAAGACGTCTGTCTGTGGTGGCTCTTGATTCACTGACTCCAGCCTCACTCCACTTCTTGTAAAGCTCTCCCAAAATCTCGAATCAAGTTTGCATGACAGTGTTCTTAAGGTTGAGGTAATTCCTGTACACACACCCATTCACACACTACGGGCAATTTTGAGACATCAATTAACCTTACCTACATGTCTTTGGAATGTGGGAGGAAACCGGAGTACCCAGAGGAAACCCACCAAGCACGGGGAGAACATGCAAACTCCATGCAAACAGAGACGGGAATTGAGCCTGGCCGGGAATTCAACCTGGACCCTGGAGATGCAAGGTGACAGTGCTAACCCCGACGCCACTGTGCCGCCTAACCCATAATTATCAAAATGGAAAAAAAAAATTTTTTGGTCAATTAATTTAGAACATACATTACGAGTTTCACTTTTTTATTTGAAAAACTCTTCCATGGTTTTCATGTGTTCATGCCCCAGCTAATGCATTTTTTTATACTTTAAACTCTCTTTATTTTCCCATTGTCCATGTAAATGCCCTCCTGCTGAGCCACGCCTCTCCACAAAGCAACAAACTGGAGGAGAAGCACATCTTATATGAGGTCACAATAAGGAGAGAATCTAATTGCCTTTTTTAAACCCAGTTTGTACCCAGTACAAAATAAATACCCTGGAGACTCATGTAATGGACTAAAATGACTACAAAGTGAATTTTGCATAACAGGGTCTCCTTTAAATGTAATAATAAAGTAAAAAAATATATATATGAAAACAAATAATAGTTTTAAAATTGGAGGATTTGGTACGTATTAATATTTAGAGAAATAAACAATTTGTGCTGGTATCACTCCATTCAGTAACTGATTATTTTCCTTAAGCAGACTTGGCCAAGTGTTTTATTCCTTAAAGAGTCGAATCAGTTTCAGTAAAACTAGGACTTGTGATAAAGTTTCTGGTGAATGAAGGCGTAAAAGCGATTGACGTTTACAGAAGACTTGAGGCACAGTATGATAATGAGACTCTGAAACTTTATTCCATTCATATTATATAATAAAAATAAAGAGCTTTTGTACATTGACTGGAATCTGATCTTTAACCTATACACAGAAATTCTCAGCTTCGGTGCTTCATAGCACAGTTTCCAGATCCCTCTGGAAAAATACAGCACCTCGTATTTTTAAAAAGATTTGGATTACAACATCAGAAGAACATAACAATATTCAGTGTCCATTAACATTTTTTATATAATTTATAGCACATGTTACAAAATAACTGTGTATTAAAGTGAACTGAGGAAATGATGTTGAAGCATTGTGACTTCTTGCTAATCTGTTCCATAAAGGAAGGAATTTAATGTATAATTAATGTAAATATCTAAATGCTAAACTGATCGCTTGTCCCTGCTGCTGGACTTCCATTTCACCTAAAAAATACACAGCAGTCCTAGCTAATGTAGCCACGGCCATGTTAGTGAAGCTATTTTTGATGTTGCTTGTCATTTAAAATATAATTCGACGATTTTTATTTAGATTTCCAATAATTTTTATGTAACGAAGATACAAAATGATTATGATATATGATCAGTATATATTGAATAGTGAACTTCCTAAGAACTGCCATTGTTTTTCTATGGGTAAGAGCCTCGGCCTCTGCATATGCGGTTGTTTTTTGTTCTAGTCCACAAAAGTGTTGGTTCTACCATGGAACTGTTTTTTATGTCTGAAAACAACTGGTTCAAAACTGGGCACCGGCTAGTTCGAACTATCTCTGGAACCGCCTTGGTGGAAAAGGAGTGCGGGTGATCTGCTTGAGTGAGTATCCGGCTTGTGATTGGCTGATCATATTCAACTTAAGCCCCCCTCTTGGTCCATCTTTCCTGCATGTTCTCTACCATCATTGCTTTTGTGAAAGATGAATCTTGTCTTATTAGCAGATATGCAGCAATGATTTGGGACACAACGGAGAAATGGGGGTGGTCTAAAGGGCAAATGAGACAGAGTTGGAGTCTAGTGTAAAGACTGATGTGTGGTGATTAAAAAAAGGACATGACCCGGAAATGAGACACAGTTTATGCCAGCTGTCAAGTGATAAAAAGCAAGAATAAAAGGACATGTGCATGGAGAATGTGTGTGTGTGTGTGTGTGTGTGTGTGTGTGTGTGTGTGTGTGTGTGTGTGTGTGAGAGAGAGAGAGAGTAAAATGCTGAGAAAGTTGGACAGCACAGGCACTCTGTGAGAGAAGAGACACATTGTATAGGAATGAAATTGTGTGTGTGTGTGTGTGTGTGTGTGTGTGTGTGTGTGTGAGAGAGCTCATACTTCAGCAATTAACTATGTGTTCTATTTCTGTCATTTGTAACTTAGAATGTCTGTGTGTGTGTGTTGGTAAAATCTGATACTCTTTTTTTTATTTGATTGAAGTTCTGTGTGTGTGTGTGTGTGTGTGTGTGTGTGCAGTACAGTACAGAATTACACTGTTGTTCTGAGTAAGCTCTCTTTCAGTCCCTTTCCCCTACACGCTGTCCTCGTCTTACTTCTCATTGGTCGGATTAGGAGTGGGCGGGGGCAGGTCCAGCCGCGCCCATGACATCGGCTCCGCCTTCTTCATGACGACCTCAATTTTGGCAGCCACCATGTTCACAACGCTCTTGCTGACATCAATGACCTGTCGGGACACGACAGAACAGTGACATCACCTTTACTTGATTACTTTATTATTATTATTATTTTTTTTTTTTTATTTAACCACACCACAAGGTGCATGCTGATGACATCATAACATTGTGATTTTTCACAGTGTTGTGATTGGTCTGGGGTTACACCTCTCAGAAAGTGAATTTTTATGTGCCTGATGATCGGTTAGTCTTTGTCCTTCCTCTGTGCTCTGACTGGTCAACATCTAACTTCCTTTGTGCCACCCTTCATTTGTCGCCGTCTACCTCTCCCTGCACTCTGTTTGGTCGACATATAACTTCATCCGCGCTCGTATTAGTCGATGTCTAATTTACTCTGTGCTCTAATTGGTCAACATTAAGAATTCTCTGTGGTCTGTAAAACCCTGATCAAATTATAAACAATAAATGTAACATAAGCAACAATTGTAAGCTGACTTTTGAAGCACTCACCCCCCAGAGACTGATCGTCTGTTCGAATTCCTTCTCTCCCTCAAAGATCACTCGGATACACACCTGCCATGGATAATACACACACACACACACACACACACACACACACACACAATTTAATAGCATCAAGAAAGAGCAAAGAGTGACATTTGCTTCACATGGAAAGAATGCAGGTGTTAATATAAAACCTTACCGTAGTGCTGTTGGCTCGTACTGAACACAGCTCAGGATTGGAGTGTTTAGCGTAGATGGAGATGGTCACATGACTAGCAGTCTGATGCCAATCAAACCGGCATGGTACCACCTTTTTCCCCTACACACACAAAAAAAAAAATAATAATGCTATTCTTGTTTTTTTGAGACGTGTGTGTGTGTGTGTGTGTGTGTGTGTGTGTGTGTGTGTGTTCTACTTACGTCAGCTTTCCTCCATACATGAGCTCCGGTGTTACATCCCTTCTGAGAAAGAAATGTGTTGAAGTCTGACGTTTTCCTCCTACAACAGCTCCAGTATTTCATTCTACACACACACACACACACACACACATTACACCACTGCATACAGAAGATGTCCCATAGTGTGTGTGGCTGTGTGTGTGTGTGTGATTCTTTCTCACCCCTCATGGAAGATGGGAACTCCTGGGTGAAACACACACCTGTCCTCATTACTTGCTGGTCCTGAAAAAGTCTGAAACACACACACACACACACACACACACACACACACACACACACACACACAGACAAACAGTATTTCACACTCCCTAATAGCTGTTAGGAACTATAAGGACAAAAGTGAGGTGTGTGTGTGTGTGTGTGTGTTACCTTAGAGCAACCTCCATTTTTACATGCTGTTCCAATTTTCACCTCATTCGCCTCATCCTCTGCAAAACACACACACACATCATGACCCGAATGTTGTGTTGTTGCGCCTCTCGGTCCGAGTGATTGTTCTGATTGGCTGATCCTTACCTTTCTCTAAAATCTGATTGGTTTCTGCTAGTTTAAGGTTCTCGAGTGCCTGCCTCAGGGACGGAGACACTTTCTGCTGCAGCTCCACCAGCGGCTCATCAGCACTGAAACACACAGGATTAGTGAGGTCTATTTTACGGTGTGTAACATTATACACTGACCTTGAATGAACTGTATCAGTGTACATGCTGCTGTGTGTGTGTGTGTGTGTGTGTGTGTGTTGTAGATTTAAGATTCAAAGAACTTTATTGATCCCAGAGGGAAATTGCTTAGATTGGTTCTAGCTCAGTACCTGGGTCTCTGGATGAACTCCATGGGTTTGGGAGCCTGAATGATGTATTCGTTAAAGCGCGGTTTCAGATCCTCGAGCTCCTTCTTACCTCCAGAACTCTTAACCTCAGGTTTCACCGGCTCGGGGGGTTTCTCCTGGTTATGGCAACCTTTTGTGCAGCCCTGTAACACCAACACAGACAACCAAGCTCTAGAACAAAACCACTTAACATTGTTGTTCTGGAATACAAACAAATGATTCCTAGAACATGTGGTCTAGGTGCTCTAGAGTCAAGTGCAATGTGGAATTTCTTTGGATGAGAGCTCCGAGTGCACTTCCTTGAGCTTTACCACACTACAGAGCTGATTATGTAGTGAGGTTTGAGACGCAGCCCTGAGGGGAGACGTCCACTTACAGCGATGCTCAGGAAATCCGAGAAGTCTGTAGTGCGTCTTTTGCAACATGACCATCCCTGTTACACAAAACACAGACACAGAGACGGATGTTAACTACGACTATTTGTTGTAGTATTTAAAATGAGCACATTGTGGGTGTCGGGTAGACTTACTTTCAGGGCGTCATGGAAAACTGGAACTCCAGGATGGTAAGTGCACACACCTGGAATGAGACACGAAAACAACACACACTGAGTGACTAAAGACAAGTGTGCATGGGGAAACTATAATGACAGTTTATTTATATAGCTATATCCAAAAATTATGTAAAGATTTAGTCTGTAGATTGATCAGAACTTGCTCTTTCAATGATATCTTTACGTTTCGTAAACAAACACCTGCACCAATAGATATAAATTAGAGAAGCTAAACTGAATATTTTACTGCGATTAGTTCATATTTTTACCTCTGAAATAACAGCGCTAAAGTGGTATAAGTGAACTATCGAACATGGAGTGTATTTGGCTGATGAAAGAGGTACAACTTGGTGTAAATGAGGCGTGAACAAAAACTTTTCTATATCCTCTTCTACCCACTGTAATAGGATGAAATGACAGCAGATTCAAGATATTGCCATGAACTAGGTACATTTCATACAATTTCCTAATACTATTCAGTGAAATCCGTGTAATGTCACACCAAACAAACTTTAGCAAAATTACAGTTTAAAAAAAAAATTAAGGGGGTTCATCAGTGTTGCAGGCATACATGTACGTGGGCTTCAATAGCACGGATTACATTAAAGCTGGTCAGCTTATTTTTAGCTTTACCCTTTTACCTATTTCTACTATATACAGCAGTGTTCGGGGGACGTGATAACTCAGAGGGTTAAGGCGAGTTAATATTTAAAAGTTATTGATCAGAAAGTCGCCGGTTCGAGCCTCAACTCCACCAGGTTGTTATTGTCGGGTCCTTGAGTGAGACCCTTAACATTATCTGCTTTAGGGGCGCTGTATCACGTCTGACCCTGGGCTCAGACACCAGTGCAGTAACGTACATATGACAAATAAAGGCTTAACTTAAATAACTATATATATATATATATATATATATATATATATGTATATATATACACTGGTCAAAAAAAATAAAGGGAACACTTAGTCCCAGTTTTACTTGAACGCCTCCAATATCTGTATGCATGGTTCAAGTCAAACCGGGACTAAGTGTTCCCTTCATTTTTATTTTTATATATATATATATATATATATATATATATACACAGTATACACACACACACACACTCAGCCCAAAATTTATACAAACGTCAGGAAAAGAAACACTTTTCCTGTAAATATTTTATTAGTAAATGAATTGATATATGTTATACCGAGTATATGATAATATTATAATAATAATAATAATAATCTGATAATATTATAATAGTGTTAGTCATAAAGTTAAGGCTACATTACTAGTCACTAAAGTCTCTTAAGGTCTTAAAGTTAAGGTGATCAGAAAATCGAGTTTGATACCTTATAAAAAAGAATTTATTATCATTATTACAGATATATAAATATAAATATAGATGAATTAAATAAATGTAAATATATATTTATATCCTACCTTCAGGATTGTTGTCCGGGTCAAAACGCTGCCCACAACCTTTATTGTAACAGAGCAAAGACATGTTAAATCCACAAAACCTCAGTTCTCTCAGCTAAACAGAAGGAAGTTTTATGTTCTGTTGTTTATTTACTATTTTGTTTTGTTTTGTAAAATGAGTTTTAAGAGACGCGCGCAACCGACACTGTGTAGTGCTGCTATTGTGAGAGCCGGCTCGCGCACGCGTCGACAGGCTTCCGGGAAACCTCGGAATGTTCCGGAAACTTCGCGAACATCCGCCGAAGCGGCTACGAAGGCGAGTTCGGGTACTTTCGGCTGACATCGTACGTACGCGCTCGGGTGAGTTCGGTGATCTTCGTACAAGCGTTTGAAAACGGACGTTCGAGAACATTCGGGTAAAATCGGGAAATTTTAGAACAGACTGATGAAATCTTAAAAAATATCTTCAAAAATAAAAGCTTTTAGAATGTATTTTACCTTAAAGATGGCACTCATATGTAACAAACAGATAAATTACACAGGATGTGAAGTATAAATGAGTGGATTAATAAATATTTTTATTTGTATTAATAGGACAGCAAGTCTCCCAGACATATGTATATTCGATTTACAAACTTTCGAAGATTCGAACAAATTAAGTTAGATCACATGTCCGGCGTATACATTGTCACGTACGTGCAGCGCGCATCCTAGGATGTCCAGAAGCAAGTGCAAGAAGTGCCAAACAATAACGATGGAGACGAATGTCAAAATAAAAGAGAGAATGGAGCGAGATAAAAAAAAAAAAAAAACAGGAGACATCGCTTGTTCTTTTCATATGAATAGTTCAACAATCGGCACGATTTTAAAGAACACGGACGATCTGGTAAAGTTCGACCCAAGCATCAGAATGACAAAGAAAAGCGATTTTAAGAAACTTTGAATATGTTTTGGTTGTTGATGCCAAACAGGCTGCTCTATGTATTTGCCGAAACTGAGAATCTACTGCATTAAGCATTAAGCATTTCACTGCATATCATATTGTGTATGACTGTGTATGCGATAAATAAAATTTGAATTTACTAGGATTTTTACACACAACCAGCTCTAGGGTTTAAAGAGATTCCTGTAAGCAGCAGTTCTCTGTGTAAAATTGCCTTGTTGAAGCCAGAGGTCAGAAAAGAATGGCCAGATGTGTTTACGCATAAATAAAATACTTACATCAGTTTTTATACTAAATCCCTTACAGATGATTAAATTCACACTTCAAAGTGCATGTGTGACTATTGAGTAAGTGAGAATTGAAAATGTTGCCAACATCTAACAGATCCAAATATCAGTCGCTTTATCTTTTAAGCAGTTTCTTTTTAAATTATTTTTTTCAAACCATGCAGCCCTATTAATTTACACTAATAAAAAAAAATGTTTAGAGCACTGATAAATATATATTAACATGATATTTTAAGCATTTTGAATCAATATAAAACTTGTAAACATAACTCATAAACATGTAAATGTAAACATGAGTTTTACTTTTTTATATCACAGAATGATATAAATGTATGAGGATGGGATATACGAGGATAGCTGGAGTCGAGGGGAAGACGAAGTAAAACTGGCTGGGATAAAATGGGATGAGATGGGACAGAACAAGATGGAAAATAATGGGTCAGAAAAGGATGGGATGAGATAAAATAGGATAAGAGTCAAGAAAAAATGGGATAAGATGGGATAGGACAGGAAAGGATGGGACAAGATAAAAGTACAGCGAAATGAGATGGAACAGGGTGGGAATGGACGGGCCCTGTTGGTTCAGTAAAATTTTTGTTGGCATGGAAATATATTAATATAAAAATAAATATATATTACATGTGTAATACATAAATGCCATTTTCTATTTTAAATAGGGGGGGGGGGCTTTATTATCACACACAGCAAAGACCAGACACCTCCCATAAACAATCGGTTGTAGGAAGGCTGTGAATTATTTATCAGTGCTACACAATTAATTGCAATACAAAGTCACATTATGCACCTGTGCAGCTATTGTCAGAAATTCTGCACAGTCAGAAATGAGTTTTTAGCAATAATTAAGTATTTAAATATCTATTTAAAATGCTTTTTAAACTAGTTTAGAGGTTATAAATAAGTATGAGATTATTTGTCCAATTACGTGCTGTTAGCCTAGATAAATATTTGCAATGGGAAAGACTAGGGACCAGCTGGTACAATATCAAGATACCTGGGTGATACCCCGATTCCACTTGTACTTCTATTCTGTAAAGATATTATAATTTTATAAATATCCAGATTGAATATTTTTTTTAGATTGTCAGACAAATGCATACATTTTTTAGATTGTCAGACAAATGCATACATAAAGTAATCTCTACTAAATATATTTGAATATGAAATGCTACATTTAATAAACATTGCAGTTCGAATTGCAATGCGTGTCTTTAAACCATAATCAATGTGATTTTTAAATCAAATCATGCAGCACTGTAATAAAAAAAAATTCTTAAAAAGCACAAAAACCACCACATTCAATGCAGAAAGACAGCACCATGTTATTATATCATCAACTGATGCATTATTACGAGCATTTAGATAAACTTACACAATATGCATGTGGTAAATGTAAACAATGAATTTTATTATTATTTTATAAAAGATATTAGATATTCACTTAATCTGTTTGTTTGTTTAATGTTCTTAGATGACTCTTGTCTGCTTTATGACGACTTTATTTCATCAAGAACCCAAAAAAAAAAAAAAAGAGAACAAAAGCCTGTATTCCATCAGTGGATGATGAAGTGAGTAAACGCTCAAGCCCACTCAAAAGCAAGGAGTGTTAGTGATAAGAAAAACACTTTATTTTGAAGTAGTGTACGATTTAGGATCTATAACATTTTGCATGAGTGACGTTTTCTCCTCCCAAACGTAGTGACGAGGCTTCCAGAGCTGGAGGGATTGTCTTTCCACTTGTAGCTCCAGGATCTTTCTGTAGATCGTTTAGACAGGCGACGTTTTAGGGGCAGAGCTAGCTCTACTGAATGTTACAAAATGAGATCCAAGTGCATCTATTGGCAGAAACAAAGCATGATGCAAGTGCATTGGGGCGGGGCTAAAGACGCCATCATCCTATGATTGCTGACAGCATGTACGCCGAGACACCCTGAGAAAACATTTGGCTCACCTAACAGGAGAGAACAGAAGTAGACATGCTGTCGCTATGGCAACACTCCGACTAAATGCCACTCATCTGACAAAAAAAACAAAACAAAAAAAACACACACCACACACTGCAATCACACAATAAAATGTGATGTTTTTTGGTCTGTGCAATTTTTTTCTCTCTCACACTATATTGTTTAAAATTTCCCTTGAAGTAAAAACCTTTCAGCTTCCTCCTTACATCATTAATAAATAAAGCCTGCACTCATTTAACATCCCCAGTCCTTTTGTCGATCCATCATCGGGCGTTCCTGCTCTCTTCCAGCTCTGTGAGACACAGTTCCAAATTCCTACACCGCTCAGGTATGGCGTTTTTCTTTTGTACAGACTTCTTAATATGTTTGATCACATCGTCCACGGCCTTTGGTTCGGGGTGATACTGAGGCAGCAGGTGGCCGCGCAGATGCATCTCCGCGCTGCGGGTGGCCAGTCCCAACAGAAAGCGCAAGAAGAGGTCCATGTCTCCATCTCTGCGGGCGAGGACGTAGTCGATGGTGGGTTTGAAAAGCTCGCTGACGGGACGTTCGGACTTCGTCTTCCCCACATTCTGCTGCAAAACGTTTTCTCCCGCCCCCCGAAACTTGACATAGACATACAGGGCGGCCATAAACTTCTGAATGTTGGGGTGTACAAAACGAAAGCTCCGCCCATTGCTTACGGAAGCTTCATTTGTTTCCGATGAGATTCCGCTCCGATGTGTGACCTCGTCCATCTCCAGGGAATATTGGTACACGGTGTCTTCGTAAAAGATGTCCTGTCCATCGAGCGTCATCCTTAGCGCCAGTTTGCCCATTTTCATCAAGAAGTCTTTATCGGAGTCTTTCCACCGCGACGCGTCAAACCCGGTGCCGACGTAGCGCTCGATCTTCCGGTTCGTCAGCACGATGATGTACTGCATGTAAAACGTGGCGACCGCCGGCTCCGGATCGGTGATCCCTCTGTTCAGTAGGCGGCGCTCGTAAACGAAGGACACGATCCAGGAGAAGAGCGGCAGGTAGCAGGCATCGTACAGCGGCAGAAAACCCTTGACGTGATCCAGGACTCGCTGGCCTAACGCCCGGTCTTTAGTGCGTTTGGTGAAATACTCGTCCTTCTGCGCATTTCCGAATCCCTTCAGCTCGGTGAACCTGCTGATGGAGTTTGCCGGGAGTTTCCGGAAAGCCGAGCGACAGGATGTGATCCAAATGCGAGCGTGGGGCAACAAGTCCCCCTTGATCAGACTAGTGAGGAGGACATCGGCACGGGCCGGAGTCGTGATGTTCGTGACGGTCGGATTGTTCTGGAAATCCAGAGGCTGTCTGCAGAGCTCAAGGGCGTCAATGATGAAGAGCGTGGCGCGATCTTGGGCGAGGAATTCCGCATGCTTGGCTTCGGGATAGAACGAGGAAAGGAACTCCAGGAATGTCTGCTCTGAGTTCCTGACCAGGTGAAGGTCACGACCCGGGAGAGCGAAGACAAACCAGAACGTGTCCTGGAACGCGTGCTCCTCCGTCCAGTCCATGATGAACGCCTGGACGTTGACCGTGAGGCCGACGGCCGGGACTCCCGTCGTCACGACGACCCGGATGTGACCTCCGCCCTCGGCGGGAGTGAAGAGGTCGGCGGTGCGGATCGGCGTTCTCTCGTTGTTTGGTGTTTCGAGGACGATCGGGGTTTCTACGTAGACGTGCTTGATATAGCGCTGTTGCCCGGGGCGACAGGTTCCCTCGTAGAGACTGTAATAACGCCGCTTGTGGCTGGCTCGCAGCTCGTACTGCACCAAGGCTAGAGAGAGAGAGAGAGAGAGAGAGAGTAAAGAAAAGGAGTTGGTGATCATCACTACAGCAGCTGTAAGCAGTCTTAACCCATGCCTTCCTGAGTCCTACCTCTCCTGCACACGCTCTCCAGTGCGCCGGCGAGGTCACGTTTGTTGATGTCGTGCAGCGTGCGTACGGTGATGTGCAGCGCCTCTCCTTTGTCCCATTTCTCCAGCATCCGGTCCACCACGCCGAGGACGTCCATCTCACCCTCCTGCTGCAGCTGCCGGAACTCCAGCTGACCTTTACACTGCGAGTACAAAGTGTGCACGAAACACCCCAGCTCCATCCTGTTCAGATTTCTGAGAGAGTTCAGCATGGCCTAATCTCACACACACACACACACACACACACACACACACACACACACACACACACACACACACACGGGTCACAGTTGAGACACTGCAGACACACACAGGTCACTTCTGGGATTTATCTTCTGATTCATCTTAATTACATTCAGGCAACAAGTTAAGTCACACACTCACCGTGAACACATAGGGCAGGGTAAGTTCGTGTGCCGGATCCGTTGCGGATGCAAGCGGGGGCGTGGGTTCGGGAGCAGTCGGCTGCGGCTGGATATTCCTCCTCTGTCGGTTTTGGGGTTCTCTCACAAACACATAACTCTCGGTTTCTGCAAACTCTGAACCTTCTTCTGGTTCCGACTCTTTCCTGAATCACACACAAACGCACAGACATGGAACTTACATAAATGTATGTGTGTAAATATCATGTAGACATTTTTGCTGAGTGATATATTTCTGCGACGTATCACAGGAAAGCACAGATTTAAAAAACTGGCTGTTTATTTACAAAAAATTGGAAAAGGAAGGAAACATGAAGGAATATAATAGTGATGAAGAAAAAAATGTATTCAGTTATGAATCCTGATTCTTTTGTGTTGCGATTCATGTATCGTTACACTGACTTCAAAATCGATTTGAAAATAAATAAATAAATAGACAGATAGATAGATATATTGATCGGATTCTGTACCGAGCGCAGAAGATTCCAAGCGAAACAACAGAAGAAAATTTCTATGGCGTTACATCATCAAAAATCGCTTGTTAAAAACCTCCGATCTGCCTTTTTTTTTTTTTTTTTCCAAAAAACCCAGTTCGAATTAGTCTTAAACTCGCTCATTACAGGCGCTTACACACAGTCTCAAAACACTGCGAGCACACATTAGTCCAAAATCGTGTGCCTGTGCGATCACTTTTAAATTTTGCGACTTTGGAAGCATATGAGGAGACAAAACGTCGGCATTTCTTTATAATCCTACAGGTGGCGCGCTCTGAACTATTTATACATTTTGTAGGTGTAAATTATTTGCAGAGTTTTTTGGAAATAATAATCATGGCAGATTACAGAGATACACGCTGCTCAGTTAAGTTTTTAAACTCTTGTAAACTCTTAAAGTTAGTTTGAGTGTTTAAATGCTGCGCTTGGTTTTTATGTGAGTAAACTATTGTTATAAGTAACGGGTGACATTTAAACACTCATAAACATTTTTTAAGGTTTAACATTGTAACAAAATCAAAGGGAAAATCCAATATCAAAACTGGATATTTATAAAATCATGATATTTATAAAATTTAAATTTGATTTAATCTGCACTGAGGTATCTTGATAATACTGTATCGGTAGTGTGAGCGGTGATTCTCATCCCTAGCATGTAAGACCCTGAGAAGTAGAAAAAAAAAGAGACATAGGCGATTAAGGAAGGTAAGGAAGGATTTTAGATTGATGAATAGATGGATAGAAATTGATGATGAATGGAAGAGGTGAAGGAAGGAATGAGTGAAGGAAGGAAGGGAGGGAGAAAGGAAATGGAAGAAAGGTGGGTTCTTTGATGGAAACAAAGAAGAAAGAAAGGAGAGAAGGAGAAAATTAAAATAGAAGTGTGGAAAAAAGAAAGAAAGAGAGGAAATAAAGATAAAAGAAATGAAGAAATTAAAACAGAAAATAAGTAAGTGAGAAAGACTGTAGAGAGTGGGCATGATGTCATGGACTTGCACAGACTAATTAACAGAATTATTACAATTTACAATAAACCACGTGTTTGTTCATTTTCTTCCAGAAAGAAAGAAAGAAGAAGGAAGTGTATAACGTTGTTGCTGTAAAATCTGACGCTGTAGAGTAATTGCTTGCTAAGACGTGTCACTGCGTATGTGCCAAAAGATGTGAGTGCGGGTGTGTGAGTGCGTGTGTGAGCGCGTCAAAGTGTGAAGGTGTAGCTACCTATCTGCAGTAGTGTAGTAGACGCCCTCATTATGGATGCTGGTCTGTCGGTCTTGCGTGACCGAGGTGATGCCGGTTTCTGGTGAGTCTGGACGATGAAGCTTGACCCTGTCTCACACACGCATACACACGCATACACACACGCATACACACACGCATACACACACGCATACACACACGCATACACACACACACACACACACACACGAAAATGAAAGAGGAAAAAAAAGAAGGGAAAGATAAGTCAAAGGCAAAGCCTTCATATATTTCCAAGTTACACAATATAGATTCTCTCACACACACACACACACACACACACACACACCTTGTAGGTAAAGTGACTTTAATGATGGGTTTAGCAGCAGCAACCTGAAGCTCATCATCAACATCATTTATATCATCAACATCATCGCTACACATGGAGCCGTAGCTGCTGGGCGGCCGCTCCAATCCTTCAGTAATCCTACATAGCACACACACAAGCACACACACAAGCACACACACACAGAAAGAAAGCAAAAGAGATACTCAGAAAAACAAGACTCAGTAAGTAATCAGTATACAAAAAGTGAAATAAAAATGAAACAGGGTGCTGTTATAGGAACACATCTAACAATGTCCTAAAATCACCGTTACAACAGAAGCTTCTCTCTTCTTCATTTCACATAAATAAAAAGCATCGCTTGTCATGATGTGGTAAAAGTGTAAAGACTATTCTGTTGCTTCAGAAAACCGAGCGTTATAAAGCGCTGACACTAAATACTTCTTTATTAACTAAAGCAGTAATTAAAAATAACGTATTTTTTTCAACCTAATTATTATTCAGTGTAGGTTTAAACTGGAGCTTTTGTCATACAACTTCCTGTAAATTAAACTCTTTTTTTTCTATTTTGTTTTGTAAATATCAGGGATTCACAAATCACAAAATCTATTTTTAAGAACTATTTCTATGTTTATAGTTGAGATGAACCGGTCGATGATCAGTGACCAGAATTGTCTGGTTTTCAGTTTGATTGGTCGTGACCGGTGATCTACCGAACAGCCTCAGGTATAAATGATCCCGTATGGAGCACAGAAGCTTTCGAGTGGTACAACAGAAACATATATGTTAAATTATTACAAATCTTGTGCATTAAGACTCCTATCTTAACTCCCCCTCGCTCACTTTGGAGGTATTTGAGATTGTAAAAACATCAAAAAGGTCGTTCACTTGGACTATTCACACATTTTCATCCCATGTGGAACAGCACAATGGCTTAGTGGTTGGCATTGTCGCCTCATATCTCCAGGATCCAGGATTTTCTCCCACAGTTCGGAGACATGAGACTATTAGACATTAGTCCGGAAACATGACATTAGACTGATTCCAAAATTGCTGTAAGCTTGTGTATGCCTGTGTGCCCTGTGATGGAGTGCCACACCGCCACCCTTCCTTATGCCCCAAGTCTCCTGGGATGAGCTCCAGGCCCCCCTTCAACCGTATATTCAGCATAAAGCAGTATAGACGATGAGAGAGAGAATCCTGTGTAGAGAATCTTGGAGGACATAAGGATACATGCTGCTCAGTTAAATTTTAAACTGAGCAGCGCTCAGTTTGTATTGCTTAAATGCTGCGGTTGTTTTTTTTATATAATTACAAAATATTTATATAATCGTGATACTTATAGAATCGAATCAATACCGAGGTATCAGAAGGTGACTGGTGATTCCCTTCCCTATTATTTTGATAATTTTTACTATAAAGTGTACATCAAAATCAGTATATAAAAGTGTATATAAAATCAGCCAAAAATTTTTTTTACACACTTCAGAAACAAAGCTTGTATAAATATTTGAATACTAAATGTATTGCTATGTGTTATATACCGATATATACTGTATATATACATATATCTATATCTATCTATTTATCTATCTATCCATCTATATCTATATCTATATATATATATATACTGTATATATACATATATCTATCTATCTATCTATCTATATCTATATATATATATATATACACACACATACTGTATATATATATATATATATATATATATATACATACTGTATATGATAGTATTATGATATTAAGTTTATTAAAGTGAACTCACATCTCGACTTCCCCGTCGTTGTCGCTCATTGTGACAGTTTATAAAACCCTCACAACTTAAAAACACAGATTATTATATTAAATCTCCACAAAAACAACACAGCCTCATCCTCTTCATATCATAAATACTGATACACTTGGCAAACTGTCACACAGCGCGCGAGCTAAACAAGCTAAACATCTCCTCTGAGAGAAACAGCCGACAACGTTCATATTTAACGCAACATTCAAACTCCCTATTCAAAATACACATTATAATAGTCACGTAAAATTCGATTTGACGTGAAAAAAAAAGAAAAAAAGGAAAGTTATTCTAAAGTTCAGCCGAGCTAGAATAACAACTGCTGACTTTTTCGACTTTTCATTTCCGCCTGCGCAGTTTGATGGCGTCACGGGATCGAGTTCGCGTCGCGTCGCATCGCGTCATTAGTATAGATAGTGTTACAGGGTTAAAAGACGAAAGTACAAAACCTTTCTGGCCCTTAAATAAAAAAATAAAAAAATAATCATAATATTTCTTTTAATGCACTTTAACATTTTTTTTTATTTTATGAAAGAAATATAATTTTGTATTTTCACCACAGACAAAATAAAAAAGTGCTTAAAGGTTATGCAGTCTTTTTGCTTTTGTTTAAAACATGTGACAATATATATTTATTTCTTTAAGGACTAATATGTTTTGGCCCATTGTGTATTAAAGTCTTATTATACAACAGTTAGTTCCTATCCGCTATTTTGATTGGTTTAAGCAGCGCTCACAGAGTGCCGATATTCAGTATAACATCACTGTGTTTATTAGAGTTAATGACATCATTAGCGTTTACTGTTTCATTCAGGATATACAGAGGGGCTCAAAACATTTTGAAACACTAACAGTTATCTATGCCCTGTTTCAAAAGTTGAATTCTGGCAGCAATGTGTAGTTTTGTTTCCTCTAAAGATCATAGTACTGTTGTTGATATTTATGTGACTGTTAGAAGATGGACAAAGAAAATGGCAGACCACTAAGTGATGGGTAAATTTTTTCTTTTTTTCCCCGTTAGCCCCAGGAAGACACGTCTGATGTTTTTTGTTCAGGAATGGCTCGATACTATTAGGAATACATCTGTTGTAGCCTATTTTTTAAAAACATCTACGTGGGCCTCTTGATAAACTAAATCCAGGCTCACTCCACTCCACATGTAAAGTTCTTGAATTACCGTTGCTTTATTTTTCTTGACTGTGGTCATCCCTGCTGCTTGTGCACCTTTTTTTTACTACAACTTTGACCTTCCAGTCATGCTTCGATACAGCACACTGCAAACAGCCAACCTTCTCTGCTATGACCTTCTGTGGGTTACGTTTATTGTGTAGTGCATCATCTGGACAACTATCAGGTCAGCAATCTTCCCTCTATGTGTACTGAGTGAACTGCACGTGCAAAATATACATGGCATTTACTGTATAAATAGTACTTTACTCAAAATATTATAATAATAAATTTTTAGTTTAGGATACTGGTTTTTATTACTGGTTTTCGTGAGCTGTAATCATTAAAATTGAAACATAAGGTTTTAAATTTTTCACTTTATATGTGAAAACCCAGAATTAGTTTTTTGTTGAATTATGAAAGAAAATTAACTTTTTGATATTCTAATTTTTCGAGATGCACTGTACATCTACCACAACAAAAAGTAAGTTCTACACTGCAATGCTATTTGGTACTACAGTGAAAAAGAAAACAAAAAACCCTTTTTAAAAAATGAATTAATTCCATCTTTAGCCTTGTAGCAAGTTGTGCAAAACACAGTAATTACTTGATAGATATGCCTAACATAGATGACATCATAAACACTTTGTTTAGGCATGTTTCTGGTAAAAACAAAAAACCCTCAGAAACACTGTAGGACTGGAAAATTGTTTCATCCACATTACTGCTGTTTGGGGTTTCTAAATGCCTGCTGACAAGAGCAAGCACAGGTACATCAGATCAAATTCCAATCAAAAGCAAAAGGCTAAGCTGGATCATGTTAGATTTTTAGAAATCTGTGCTCGCTCCTCTTTTGGTATTTTAAGAACAGTTTTTATAATTTCCAAGCTGGAAGACACCATAGATTACTTAGTGTATTACACTTGGCGAGAACAAAATTATCCTTATTTGAGAAATGAGTGTAAGTAAGTGAAATGGAAAATGAAAGGGCACACCATACACACTGTAATTTTAACGGAATTTAATTTCTGTACATGAAAACACTTAAATGTGAAAATAAGGCAAAGAATAGGATGAGCAAAAAGGCAAACATTTAAAAATGGATGAAAACAATACAAACGCAATACACTGATCGGCCACAGCATTAAAATCACTGACAAGTGAAGTGAATAGATTTTATCATCTTATTACAATGACACCTGTCAAAAAGTGGGATTTATGAAGCAGCAAGTGGACAGTCAGTTCTTAAAGCTGGTGTGTAGAAAGCAGGAAGAAACTAGCGTAGTGGTAATAGGGTCATGAGCACCCGAGGGTCATCAAGCCACATTCGGTGTGAAGGCAAACCCTTCAGTCTGAATCCACAAAACTACACATTCTGATTTCTGTCCACTGCTAAAGCACTTACAAGAAGCGCATGAGCATCGGACCACCTACCTAAACATTGTTCAATAACTTCCTATTGGCAAAATAATGCACCCTGACACATTTAAAAAAATAAAAATAATAAAAAATTCAGGAACAAATTCAAGGTGTTGACTGAGCCGCTGAATTGTTCAGATGCTCACTCCGATCAAGATTTTATGAATCAGGCTGGTTATATCTTTGTGCCAGATACCAAGGCACACCTTCGGGGGTCTTGTGGAGTGAAGGCCCTGATGGATCATGAGCTGTTCTAATGGCACAAAGAGGTACTGACAATATTAGGCAAGTGGTTTTAATCTTATGGCTAATCGGTGTATATACA
The DNA here is from genome assembly GCF_024256425.1 of Clarias gariepinus. Classification (NCBI taxonomy): domain Eukaryota; kingdom Metazoa; phylum Chordata; class Actinopteri; order Siluriformes; family Clariidae; genus Clarias; species Clarias gariepinus. The sequence continues at coordinate 30,461,273 of NC_071110.1, read as the reverse complement.
GTAAATGAACCCGCCAAATCCACATTTTTTTTCTTTGGATTGTAGGATCATGGAAAATAAGTAACAGACAGAAATATAGCCACAAAGAAAGACAAAAAAATAAAAGGGAGAGAAAAAAAAAAATCTATTGACAAATATAAATCGAAAAAAAACTATTGATTACAAATAATTCTGGATATTTACAGCTTTGTGGTAATATGTACAGGAATAAACTAAAAACTGTTCTGTAAATATTGGATTTCTGCAGTAAATTATATGATTTAAAACTGCTCTAATGTAAGAAGCTGTGCCAGTATATACAACACGCAAAACATAATGGTAGAGATGGTGGTCAGAAGCTGCCTAGTTAAACAGAGAGATCAATTTCTTTTCATTTGAGTCATATAGGATAGGAACAGCAGTCTTACGGCAACTTTGAACCACATACTATAACTTTAAAGTATACATAGATGCAGTCTGTAATTATCGGGGGTCCTACATGGGTAGGATGGGCATTTTAGACCCAGTGGCAGAACACGTGGTTTGGTTGCCTTGACAAGCAATAAGTGCGTTTATATTCGAGAATTTCTTCTCAGGGGGGGCCTTGGAAAGGAACGACACACATACAGCTAGAATTAGATAAAAATTCTGCATGAATCAAAGGATTAAAAACAAAACAAGGATTTAAGGAAAACTCAAAATAGGCAGGGTTTTATAAGTCTCCAGCCAAGTAAAAAGTTCTCTCTCTCTCTCAAAAAAAAAAGGGGGTACAAGCCAAAACGTAAGACAACAGCATCACAATTATGCGCCATTTCACTTGCCTTTGGATTGTCAAGTTTTTTCTGCCCATACACATTTGCTTTAACAAATAATAATTCTAGCAAAAATAATTTCCTGAAGCTTGACAGCTTGGATCCCTGAAAAAAATGTAGTGATTTTTTTTTTATTATTGTATCCAAGATTCAAGTTATTTTGGTTTCCGCAACAATCAAATCCAGGCAAGATTTTGAGATGAGAGCAGTAAGAGCATGTAAAAGAATTTACAAAAGAAAAAAAAAAAATCCACAACCAAACATTCAGTGTATATAAAAAAAATATATAAAAATCAATCAACACCCTGACATTGCACTTCGTTTGGATGATGAAGAAAGCAGTTTCACATCTTCATCCTAAATTTCATCAACTGTGAAGAAAAAAAAAAACAAAAAAAAACAGTGAGACAAAATATTTTATTACAAGTGAATCCTGTTCCCCATATGAACCTGGTGCAAAACAGAGTATCCCCTTGTTCACACTAGCAAAAGAAAAATCACTTTTTAATCCATAGGCTGATTTATTATTATTATTTTTAATTATTATTATTAGAATGTTTCCTGAAATCAAAGTTCAGTTAGTGAGAATGTAAGGTTAAGGTACTGTGTCATGTGAACTTCCCCATTGACCGTAACACCAAATACTTCTAGTGACCCAGATGTTTTTAGTTTCCCACCACATCCCCGTGACCATGACAGCAAAGAAACGAACGAGATGCAAATCCTGAGTTACCTGATTTAATCACAGCAAACCGCTAAAAGACGGGCTCTGTTCAGGGACACAGCTCACATTTAGTGTCAGGAAATTAACCGTAAACTCTCACTTTGACATCCATGTCCTATATTAACACAATCCATTTTGCACATCGTATAGGCCTATTGCTGTTCTGACAAACTCCAGCACCCACTGCAACCTACATTCACTCTCACCGTCTGACTGACACCCGCTTTCTCATCATGAATGGACAGAATCAGTTAAACAGGATTGTTAGGTCGATATCATTCACAAAAGTTGGACGTGACTTTTTGACTCACCTTTTTCGCACTGCTGGTGATCTTTGGTGATTTCGCGCTGGTGGTGCGTGGGGATTTGCGAAGCTTGTTAATGCCGCGCTGCAGCCTGCTGTCGCCACGCACCACTTTTTTAGGAGTATTATCGATTATAAACGCCATCGACTGCCTCCGATCAGCCTAAGATAAGAAAGAAGAAAAAATTAATTGTACCAGAGTAATATCAAAAATGTATTGTATATATACACACAGACACGGGACAAAAAGAGACAGACCGGAGAGGGTGCGATGTTCTGCGAGCTGGTTGAACGAAGGTTCCTTCCTTTAGGAGTTCGAGGAAAGCAACTGACCATCTTCTTTGCCTGAAGAGGAAAAAAAAAACAATGTTTTAAGTATTTCTAAATTAAAGTGACTTTTGAAGTTCAAGGTCAAACTGCACAAGCACGCAAGTGCCATTACCTCAGGTGTGTCCAGGTCTTGTACTTGCCCTGCAGGCCGTTTAGGCGCCAGCGGGCTGCGGGTAGAACGCACCTCCCGTGCTTTGGAGACTTGGGGTGCGCGTTGTGGAGGGGCGTGGCTATGAACAGGAGCAGCAGGTGGTGCTAGAGAGAGCCGGTGAGAAGCGATGGAGTCTTTGAGCTGAGAGGGGATCATGGAGGCACGGCGGATGGTCTCGCCAGGATCGCCGGTACGGACGTCCTCGTCAGTTACGGGCAGGTGGGAGAATCCCAGGCTGGGCTGCAGGAGAGTGAAAGAGCGGAACAACCACAAATTATTTATTTATGGTTATAGTGCATAAAAGGGTCGATCTACTGGTTATGATTTTTAGCTTGCGAGGCAGGTTCAATTAGCTAGATGTTTGTTTGTAGCTAGCTAATGTAACATACTAGCTAAGTGATTTTTGAAAAATACACATTACTACAGCTGATGATTCTTTTCTGTAGAAGCTAGTCATGTTTGTACCCTGGACTCCAGAGCGTAGCTGCTCTTCAAGTGAGGTAAGCACGCTTTGTTACGCGACTGCAGCTCCGCAATCCTCATCCAGTCATCGGCGATGTGCTCCGGCTCGTTCTCTGATCCTATACAGAACGCACTGGAGGCTGCAGACGAAAAACAAGTTTGTTGTAAATTGCCAAAGGAAAAAAAAGTTATAATAAAAAATAAATAAACAGATGATTAGAGAGAGATAGACAAAGACAGACAGCAGAAGACAAACAACAGGAAAATAGAATAGAATAGAAAGAAAAATACAAACCAAAAGATATGAAGAAACGAAAGAAATACAGTTAAATGCATCTCTCACCACGTGGAGGAACGGTGCCATGAGCATTGCTGCGGCGATACCCAGGAAGGCTGAAAAGTTTGTTGGGATCCTCAAAGATCTCTGCTGAGACCGGGCGAGTTTTGTGGGAAGCAAGATTGGGCTGGGACTGAGCTGAGTGCAGGCTGAAGAACGATTCGTCTGCTTCTGCAGCGCCACCTAGAGGAGTTTTCTGCAAAGAGTACAGCAGTGTTTAAAATATTTATATACAAATTCATTATAGTAGTTAATACGCCACTAATCTCCGGGTATGAAAATGAAGAGTCAACAAAAGTAACATATGTCCTTCAGATTGTGTCGTAGACGTTCAGGACACCGCACACTGTGACTTATTCCACGTTGCTATGATAAAGCAATGACATGTACAATGTTAACTTTTCCCCTCACCTTAGTCATAGTGATGTTAATGACCTGTGTTGTGCGTCGTCTCTGGACCGAAGAGCTCGGCTTCCGTGCTGAATCGAGAGTTAGCTCGCCGAGTGACGTGATGCTGCTTTCTAATTTGTGATCTTGGTTTGTGGTGTTGCGTGCCTTGCCCCGAGGCATCATGGGAGTGAAATACAGTGTCTCAAGAGATCCTCCATCATGAGCACGGCGCTTGGCTGCTAATCGTTCGGAACTGCGGACCAAAGGAGTGCTGGCCTCACCAGGCACCGAGTGTTTGCTGCTCAAAGTGAGAAAGTAAGAAAGTTGGAAAGAAGATTCCATTAGTCAGGCTGATACAAGAGTTTTTGTGACGATCAAGAAATGCTTGGCAAAATGGACCAACGCACAGACAACTAGAAACCAAAACTTTACCCGTTTAGAGAATCGTCCAGGTCGAGGTCCAGACTGTCTGTGCTGTCATTCTGACGCTTTTCAGGAACTTTCACATAAACGCTTTCTCTGTGCTTCACCTGGGCGCTCTGGCCTCCCTGCTTTTGCAGCTCTCTTAACTGACGGTCTGCGTAATCCAACTACAAAACAAAACCAAAAAAATGTCTTTGATAACATGAAAACTTTTCAAACACAGATCAAAAACTTGGCAATGACAATCCAAGACACATTTAACTACACCTGGTTAATTTAGCTAAACGCCATTTTTGCTAACCCAAACATTAACATCTGGAACGAAATAGGACTAAAGGACGATTCACGTACCTGCGTCTCCAGACTTGTGACCTTTAACGACAAACTTTTCTCTGATGCCTTCATCTTCTCCAGCTCCATGGAGACCAGTTTTAGCTCAGCTTTCAATGCCTTTGCCTCACTCTCGCTTGATTGCAGAGAAGCCTGGAGGTTCTGACGTGCTTCCTGCTCCTCCAGGAGTTGCTGTTTTTTACCATTGTAATGGGTTTTTGCTTTTTCTACCTATTAGGAACAGAAAACAAAAAGAGAAACCAGTGATTCTCTGAATCTGAAAAACTTCACCTGGTACCACAAAGAAGGAAGGGGAAAAAAATGATTCTAACCTGTACTTTGTAATGCTCCACTGTTTCTGCCTTCACCTTGAGCTGCTCCTGCAGTTCTTGGTTCTGTTTCTCTTTCTTATGGATGGCTTCCTTTATCGTCCGGATCGATTCACTCTGTTCTTTGAGCTTCGCCTCGAACCCTGATCCAAGTTTTTGAGAGGCTTCACACTCCCGCTGAAGCGACTGGTTAACGGAAGACAAATGCTCCTTTTCTTTTTTCAGTGTCTTCACTTCCTGCTGCAAGCCACACTGTAGGTCATTCAGAGCGTCCTGTTGTGCCTGGAGGGACAGGTTGACCTTGGTAAGGGCATCTTTCTCCTTAGCCAAGGCTTCCAGTTGCTGACGGAACTCCTCAAGCTCTTCTTTCTGCTTGAGTCGCAGCTCAGAAACCACGTCCTCCAAGACTCCGTTAGCCTTACAGGCATCTTGCTTCTGCTTCTCAGACTCCTTAACCTGATCTTGAAGCAAAGTCAGCTCGGATTCCCTTTTGGATACGAGTTTAGATGTTTCTACAACCTGGACTTGAAGTTCAGCTACCTTCGTCTCCAATTCAGCTCTTAGAGCCTTCTCAGATTCTGCAGCGCTGATTCTTAAAGCTTCTTGCTGCTTTATTTTAAAGTGAAGATGACTTATTTCAGCCTCTCTTTCATTATCTAGTGTTGAAAACTTCTCAATCTTTACTTGTAGCTCTGCAACTTGTATTTCAAGCTCCTTTTCATGCTGTTGGGCGACTTCTTTGACGGATACCAGTTCTGTTTGCACCTTCTGGACTGCCTCAAGGTCTTTAAGAAGGCACTGATTCACCGAAGCAAGACGATTTTTCTCGTTCTCCAGGGTCTCCAGATCTTTGTAAAATTTCTCTTTGTTTTCTTGCAGATCAGCCTTGAAGGCATTTAACTTCTCCTGCTGCTCCATTTTCTCTGCCTGGAGATTCTGCTTCTCTAAAGAAAGATGTTCCTTCTCTTTCTCCAATGCTTCTAGATCTTTTTCATATTTTTCTTTGGTTTCTTGCAGGTCAGCCCTGAGGGCATTCAGCTCTTGCTGTTGCACAGTTTTCTCTTCCTGCAGGTTCTGGCACTCACTCTGGAGCGACTGGTTTGCTACAGCAAGACTTTCCTTCTCACTCTGCAAGGTTTCCAGATCTTTTTCATATTTGTCTTTGCTTTCTTGCAGATCAACCCTGAAGGCATTCACCTCCTCTTGGTGCCTGGTCTTCTCTTCCTGCAGGTACTTGCACTCTTTCTGGAGGGACTGGATCAGAGAAGCATGATGTTCCTTCTCATTCTTTAAGGTTTCCAAATCTTTTTCATAGTTTAATTTGGTTTCTTGCAGGTCGGCCCTGAGGGTATTCAACTCTCCTTGTTGCACAGTTTTCTCCTTCTGCAAGTTTTGGCACTCAGCCTGAAGGGACTTGTTCAAAGAACAGAGGTGCACCTTTTCACTCTCCAAAGCCTCTAGATCTTTTTTGTATTGATCCTTGTTGGCTTGCAGGTCAGACTTGAGGGCATTTAGCTCCTCTTCTTGCCCTATTCTCACTGCCTGCAGGGTCTGGCACTCACTCTGGAGCGACTGGTTCACTACAGCAAGTTGTTCCTTCTCATTCTTCAAGGTTTCCAGATCTTTTTTGTATTTGTCTTTGCTTTCTTGCAGATCAACCCTGAGGGTGTTAACCTCCTTCTGTTGCAGAGTCTTCTCTTTTTGCAGGTTCTGGCACTCACTCTGGAGGGACTGGTTGACAGAACAGAGGTGTTCCTGTTCCTTCTTCAAAGTTTCTACCTCTTGTCTGTACCCATCTTGGACATTCTGTAGGTCTACCTTGAGAGCATTCAGTGTCTCCTGTTGCTCCTTCGCCTTTAGTTGCCAGATTTGGCACTCAGTCTGAAGAGACTCGTTCACAGAAGAGAGGTGCACTTTTTCACTCTTCAGAGCCTCTAGATCTTTTTGGTATTGATCCTTGTTGGCTTGTAGGTCAGACTTGAGGGCATTTAACTCCTCTTCTTGCACTGTTCTCACTGCCTGCAGGTTCTGGCACTCACTCTGCAGGGACTGGTTCACTGCGGCAAGATTTTCTCTCTCACCCTTCAAGGTTTCCAGATCTTTTTCATATTTGTCCTTGCGTTCCTGCAGATCACCCCTAAGGGAGTTCGCCTCCTTCTGTTGCAGAGTCTTCTCTTCTTGCAGGTTCTGGCACTCACTCTGGAGGGACTGGATCACCGAGGCATGATGTTCCTTCTCATTCTTTAAAATGTCCAGACCTTTCTCGTATTTATCTTGGGTTTGTTGTAGGTCAGATCTGAGGGCGTTCATCTCCTGCATTTGCAGAGTTCTTTCTCCCTGAAGGTTTTTACACTCACTTTGAAGAGACTGGTTCACAGAACCAAGATGTTCCTGTTCTTTCCTCATCGTTTCAAATTCTTTTTGGTACCCATCTTGGACACTCTGCAGTTCTGCCTTGAGAGAGATCAGGGTCTCCTTTTGTTCCTTGTTCTCTACCTGTAAAGTTGTGTACTCTGCCTGGAGGGACTGGTTCACTGAAGAGAGCTGATCCTTCTCATTCTTCAAGATCTCCAGGTCATTTTCAAACTTATCCTTGTTTTCTTGCAGCTTGGACTTAACTGCTTTTAACTCCTCATGCTGCCCAGTTTTCTCTGCCTGCAAGGTCTGGTACTCGCTCTGGAGACTCTCCTTTACTAAACACAGATGTTCCTTTTCCTTATTCAAGGTCTCTAGATCTTGATGGTACCTATCCAAATCTTGCTTCTGCTTGCTGCAAAGCTCAGCCATTGTTCTCTCCAAAGTTTCCTTGGCCTGACAAGCTTCATTTGCAAAAGCCTCTTTCTGTTGGTACAGGAGCTCCAGTTGTTTCAGCTTTTCCTCCGTCGATTCCAAAAGCTCTTTTTTAACTGCGGTCTGATACTTGGCAGACTCGAGTTTTCCCTTCAAGTCCTCTACCTTTTCAAGTTCTTTCTGAAGAGCTTCTTCAGATTTTCGAAGGAGTTTCTGGTTGCAGTCTTCCTGTTCCTTCATCTTTTCACAAAGAGATCCAAGTTGGATTTCTCTTTCAGAAGCGAGACTAGTAAGCTCCTGAACTCTGTCTTGAAGTTCGGTTACCTCTCTTTGAAGCTCTTTACGTTGCGTCTCCTCAATTTCCTGAGCTTTTGCTCTGAGATTCTCTTGACGCTGAACTTCCTCTTGAAGCTTGAGAAGCTCCGATTGTCGTCCTGTAGCTAGCGTGGTGGCATCTGCTAGTTTATTCTGAAGCTGAGCAAAGCTTTCCTCCAGAGATTTGTTCTGTGCTGCTAAAACAGAAAGCTCTCTCTCTTTTTTGAGTGCAAGTTCTTCTTGGCGAGACATTTCTTCTTTGAGGGAACTGATCTCATTTAATGAGCCCTCTATCTTTTTTAAATGTCCACCAATCTCCTGTTGCAGTTGTGAAGCCTCCAGTCTCAACGTCTGCTCCTGGAGTTCATGGGCCTCTTTTGAAGCCTTGAAACTCTTTTCCAAAGTAGCAACTCTTTGCTTTTCAGCTGAAAGTTCTTCCTTTAAGTCCTTTAACTGCTGAGCGAGATCTTCCAAAGATGTAACTTTTTCCGAAATAAGTTTCTCAGCTTCTGCAAGTTGCAACTTCAGGTTTGCAATAACATGCCTTTGGTCTTCAAGTTCCCTCTGGTGAAGTTCACGCATTTCAGCAGACTTTACCTCAACTGACTGAAGGCTGTCCTTAAGGAATTGTATCTCGCCTTCTTTCTGGTCAAGCGCCACCTTTAAGTGCTGAACTTCTCGATCTTTGGACTCCACATCCTGGCTCAATTTGTGTGAAAGCTCTTCTACCTCCAAGAGCTGCCTTTGCAAATTATCTGTTTTATTCTGAAGTTGGGCCAGTTCCTGTTGTTGGGTGATGAGTTCTCCGTCTTTGGAAATGATTTTTTCTTTCAGCATAGTCAGTTCAGATTCGCTTTGCTTCAGTAACTCAACAGTTCCCTCAATTTTACTTTGTAACTCCAATATTTTGCTCTGATTTTGTGTTATAATTTGCTGCAGCTCTATCTCCCTTTCCTCTTTGGCCTCACTTAGTAAAGCCAATTGTGACTGGCTTTGATCTCGCTCCTGTGCCAGACTTGTTTTTAGGTCTATACCTTCCTGGGTTAACTTCTCTATACATGATTCAGCATCAAGTTTCTGATGCTTCAGTTTGCGAAGTTCTTGGCTCAGAGTCTCTAGTTCAGCAAACATTTCATGAGCTTTTTGCTCCTGTTTTTGAAACTTTTCCTCCATTGAAGCTTTCTGCTCCTCTTTCGCTGTAAGAAGTTCATCACCTCTTTGTCTCTCAACACCAATCTCAGTTTGCAGATTTGCAACGGTATCATCCAGGGCAGAGATTCTGGCTCGGAGACAGGCGTTGTCCTCGACCACTTTATGATGGTCGGCCAACTTCTTTTCATACTCCGCAAGAGAAATTTGGGCGTGGTTTAGGTCAGCCCTGACGGCATTAAGAACTTCCTGTTGTGTTGTATTTTTTGCCTCCATGTTTTCACACTTTGATTGTAGCATATTAACCAAACCCTCCAAGGACGTGACCTTAGCCTCGAGCGTTACATGTTGCTGTCGAAGCTCGGTGGATGTGGCGATCTCTGCCGTTAGCTGAATTTCTAGTTGTTGAAGATGAGCCAAATCATTTTCCAAACCTGCTATCTGTGACATAAGACTTTCCTGCTTAGACCTGGAGGCTTGTTCCTGAGCTTCCTTCTCAGCTTGTAAATTGTTAATCGACTGCTGAAGATCGAAAATGCGTCCCTCCAATTGCAGGGTTTCCTTTTTAAACGTGCTTCTTTCTTCTGCTAATAGTGTTTCAATGTCCTTTTTCTCCTTCTCAAGAAGGGAAATGGTTTCTTGGAGTTGGGAATGCTTTAAAGTTAAGTCTGCGAGCTCCTGGTTCAGTTTTTCCCACTGCAGATATAAGGAGTAAAAAAAATTTTTATTAAAGAAACAAAGCTGAAACACAAAAACAATAATAACGCAAGCATTGGAAAGTATGTGATGAACAATGAAGAAGCAGTCAGTCATCAGTAGACAGTCAGTATAAAAACAGTGCTGGCTAATTTAGTTTAAAATTACTACATTTAAAAAAAAAAAAAAAAACTTTTGCATAATCAAGCGAAAAAAAAAAAAAAAAAAAGCAGCAGTCCACATTTCTGTTAAAAGCGTAACATTTTTACTCCAAAATCCTCAGGGTCCTCAAAATGAAAATACTCGGTCAAAAAGTTAGTCAGGACCACAGCACATACCTCTACAATGGGTCCCAGGACTTCACCTTTCTCTTGTGGTTGCTGGGAGAGTTTAGCAAGCTCATCCTCTAAAACGGAAATCTTTCCTTCCAAGATCTGAATTTGCTCAGTAAGATATTCCTGAACAATGATGTGGGGAAAAGACAGATGTCAGGACCGACAAACAAAATGCCAATTTTGGATGTTCAGTACTATTTAAGATGGCAATAGTCAGTTACGCTATACACTGATCAGTCATGACCTTAAAAACCACCAGCCTAAGACTGTGGAGATCCCTTTATATCACAAGAACATGTCCGAAATTTTAAGGTTGAGTCAACACTATCATGTTCCTCATACCATTCCTGAACAATGCTCAACTTTCAGCATTTAATGGCCCAGACAGACTAGCCTTTACCATCTATGTGGGTTAGCCCTGGGTGCCCGTGAGTGAGCCTGTTGCTGGTTCACTAGTTGAATGCATACAAGAAACACCCTACACCTACCATTTTGGAGATCAATCATCTAGACATTATAATTTGTTCTTTCTTAAAACTATGCATATGCTTACAATTGCCTTTTTTTTACGCTTCCATCATGTTTACCACCTTATAATAAAACCAGGGTTATTATTCACTTCATCCGGCAGTGGTTTTAATGGTAATACTGTTCGGAGTACACTCCAACATACAGTATCTATACATATAATAAAACAGTAGTTTTGCATTGGCGTGTCTGTACATTTAAGATATTTGTGAAAAAAATAATTTGTGGCGACGCAAGATCAGTAATAAAACACAAAGACTTTTTTGGAATTTTTGACTGAAAATTACATGACATAATGACTTTTAATAGGGTTTTTACGTCGTGTTTGGCCGAGCTCGAAGTAACATAATGGCATTAAAAACAAATAAATAAATCCCGACCTTTAAATAAAAGGAAAAGGTTCTTAAAATTCAACAGACGCCGCTGTACATTTTTAAATATGCGCTTATGGGTGTGCAATTAAATTCCATGCAAACAAGGTCGTGGGTACATCTAGTATTAAAATTAAAAGTTCTCATCAACTAAAGATCTTATTTGGGAAATCATAATTTGAACGCTCTCATGTAAATATGATCAACAGTACCTTTACTCTATGCTTTTTTTTTGGATTTACTAAACTGTTATTTATAGTAAGAGGTTTTGTATTTCCATATTTTTAATCATGTTCAAGCCTGCACATTTAACAAAGTAGTGGCTATTTCAGTTATTTAAACAAAGATACTAATTACTTGGTGTTGAAGTGTTCCTGTTATCAGAAGTTCAAAAACTTATTTTGTGTGCGTGTGTGTGTGTGTGTATCTACCCTCTCGGTTAGAGCCTGATTTAGCTCTCTCTGCAGCAAATCCATCTTGTTCCCCCACTCCGTCTGGGACGAATTATGCGCTTCTGTGAGTTCAGAGACTTTCTCCTCCGCCCTCGAGAGCTGGGTAAAGGCGTTTCTCACCTGGTGCAACCAGAAACAGTGCAGAATAGTGATGACAAATAAGAAAGTACAACTATTATTAAAGACTATAAATCTTGTTCTTGCAATGGGGTTGAAAAAAAAAAAAAAAAAAAAAAAAAACAGCAATAAATAACAACGATGACAATACCTGTGCGGCGAGTGTGCCATTCTCCTCAGTCAACTCGTCGATCCGTCTCTCTTTCTGAGTGTTGTCGGTTTTAAGGTCTCGGGATTGCTTCAAGAGCTCGTGCACACGTGCGAGAAGTCTAAAAGAGAAAAAAGAATAAACACACAAATTACTTAATTGTAAGAATTCTAAAATCTGATTTACAGCAAGGATATCGGAGTTAAAACCCCTTCGGTTACCCATCAATCTTCTGCTGCAGCTCGGTCAGAGTAGTTTGGTGCTCCTTCTCCATGTCCTCCTGGTCCCTCTGCAAGCGCTGAAGCCTGTGCTGAAGCTGACTGATCTGTCCCTCTGTATAAGAGATTTATAACATATTAATATCCTCATTCACTAAAACGCTAAATGTTTTTTGACTTTGTTTATTTTTCTAGTTTAACTTTTCAACACCCTCTTACACACTAAATAATCCTTTATTTAACATAAAAACTAGTGGCTTTCTTTTTTTTTTGCATTTACCCTTATCTGAGAGGAGGCTGATGCGCTCGGCCAGCTCGCGTTCCAGCTCGTCTCGTACGTCCTCTTCACGTGCCAACTCCTTGCGCAGCCTCTTCACCTGCACCTGAGGCGTGCTCATCATGTCCTGTAATGGAGAACTGCACAACAAACACACAATAACTAAACACATACACAAAGGCAGGTAAAAGTGATAACACGAAAGGTGCATAAGGTTTAGATCTGTTACCCGACGAATGAGCTGGAGGCCACGGTGTCGAGCTCGACGAAGGTGACGAGTTGAGAGGAGCGTGTGCGGGTGAAAACGGGCGAGCCATCGTCGCTGTAAGACGACATGCTGCTTACAGAGGGGTTGTGGATCAGAGCTAAAAAAAAAAAAAAAAAGGCAGACAAAATGAATGTAAAATATTACTTTTTAGCTTAATTTATTAAATTAGCGTGTTATAATTAAAGACTTGTCTCTGTGTTCCTGGTTTTATAGCGACCCAAGAAGAATGATGGTTTTTGGTTAAAGTTGCGCTGAAACCAACACCAGTATCAGTTAGGGTACGATTTAAATATTTTACATCTTTCTCTTGTTTTAAATTATCCACCCCCCCTTAATTATATTGCGACTTTAGCACATAATGTTGTGATGCTGATGATGATCATGAGTGAGTTCCACATTACTGACGGAGCACCAAGTCTACATTTACATTACTAGCCAAAAATGACTCAATTAAAATTTTAATGGTAGTCTGAGCTCTGAAGTCCGATGTTTGGTAGGTCGTATCTGGTTCTAGATTGGATAGATTTGCCTACGTGCATGCATAGGGCGATGATGTCAGTCATCACTGACAGCACGGGGATTTCATAGCGATAGTTGTCCTCCAGAGAAAAATACCAAGCATATATACATGTTTGCTAAAATTGCATCCATTGTTCGAAATCACACGGATATGATGTGTTTTAACTGAGAAGATGAACGTGAACTCGATCTGACAAAAATAAATCGATAAATTAAAAAATAGAATTAAACAATGTGGTTTATATTGTGAATGCGATGAAGTGAAAAGCCAACGAAGAGAAATAAGGCAATCTCTTAGCAATAAAATACAGTTATTATACATTTGATCTATTCTAACTAACACTTATAAAACCAACACTTATAAAAACACCTAGAAGGGGTTTCCAAAGCAAAGTGTGACATTCCAAAACGTTCTTTTTCGCAGCCAAAGAACAAGCCTAATCCAAAAAAAAAAAAAAAAAAAATTTATATATAATTTTTTTTTATTTTTTTTTTTAGTATGGGTGCATCACTAGCTTTAGCGGACAGACACTTACAGCTTGTGGTGAGGAGTTTGTCCAAACCATCACGCAGGGACAGACCACTTGATTCCTGCTGAATGTAACGAAACATGGTGGCCATCTGCAGCTGAGAGAGAGAGAGAGAGAGAGAGAGAGAGAGAGAGAGAGAGAGAGAGAGAGAGATCTTAAAATGCCATTTCTGTAAAAACACTCTTCTGGAAACTTTACCTCATTTCATTTCATTGTTACCTCTGTTTCAACTTCCACTTTGGGGACCAGACCGCTGTTAACAAGTCCATAATAGCACAGGAGCAATACAACCTAAAAACATGCGCACAGTATTAAATATTACTAACATTTAAAGTTTATACACTGCAGAAAGTTTCGAAAAATAAGTACATAGCTTTCTCTCATAAGCTATGTGCGTTTACTTCTTCAGTTTATTAGCTAATATGCTGGCTCCTTTAAATCCAGCACAGCCACAAAGATCCGAGAAGACCCTGAAAACTATCTGTTTACCAAATCTTATTATTTTAAACTTTCACTAAAAAACGTGTCACTAAATTGCCCTGGTATGTGCGCACACCCACCTTGGTGAGCTCCAACTCCAACATCTTCCCCTTGGCCAGTGTGAGGAGGATACACTCTTCGACATGGCACACACCTAGAAGAGGAGGAGGAGATCAGCACATAAATTCAAAAATGGACAGGTGGCTAGACAGGCAACCAGGCAGTCTGACATCTGTAAATTTGAACTTACTGTGGAGGAAGTCAGAGACGAGCGACAGCTTTTCTGCCTGAGGCAGGTGCACAGGAGCTTGGCTAGGCTCCTCCCCTTTTCTGCAACAACCAATCAGCAAATATGTCTATTAGGAAAACTATTGTCCTGGATTTTAATAATGTACAGAAATTCTTCCTTGTAACACAACTTACAGTTTACACACGAGCTTCAGTAGTAGGTTTCCATCCTGCAGGTGTGAGACTCTCTGCACTGGCTCACCCAGCCGGAACTCGTTAATCTGCAGCGAACATTTTACAGTACGTCATGTATCAGACTGTACATCGAAGGTGTGTTATGATAATAAAAGAAGTTAGAAGAAATAAGCGATAAAGCGGACATACCCACACCAGAAGCGCCTCCTCCTTCACTGGATGCAGCGCCATAGCTGTCGGAAGGACAGAGACAAATACAAGACATGACACACCTGCTTCTATTTTGACCAGTATGGTGATCCACAAAACAGTTAGGGTTTTTATCAGAGTGTCAGGGATAACTCTTTACACCTGACAAAGAATTAATGCTACAGCAACGATCAGACTACCAGAGCTGTCGGCTTCCACTTGTTTTTTTACGTAATGTCACTAAACAAGTTTCTGATGTCAAAATACTTTTGATGTCAGAATTCTTTGAAGATTGTGTGATGGGAGGGTTGGATCGCTGCATAAAGCCTTCTCCAGCACATCGCAAATATAAGGTGGCCAATCCATGTGTAAAAATGTCTCAAACCACGCATTTATAATTTGAGCCCGGTAAATCCTGGCATAGTCATCTTGGAATATGCCCGTGCCAGCAGCAAAGATCCATTGATGGAAAAACGTTAACCTAGACATTCATTATATTCAGGTCTTCAGCTGACAGAATTTGATGGCGACATAACGTTGCTGAGCTGAGACCTGACCGACACAAGCACCCTCATATCATAACATTGCCTCCAAGGTCTTACACTGTACACATTCTCGCCTCTCTTCTCACCCTGACACACACTTCGATTTGAAACAGGGTAAATTTGAACTCATCAGATCACATGACCTTTCTTAATCCTCCACAGTCCATTCTTTATGCTTCTTACCAAACTGAAGCCTTTACTCACCCGACTGGTTTTCTTAAGGCTACACAGCTGTTTAGTTACAGTCCCTCAAGTTCTCTTCGCATCGTCCGTGTGAAAATAATCTTACTGTCACTGTTGTTTTTATGATTCGATTTCACTGACTGTATAAACGTCCTGTTTAAGAAATGCATCAGTTAAGGTTAAATAATTGTTTCCAGTTGAACCATATCCAATGGAAGATTTGCTTAGATAAATCTGATAATGACTGTTTTTGGCCAGGCAGTGGATAACACCAAAAACGGATAAAATGTTGGAAACTTTTTGAGAATGAGGAAATATTTTAGCACTCTTTATTGATAGTAATAACCTTGAAAGCGGACATTATAATAGTCAGTATAAGGCAGTCATACTGTTATAATCTGCATAACCATCAGTATATACACAATAATTAGGCTTTTACAAACTCAAGTTTCTTTTGTGATAAGACTGTACACTAACACGATGTGCATATTTAAACAAAACAGACTTTTAAACAACGACTTTTAACACTAAGAGTTAACATGTAACGTGAGAAAACAAAGTGCGCGTTTACACAATGCTTTCCGTTTCTTAATAAACTAGCTTTTTTTAATCAATCTAAAAATTTAAAGACAATTCTTGTTTTTTTTCCCAGAGCATGTTAAGTATTCTCCCTTTAACTTTTATTTACAAGAAGTGTCAAACAATATCGTAAACTTTTTTTAAATCAGGAATACAATTGATCCAGTTACAGATCCGATAGCGCCGAGACGTTAGTTATAGAATTATTCTCGTACAGCAAACTTGAAGAAATTCAACATAACATTTAAGTGGAAAGGAGATTACTAAAGTTTGAACTCTATCTTGTGTATTTTTAACTAAACTAATTGAGAAGCGGAGTTGATTTACTGTACAACCCGACGTAAACACGCACGATTGTTTCTACAGCGAGTTACATTTAGACTTGTTCTTTAAAGTAATGTAATATTGTTTAATGTAAGCAAACTTTACTGCACTTTATGACAGTTAGTCATCTGCTAATAACAAACTAACTTAATTTTGCAAAATAAATTAAGAAACGTTTATTTTCATTCAGAGGTCCGATTAACATTCAAACAAACAGATACAAAAACAGACTAATATGAGTCAGATACCTTGGAAACTGTAATTAACTTACCCTTTTATTGAAAAATAAATATCCTTACAAGCTAACCATTAGTCTAAATGGTTTATTTTAATGTAATCTAAACTCCGTTTACTTTCCCCGTTACCCGTCGTCTCTCACTACCGTCCTAACTGCTGCGCGTGCCCTATCTTTTTTTCAAATTTCGAACAAGTCATTTGATTGGATGCCTTCTGATGTGACGTATGTGTAAATCTTGCGTGTCATTTGCTGGTACAAGACAAAACGAGCCAATAAATATCCGAAGTGTACACGTCACACTCATGCCGGAAGTGAATGACCTTAAAAAAAACAAAGTAGATCTATAATGATTAATATTCGTTTAAAATGAATTCAAATGTATTTTTTATTATGTATTATATCTAAAAAAAAAAAAAATAAATAAATAAGAAAACCCCGCCGAGCATTTTGTTGTCTTTCATTAACGCTTGTAATCTAGCACGGTCAATAAACATGTCGGGTTGCCATATGCGTAAATTTCACTCTTTTGTATTGATTTTTTTTTTTTCATAAAACGTTATTTTTTAAAGGTTGATTTTTAAAAATGTGTATTTTGCCTTTTTACACACAATAGTCCAAAGATTGCACAGAATACCACCTTAATATACAGTATATAAATAGAAATGGGCACAGTGGCTTAGTGGTTAGTACACGTACATTTTTCCCATGCTTGGTGGGTTTCCTCTGGGTACTCTGGTTTCCTCCCACAGTCCAAAGACATCCAGATTAGGCTAATTGGCATTTCCAAATTGCCCGGAGTGTGTGAATGCATGTGTGAATGTTGACTGGAGGTCCTACCACGGTCATAAATTTGGAATAAATACAATAGTAATCATCAATGGCCTCTACAGTCCCTAAATAGATGGAAATAAATAAAAAGTTTCTGCAGGCTGAAACACATTGCTTATAAGAGAGATCAGAGGTTGATGACAAGACTAGTCAGTGCTGACCGGAAGTCTATAGGAACATTAATAAGTACCCTGTTACTATCATGGTGAAGAGAAAAACATCTCAGACCACATAACACGTTAAATCTTGAGGTGGAGGATCTGCAATAGCAGAAGACCACATAAGGTTCCACTCCTATCAGTCAAGAACAAGAATAGAAATCTACACTGGCCAAAAAATAAAAGACACAAATATTTCCGCTTTGTTTACAGCACACACCCGCCATGGCATTATTTCGAAAAGCTTATGCAACGCACACAATATTTTTGTCCAGAGTCACATTAATTTCTCTCTAAGACTATGTATTGACCATGGGAAAGTCAGGCCGCTTTCTCGAGCACATCCCAAACCCTCTCGATGTGATTAAGGACTGGACTCTTTCACAATTTAAGCCTGGTGAATCCTGGAATCATCTTGGAATATGCCCATGCCATCAGGAAATAAAAATTATTCTATTAATGGAAAAACCTGGTCGTTCAGTACATTCAGGTCATCAGCTGACCTTTTTTTTGATTACATAATGAATTCCCTACATAATGGCCTAGACCTGACCAACGGAAGCAACCCCAGATCAGAAATAATTAGTCTCACTTATGTGGTTTCCTTAAAGCTGCTTAGTCTTAATCCCTTGAGTTTTCATTTAAAAAATTATTGTCATAAAAAATTATTTAAATGTTTGGTGAAATCAAATCAAACAATCAATCAAAACAATAGTAGATGTCACAGGTGTGATTAATGTTTAAAGTAAGAGCTTTTTCACACACCCAAAAGCTAAGAGAACTCAAGGGATTGAGACTAAGCAGCTGACAATCATTTAAAAAATGATTGTCATAAATGAGGGGTTACCACTATCCTTCCAGGTTGCTTGATGCTGGACAATAGTTTGTCACTTCTGAAACAAAGGCACATCTTTACCACGACCACAGGATACGTCTTCTGCTATGGTTGTTGAAGAAATGACAAGCAAGTCACTGTATCAGTTACAGTTACATGTACATTTATACCAGATGCATTTTTATAGTAAATGTCAATTTTACAGACTGGATGTTGAATGTGATACTTGTATTAGTGATTGAAATGCAGGTTTGAACCCAGCAGCTGCCTACTACACATCAGAAGCCACTTAATGGATCTGCTGCTTAACGTCCTGGTGCCAGATATCACAGCATACTTGCAAAAATCTTGTGCAGTCCATGCCTTGAGGGGTCAGTGCTGTTCTGGTGGCAAAACTGAAGTCTACACTATACTGTGAGCAATGCTTTAGGGTTTTAATGTTAGTGCTAAATACAAAGTGAATTAAATCAATAAATTAAAAACAAAAATCTATAAAAAAAAAAGGAATATATTACAGTACTTTAAATAAAAACAAATAATTTATTACATGAAAAGATTAAATAATAACTTTTTAATATAGTGTTGTGAAAAGGTATTTTGATTTTCTTTGTCGTTGCACATTTATCACATTGAAGTGATTCAAATCATCAAACCAATTTACATATTACACAAAGATAACCAGAGTAAATACAAAACGCAGTTTTTAAATAATTTCATTTATTAGGGGGGGAAAAAGCTGTCCAACTCTACCTGGCCATGAAAAAGTAATTAACCTCCTTAACCTAATATCTGGTGTCACCCTTGGTGGTAATAACTGAATCACCTCAAATCACCCTCCTACATTTCTTCCATGAAGTCAACAGTCCATCATTATCTCTCCAGGGTAATAATGTGTTAGACAGTTTGTAACCCAATTCCAGTCATTTCCAGTCAACCTTCATAGTTTTCTTTGCTTTTAACATGGTTGTTTAAGAAGGGAATCTATACGCATCAAGTTAGGCAAAAAAAGATTTGCTGCAGCTGAACAACCTTGATCTCCGCCGTAATTTTTCAATTAAAGACTTTTTATTAATTGCTTACTTAAATGCAAAAGGTGATTTTATTTTTGACCATAAACCACATTAATCAATCAAATCTCACTCAGGGTTGGAGTTTTGTATTGAATTATTAAGTGTGTAGTAGGAACAACCATGTACACCTTCACAAATGTTATAATTGTATAGTTGTATAACATTCATACATGTATAATAAATTTGCACACAGACACACATACACTTATTTCAGTATTCAAACAAACTTTATTTTTAACCAAAAAAGTAAAAGGACTACATAAAGACATTACCTGTAAGAGTACTGTATTATATGTGAGACAACAGCCACAAAAAAATCCAAATGTTCCTTTTCCTCCACCCGTCGCTTAAAACACCTGTTTCACACTCAAGCACAAACTTTTACTTCTCCTCCTAAAGGATATTACTATGTTATTAATATGTAAACAGGAGGAGGAGTTATGTCACTTCACTTTCAGTTTGTTACTGTACTACAAGAACTAAAGTTTACTACAAATCTAGATATTTTAAAATATCTAAATTCACAACATGTGAACAAGTCTTTAACCTGAGACCTCAAATACACCACAAATACCATCTGTTACTCACGATTATACGGTAAATTCCATAAGTGGGAAAGGGGACACAGATGAGCATGTTGCAACTCGCCGGCGATTCTTTAGTCCCCAGAGAGTTAACACGTTCCAACAGGTGTATTTGCTTGTGCGGACAGTATTTAAATACAGTGCTGATTCACTAAAATCAAACAAAACTAGTAAATAAACACGCAAGTTAGCATTTAATAATCAGTTACAAAACAACCTTCTTAACCATGTTGTTGACTACTGTTGCTAACTATTTGTAATAAAATACATTGTCCAGCCAAAATAAAAATCTAATATTTCATTAGACCACCTTTTGCTTTGATCACAGCTGTGGCATCATTCCGACAACTTGTACTTCAAAACATTTATTTAAATCCAGAGTCGCATTAATTTCTCTCTAAGATCTTGTAATAATGATGTTAGAGTCGGACCGCTATGTAAAGCCCTCTCCAGCACATCCCAAAGATTCTCAATGGGGTTAAGGACTGGACTCTGCGGTGGCCGATCCATGTGTGAAAATGATCTCATGCTGTCTGAACCTCTTTCCCTATTTAAACCTGATGCATCCTGGCATCAACATCTTGGAATATGCCCGTGCCATTAGGGAAGAAAAAAAACAATCCAGTGATGGGGGCACATAATGTTGCAGATCCTAGACCTAACCAACAGAAGTAACACCAGATCATAACACTGCTCCCACAGCCTCTCTTCTTACCCTCATACCCCTAGCAAACTTTTATTCATTTTTATTAGTCTCACTGATAAGTGGTTTTCTTAAGACTACATAGCTGTTTAGTCCCAATCCTGTGAGCTCTCCTCGAATTGTGTGTGGAAATGCTCTCACTTTCACTAGTAAACATAGCTGTGAATTCTTCTGGTTTATTTTTTTCTCTCTAAGATTTGAGTTTACCAAATATTTAAGTGATCATTTAGACCCTTTCTGGCCATGTATTTAATAATGAAAATGTTAAAAAATTAGGAAAAAAAACAAAAAAACAAAAAACATACCCTCTTTTTAGCAGCCAGGTCTAGCTTCAACTGCAGCAAACCCATTCTCACCCTCTCTATATAGTTTGCGAGTCTGGAACAAAGATGGAAAAATGACATTGTATTAATTGTTTAGGAATTGCAGCAAATAAAATGGATGATAACAGGATAAATTCCATGGTAAAGTAATTTTCAAGACGCTCGAGGTGTTGAGACTGGAGTAAGAGTGTGTAATGAGTGGGTTTGAGACTAATTCGCTCACAGAGTTTGGAGAAAAGGGCAGATCTGAGTCTGGCGAATTTCCCCCATAAGAAATAATGGAAACTTCAATGATTTGGTCCACAAAAAAAAAAAGGAATATAAGATATAAAGTAAAAATAAAACAAATTAACTTGCACTTTACCTTCAAAAAGAATTAGACACACATCTGAAATCTTTTTCTTTTTCTGACGTTGCATTGTCATTAAAAACAAAAACTAATCTCTCAGCCTTGTAACCTTTTTCTTCACAGGCCGTTACTAAAGAACAGTCACTACGCTTGGACACAAAATAAAAAATGATTTACGTGCATGCACACAAATGCATTATAATAAACAGTACACGCACGCACAGATGTTGACTAGATCAAATAAAAAATTTTTTGTTACATACATTCATACACAGTACAATATGCAGTGAAATGCTTAAACAACCGCACGTGACCTTAAAAATAAATGATTATTAATAGGAAATAAATATAAATAAACAAAGAAATACAATAGACGCCTACACGAGTGACGCACGCGCACTGAGACCGAGCATGGGAGACGATTACCCACAATCCTACAGTGAGAGAGAGAAGAAACGTTGGCTCAGTTGTGATCATGTGACGCTCGACAGACAAAGCGCATACATACTACTCGTATATCAATACCTCGCTTATTTATAAAGTTTAAATTATTTTCAAAATTCTCGTCCTGCAAAAGTCTCGCAGACTGAGTCACTTACAAACCAAGGTTTTACTGCATGTTTGTAAAAGTGTCCATTAAGGTCCTCACTTTACCTTAACAAACTGACACATAAAATGCCAAAGGTCTGTAAAGCTGTAATTTTAAAAAGGATGAAATTTTATTTCTTATTTCAATCTAAAATCCACAATTATATATTTTTTCTTGATTACCTTCTCTTTATGTTACAGGACATTTCATAAAAGATCCATTTTCTCGATGACCCCATACCTGACCTTTAGTATTCATGTATACACAGACATGAGATGATAATGACTCTGAAGGCTAGAAAAATGTGGAGTTTTTAGTACTTACTCATCAATGTCTTCGTATAGTTGAGTCAGTGTGGCGCTGCGCTCCTGCGGATTCTCCTGCTGAACCTCAGCAAAGTCTTCGTATGGAAAAAGAAAAAGAAAAACAAAAGGGTGAAGAAGACATAGTAAATCTAACAGACATCTCTAGAATATATTTATTTTGCCAAGTCAGCTTATCAAAACGCTCTGACGTGCAGAGTGAGAGAAACACACACTTTGATTAAACATACAAATAGGTTTTGTTATGTGGTGGAGAGTTTCTCTGACAGGAGAGTGATTAACTCACCCACTGCGTTCAGATGATCACTCATTTTCTCCTTTACGTCCGTAAAAACAAAAGGGAAAGAAATATTAGTGTACAACCTGTTTTGGCCAATCCAGCAGGTTTAAGGAAATAAATCAGCAAGAAATTTTAAGAAACAACAAGAACCTGAGAAGGCTCTAAGAGCTCAATTAATTTATATATATTTATTTATTCAATTCCATTTGTCATTGTCGCAAAGCAGTTTTGCCAAAAAATATGTATAAATCAAAATGATCTGTTCATCCCTGATGAGCAAGCAATGGTGGAGGGCAATGGTGCTGAAGGAAAATCTCCCAGAGATGGCAATACAGGTAGGAAGAAACCTTGAGAGGAACCAGACTCAACAGGGAACCCATCCGCATTTGGGTGAAACAGAGAACAGGAATTGATCTGCATTCATACTGTGTGAGACTGGAAGTTCGGTATAACAGGAAATGTGTTTAAGTTAATATGGATTCAGGTCATGGTCCATAACATTAACTGGAGAATGCTCGGCCAGGTTGAAACGTCTAAACTCGTATCCGAAAGGAAATCCGATTTGATTTTGTCCACAAGATCATGTTAAGGAGTATGAGAAGGAGAAGCAAGATGCCCGTCAGGCCAACAGAGTTGGGCAGTTTCTGAGCTTTGACTCAAGAGCTTGAGTAGATCCATCAGCAACTAGAAGCCTTGGCTAAGGAAAATGTTGCCGTTACTAAAGTCAACCTGTCCTTCCCGACACAACAGGACGCTCTGAATGACCTACAGAGCAGCTTGCAGCAAGAAGTGAAGACACTGAAAAAAGAAAAGGAGCATTTGTTCTTAGTTACCCAGTCGCTTCAGCAGGAGGGAATGTGAAGCCTTTCAGAGACTTGGAGCAGGGTTCAAGCAAGATGAACGTCAAAGCCTTCAGGCTTCTCTGGAATCCAGCAAGAGAGAGGTGATTTATCACAGATACTCCACTGATCCCGAAGGAAATTATGGTTCAGCACTATCCATTACAGTTCTTAACTCCATGTTAGTAGTTTCAGCAATCTCCTTAGTTGTTGTCTTTGCTTAATGAAGGCCAATAATTTTACCTTTCTAAAACTGAGTAACATCTTTGCCATGACAATGGGATGTGTCTTCTGATATGTTTAAGAAATGACGTGTTAATAAATAACTTATTGCAGCTGAACCACATTAATCACTGCAGTAATTATCCAATTAAATGCTCTTCATTATTTACTTAGTTAAATCCTTGTGGTGACATTTTTTGGCCATGTATTTAATAAAAATGTACATTTACCACATTTTGAACAGCCTGTTGTGGCTCCACCTGAGGCTTCACCTTCGATCTGAATATTACAACAATATTTGAGAGTCTGGAACAGAGAGGGAAATAAAACAGCACAAAAACTTTTAGCTTTAATTCAAGAGCTTAAAGGAAAACACTGTATTAATTATATAGGAATTGCAGCAAATAAAATGTATGATCACAGAACTCGATTATCACAGACTAGTTATTGCTCGTGGTGTTGTGTGACTGGTGCAAGTGTGTGTAATGAGTGGGTTTGAGACTAATTCACCCGCAGAGTTTGGAGAAAAGGGCAAATTGGAGGCTTTTTAACGCATGATTTTTGATAATGTAACATTAATGCCCACTCTGAAAATACCATCTTTGAATTAAAGGTATAAGAGTTTGCGTTTTTAGTATTTACCCATCAATGTCTTTGTATAGTTGAGTCAGTGTGGCGTCGTTTTTGTCTGGATTCTCCACCCAGTCCCTCAGCATCTTCAGAAACTTAGTAAAGTCTTTGTAGGACAAAGAGTGTGAAGAAAACATGGTAAATCTAACAGACAACTCTAAAATATATTTATTATATTTCAGCTTATCAAAGCGCTCTGACGTGCACATTACAGTGAGGGAAACACACACTCTGATTAAACATACAAATAGGTTTTGTTATGTAGTGGAGACTTTCTCTGAGAGGAGAGTGATTAACTTACCCACTGCGTTCAGATGATCACTCATTTTCTCCTTCAAGTCCGTAAAAACAAAAGGGAAAGAAATATTAGTCTACAACATGTCTTGGCCAAGCAAGTTGCACCTGTTCTCAGCTAAGGCCAGTAAAAATGTTGGGACAAGGATTTAAAGCAAGATTTAACTTGTGTGCCTCCGCTGTTTTATCACCGTCTGTTTCTGATCTGCGACTCAAGCAGAAACAAGGATTTCCGTCAGCAACTGGAAGCCTTGGCTAAGGAGAAAGATGCTCTTACTAAGGTTAACGCCGTGCTCATGATGGAGGATCTCTAGAGACGCCGTACTTCACTCCCATGATGCCTCAGCGCAAGTTGCGTAATAACACAAACCAAGGTCACAAGTTATTAAGCAGCATTACATGACTCAGCAAACTAACTCGATTCAGCGCGGTCAGGACACGACGCACAATGCAGATCATCAACATCACTATGACTAAGGTGAGGGACAAGTTAATGTTGCCGTATAGAGATATCGTAGCAATATGGAACGCATTGCAGTGTGCACTGTCCTGAACGTCCACCTCAGTCTGAAGGAGATGAATGTTACATTTGACTATTTTTAAATTGCAAAAGAAGACATTAGTGGCGTTTTATAAAAATACATTTATATAAATAAGCTCTCTGTGCAAAGCTCCTCTAGCAAGATAAAACCATGAGCAGAAGATGCTCGCTTTTTTTTGACATACAGTGCATCCGGAAAGTATTCACAGCGCATCACTTTTTCCACATTTTGTTATGTCACAGCCTTATTTTAAAAT
This sequence comes from Clarias gariepinus, assembly GCF_024256425.1. Lineage (NCBI taxonomy): Eukaryota > Metazoa > Chordata > Actinopteri > Siluriformes > Clariidae > Clarias > Clarias gariepinus. The sequence continues at coordinate 30,436,203 of NC_071110.1, read as the reverse complement.
GGATTAAAAAAAAAAAATTCCCCTCAGAATTCTACACACAACACCCCAGAATGATAAAATGAAAAAAAGTTTACTTGAGATTTTTGCAAATGTAGTAAAAATAAAAATTGAGAAAGCACATGTACATAAGTATTCACAGCGTTTAAAAAATTGAGCTCAGACGCATCCTGTTCCCCCTGATCATCCTTGAGATGTTTCTGCAGCTTAATTGGAGTCCACCTGTGGTAAATTCAGTTGGTTGGACATGATTTGGAAAGGCACACTCCTGTCTACAGTATATAAGGTCCCACAGTCGACAGTTCATGTCAGAGCACAAACCAAGCATGAAGTCAAAGGAATTGTCTGTAGACCTCCGAGACAGGATTGTCTCCAGGCACAAATCTGGGGAAGGTTACAGAAAAATGTCTGCTGCTTTGAAGGTCCCAATGAGCACAGTGGCCTCCATCATCCGTAAGTGGAAAAAGTCCGAAACCACCAGGACTCTTCCTAGAGTTGGCCGGCTGCCTAAACTGAGCGATCGGGGGAGAAGGGCCTTAGTCAGGGAGGTGACCAAGAACCCAATGTCAGAGCTCCAGAGGTCCTCTGTGGAGAGAGGAGAACCTACCAGAAGGACAACCATCTCTGCAGCAATCCATCAATCAGGCCTATATGGTAGAGTGGCCAGACGGAAGCCACTCCTTAGTAAAAGGCACATGGCCGCCTGCCTGGAGTTTGCCAAAAGGCACCTGAAGGACTCTGAGACCATAAGAAACAAAATTCTTAGGTCTGATGAGAGACTCTGGCCGCTCTAAACTTTTTTCATGTTGTCATTATGGGGTGTTGTGTGTAGAATTCTGAGAATTATTTTTTTTAAAATCCATTTTAGACTAAGGCTGTGCCATATAATGGGGAAAAAGTGATGCGCTGTGAATACTTTCCGGATGTACTGTACTATAACCATGACTAATGTCTGGTTGTCCTGCTCGCTCTCCTGCAGCCCAGCCTGGGTTACTCACACGTGCCTGTAACCGAGGAGGACATCCGTACCGGCAATCCTGAGGAGACCATCCGCCGTGCCTTCATGAGTCCCTCTTAGCTTAAAGACTCTATTATGCTCACCGCCTCTCTAGCACCACCTGCTGCTCCTGTGCAAAATCACACCCCTTCAGGGCAAGTATAAGACCTGGATACTTATGAGAGAAGGCTACTCATGTGCTGGTGCCATTCAGCCTCTGACTTTGGTAGGCGCTTTAACTTGGAAACCTTTTTTTAGAAAACTTTTTTTCTTTTTCCTCTTCAGGCAAAGAAGTTTCCCAGTTAGTTGCTTTTCTCGAATTCCTAAAGGAAGGAACCTTTAGGACATGCTTGTGTGCGCCCTGATATGGATATGCATCATGTACCATAGGCTCCAACACGGGATAGGCTCCAAGCCTCATGCGACCCTGCGCAGGATAATTAGTATTATAGAGAATGAGTGAGGGAGAGAATTGCAGCAATTTTCTACAAAGACAATCAGGTAATTTGCTATTTTTTTTACAAAGACAATGCAGCAATTTTAAAGACAATAAAAGGTTTCTACATCAGTGCAAAACCTTTAAAAGGCCTTTGAGAATTTTTTTCCGTAAAAAGAAGGAATGCATTACCAAGCTTAGCAACACTAAAAGACTTAGAAGACAACAGAAGAGAAATAAAGTGGATCATCACCCCTGCACAACATGCGGCAAAGTCAAGAACACTCTGGAGGAGATAGGAGTATCATTGTCAAAGTTTGACATTTATTTTAATTAAAAGTCACATTAATTTTTCTGCAAGATCTTGTAATAATAATGGGAGAGTTAAACTGCTGCGTAAAGCTTAGATCTCCAGCACATCCCAGAGATTCTTAATGGGGTTAAGGTCTGGACTCTGGTGGCCAATCCATGTGTAAAAATGATGTCTCCTGCTTTCTGAACCACCCTTTCACTATTTAAACCTGATGAATCCTGGCATCGACATCTTGGAATATTCCTGTGCCATCAAGGAAGAAAAAATTTTTTTATTTTTATTTTTAATGATTTGATTATCATTTCCTATTACGCTCATTCAGAATGTTTTTTCAGACCACATTTCTTCCCCAAAAATGATGGTTCAGAACTATCCATCCAGGTTTTAATAATGTTTTACAGTTCTTAACCCCATGTTAGTAGTTTCAGCAATTGCCTTAGTTGTTTTCTTTGCTTAATGAAAGCTAAAAAAAGTTTCCCTTCTAAAATGGAATAACATCTTTGCCATGACAACAGAATATGTCTTCTGATATGTTTGTTTAAGAAATGACTTGTTAATAAATAACTTGTTGCAGCTGAACCACATTAATCACTGCAGTAATTATCCACTTGAACGATCTTTATTATTTAATCAGTTAAATCCATGTAACAACTTTTTTTTTGGCCATGTATTTAACAAAAATGTATACTTACCACAGTCAAGTGTGGCTCCACCTGCACATCCGACCCGACTTTTACTACCCTGAAATGGAGTCTAAAACAGGGAAGGAAATAAAACAGCACAGAAACAAAGACTTTCAGCTTTAATTCAAAGGCTTAAAGGAAAACATTTTATTAACTGTTTAAAAATTGCAGCAAATAAAACGTATGATCACAGAATTAATTCCTGAAAAAACATGATCTTCGACACTAGGACTCGGGGTGTTTTGAGACTGGCGTAACCAAGGGTAACAAGTGGGTTTGAGTTGCATACAGAGTTTGGAGAAAAAGCCAGATCAAAGGCTTTTAACGCTGTTTTTTTTTTTTTATAACTTCACACCCTAAAAATGTGTTTGTTACACCACTTGGAAACTCGAGCTCTGAGCACAGAATTGAACATACCCAGGGCTGATCAGTCTGAAAACCATCCGGTCACTGGCTTATCAACTTGTGCATCTCTATCATAAATGGAAAAATTATGTAAAAAAAAAAATTTTATAATAAAATTGATTTTGGAGACAACGTGGCGATATATGAAACCTCGCATAAAAGACACGCAATTTGTACTGAATTAATCCCCCCCCATCTCTACTGCCTTGTAAGAATAGCTTAGCAAACATAAGGTACATGTCTCAGTTTAATCTAAAACGCTAGCCTCCCAGGAACTCCTTAAACGACAAACATGTATAAATGGCTTGTAGCAGGATCAGGACTGAATAGGGACATAACTCCCAACAGAGTTCCTGTAATGTCCAAGTGGTATTGGTGGATTATTGTGTGCACAGCTCCAACAGATAGTTGAATTACTTCCACAAGCTGGCGACAAGGTGTGAACGGTTCTCACTTTATTTATGTGGAACACACTACCTCTCACGGACACCTACAGTAAAATGCCAAAGGTCTGTATTTCTGCAATTGATGCAAAGAGAAGTTTCTTTGACAAAAACTATTACGGAACAAATTTTTTTTTCTTATTTCAGTCTAAAATCCATAATTATAATTTTGTCGATTTCATGTTTACTTTCCCTTTATGTTACAGAACATTTCATAAATATATGGAAAGGTTTTCAAGGAAAAAGGTCAATTTTTTATCGGTGACCCCATACTTTTGACCTTTAGTATTCATGTCTACACAGACATGAGATGATAATGACTCTGAAGGCTAGAAAAATGTGGGTTTTTCTTTTACCGCACACACTCAAACTACCATCTTTGAATTAAAGCATTGGAGTTTTTAGTACTTACCTATCGATGTCTTCGTATAGTTTAGTCAGTGTGCCGCTGCGCTCCTGCGGATTCTCAGCAAAGTCTTTGTAGGAAAAAAAAGAAGAAGAAAAATGGGTAAAGAAGACATAGTAAATCTAACAGACATCTCTAGAATATATTTATTTTGCCAAGTCAGCTTATCAAAATGCTCTGACGTGCACATTACAGTGAGAGAAACACACACTCTGATTAAACATACAAATAGGTTTTGTTATGTGGTGGAGACTTTCTCTGACAGGAGAGTGATAAACTTACATCCTGCATTTAGATGATCACTCATTTTCTCCTTTACGTCCGTAAAAACAAAAGGGAAAGAAATATTAGTGTTCAACCTGTTTTGGCCCAGCAAGTTGCTCCAGTAAAAATGTTCTGAAAATAAAAGACAAAAGAAAATTATGAAAATAAGTATGGAATTTTGAAACTGATTTAGTTCTAAAACATTTTACTTGCAACTTCTATTTTTGTTATTTATTTAAAATGTGTATAACCTTATATAATTTATGTGGAAAACAGTGATTTGTCTATTGCCCCCTCCTCTCCCACAGACACACAGATCTGTCTGTAAATAACACTCTGCCACTGTGAGCAAACATCAGCTACGCACTTGAAGCTTTAAAAAAAAAAAACACTCGAGCATACAACAGTCCGTGTTGTTGAAGGGTGGGTTTGCCGGTGTTTCGGGAAATTCAGTGTCCCGTTTCCTCGGTCGCGCGCAGATTCTAATCATGACGTCACTCGCTACCTAACGCTGAGAAGGCGAACGAGGATGTTAACAGTTTTTCTCTCGTTTTTAAGTGTTTTTTATATATATATATATATTTTTTTTTTTTTCCAATTTTCTCCCCAATATTAGTCGTAGCCAATTCCTCCCCGTCACAAGGGGGCTCCCACATTAAGGCTACTACTACCACTCAGTCAGGAGGGCGAAGACCATCATGTGTTTCCTCCGAACCGCGTGACGTCAGCCAACTGCATCTTTTCAAACTGCTTGCTCACGCACCGTTAGGGGCTCACAGACGCCCCTGATTGGCTGTAGAGCCGTGATAAATGTGGGAGCGCAAGTACCTCTCATCCCTCACCCCTTCGAAAAAATAATAGAAAACTATTCCCGAATATTCTGCACGGTTTGACACCTCATTCATGGGTCTACGATGAACGGTGCGGGACTAGTTATTCGCCAAAATCCCCATTATAAGTCAATGGGGCAACTTTGGGGACCTCTCTTGCCCCGGGGGTAAAACTTATACCCTTGTGTATGGTATCTTCCGACATGGGCTGCAAACCTCTTTAAATGTGGTAAATTTGACGTTTCTACAAAATTCACTCTCTGCGCTACAATCCGTCAAAGTTGGTCTCAATGTTAACCGCCCACTCCGTAGAAAAGTCATAGCAACCCATTCCCGTATAGGCCGCACGAATCGACACCTCACTCATGGGTCTACGACAAACGGTGCGGGACTAGTTACGCGCCCGACTTACATACGGAAGAAGAAGAAGATAACAATAGTGATGCTTTGGTGTCCTATAATTGTGTTTGATATGTAAACGGGAAACGGGACACTGAATTTCCCGGAAAACCGAAATTTTGTGAAGGAGCTCTCCATGGAAATAAAGAAGTGGATTGTAACCCATGGTTTACGAAATGAATTGTGACGACCTGACTTTTCAAACAGGGTATTAGCAAGCATGGAAGCAGTATGGATAGAAGTGACCGGTCACCACCTGATACGATATTCTCACAATACATGGGTGCTGATTTGAATTATACTGCAATTCTTTAAGTATCACGATTTTATAAATATAATAAGTTAATTCAATATTACACTTTTAACACTGATTTTGTTAAACTCTAAAACCTTACAACTTAAAAAAAACATCTTACATCTAAGCTTTATTTAACATGAGTAACTAAATGTAGCCCGTAACTTATATTAATTTTCTTATTTAAAAAAAATCATGTGCAGCATTTACGCAATACTAACTAACTTCAAATTCAAAGAGTTTAACATTTAGCATTAAATTAAACTAAAATAAAAAACTACATTGTTACTGAGCAGCGCGTATTTCTGTCATCTAACATAATTATAATTTCTAAACAAGTTTAAAAAATAATTCGCTTGTAAAGTTGGAATAGTTTAGAGAACAACTTTAGGATTATACAAGGTTTTACCTAATCAAACGTCACCCTGGCCAATTAGTCAGTTTTTTACAGCGCATTTTAACTATTATTCCTTACACGTTTATTCACCATGAGTGTCAAACAACAGCGTACAGAGCTGTTAAGTCGTCTTACAGCAAACGTAAACAAAGCCAACCGTTACCTTTTAAACAGACACAAAGATGGACAAATACGAAGCAACTTGGTATAAATACCCTTAACTCACCTACTTAGTGAAAGAATCTCTTCAAAAATTGCGTATTAGTCTATGCGTTTAATTTCGCAATCACAATTGTTCAGTGCTCCTAAGACACGTGTCCGGTAACAGTATTATACCACGCGTTCGCCGCTGGCTATAGGGTTTGTAAAATGGCGGCCCTAAAACGCTCCCCTGCCACTGATTGGCCCAAATTAACGCGTTAGCGAGTGTATTTCTTTCCCGCTCGTTTTTGTGAACACAGTTCCGTTCAGTAACACGACGATGGAATAAATTCCCTTAACAACAGCAATCCTGGCTGGAAAAAAGAACTCAGACTTACCAAAACTTACTATTATTTCTTTAGCTAAAAATAAGCTAGGATGAAGAGAACAGAAATGAACTCCCCTCTGTGCAATATCTAAGTAGAGTGTAACTGGAGCAGCCACGAAGTTATTAATCCCCCGTCCCTCCCTCTCAGTCACAGACGCCAAACCTGGGATTTGTCCTGTGTTTATCATTTCATGGTAAGCAGCTGTGCCAATTCAAGGAATTGTATTCTTTTATATTCTTATAAAGAATTTTTATAAATTCGTTTGGAATAATTCGATGGAATTTTTGGACCAAGGATTGATTACATGAATCCCTAAACCAGAGAAAGATCTAAGATATGTGGATAACTTTCACCCAATTACATTGCTTAATAATGATTATAAAATCTTTTCACGTTTATATGTTAATAAATTAAACATGAGCATTAATAATTTAATTAGCAAATCACAATCAGGCTTTCTAAAAGGGAGCTCTATTTATAATACTATAAAGTTGGTGTTGGACTTGATGGAATACAGTCACTTGATAAAGGAGGATGGATTCATTTTATTCTTGGATTTTAAAAAAGGCCTTTGATATGATAGAACATCCTATTCTTTTTGAATCTTTACAACATTTTGGTTTTGGTGAGCCATTTATTAGATCTGTAAAAATGATCTACAAAGATATGATTAGTTAAATTTATATCCTTTTAGATAGACAAACTTATCCAGTCATGCCACCCCAAATCCATGTTATGTTTTTTTCTTCCCCAATTTCTTCCTAATTTAGTCGTGTCCAATTCCTCCCTGTCACTTACATGTATGCAAGGTCAAAAACACTTTAGTTTTCTCCCAAAATAGATTTAATTTTATCCCATTTCTAAATGATTCGTAAACGACTCGTGTGAAGCAGTTCGAAGATTCAGTCTGTCTAAACCCCTCCTTTCCGAGAGCCCTCACTGCTGTGATTGGTCAGATGGCGCGGTCCTTTATGATTGGTCTACCGCTACAGCGTGTGTCGGAAAATGAAACGCCCATGACCATAACTGAACGACGGCTCTGGAGACCCGTCGGGTCAGCGCGTGGCAAGCTTTTCAATAGTGTGGGGGATGAATGTGGTTTGTTTGTTTGTTAACAATAAAAATGATGAATACAATGACAGAAGGGTACAAAAGCTATTAACATACAAGATATAAAAAGCTTTCAATTTAAATGAGTGATAGTGATACTAAAGTGATACTAAAAACACACCCAGAACACACTTGCTAGACTTGCTAAAGATTTAGAATGAGAAATGCTTTAATAATCTCAGGGAGAAATTATTTTGTTACTCTAAATATACAGACATTTCATACAAACAACATACTGTATATTCAGAACAAAAATTATAAACAACTATGTACATATATAAATGCAACCAACAACAACTGACCAAATAATATATGACCAACTATATATCTCTCATTTAAAAGAACCAGAAGTCTCTTTCTGCTTTTCTTACAAGAGAAAAACTGCTCAGCAACCCTGTTTTTCTGTTTCCCCTGTCCAGCTTGTCTTTATGTACACGGCACACAGCAACACTGTTGAGGCGAGTTTGGGTCAGTGAATATTGAAAAGTAATACAATGAAATAAATGCAAACAGCATCTAATGGTAATAGGCTACTGTTGTTTAATGTCAACATTTTTCAACTTTCATCTCTCAACTTCACTTACAGGCTTTCTCTTGAAAAAGGTATCAATCTTCTCCTGCCTCTTTCTTTTCTGCATCTTAATGATACTGTGTGACAAAAGGACAGTGGGAAGCTTGATAGTGGCATGGGTCTGACCGGACTGGGACTGCTACATTTTGCTTACTTGCAGATAAGCAATAAGCAATGAAGATATAAAACAAAAAAAAAGTCCTCACAAAAAGCTTTTTCTAAATAATAATATAAACAAAAGTATAATAATATAAAAATAATATTATAAATAATTTAACAATTTACTGTTTTTAAACATTAAAATAATATACACATTAAAATAATATTCTTCCATAGTCAACAGGTATGCAAACTGACATTATTTCTCACTTTTTTCTCCTCAACAGAAACAATCAAACACAACAGGCAGGTCAGCTAATGAACAAACAATGCTCAAAATATCTAAATCAATTGCACTGGCAATAAACCCATAAATACATTGCTTAACATTGTCAATTTGTCCCTCCTCATCAATTTCCCGCCTTCTTCATCACAGTTACTTTATGCATTGCATGCCACACACATAACCGAATTTAGCCAAGTTAGCTACTAAACATTATCCCAATTAGCAATTGCCATTAGTCTAAAAAACTAAATATAATACAGAAAACTGTATAAAACAAGTTTATTTAAAAACCTCAAAAGCATAAACATTCAAAGTACCTGGAAAACGGAGATGTAAATAATCATAACAACCATAAGTTCCCGCCTCCTCTGCATGAGATGACCGATAAATCTAACACACCAAGAGAGGCAAGACTTAAGGCAGAACAGCTAATCATCAGCCAGTGTCATGTTTGAGAGGGAGGGGAGAGGAGAGCTGAAGCGAGCGTAGACACAGAGCGGCCAGAGAAACAGAGGAGCGAATGCGAAGGCGTTTGTTTAAAACTGCGGGAAAACTGTAGAAAAAGTGTGGGTAAAATCATGATTGTTATATTAATTGAACTAAACAAAATTACATTAACTGTATGTAATTAACTTAAGGTTACTAAAATAAATATTCTTTCTTAAAGGCAATTTAACTTCAATGGAACCTGTTGACATGAAAAAGTTAAGTAATGCCAACATATAATTTTGAGTGTAGATATAAAGATCAATTTAAAAATGAATACTGCAGAAATTCAGTTTAATTTTAGGAGGATTTAGGTGTGTGTGTGTGTGTGTGTGTGAGAGAGAGAGAGAGAGAGAATATTGGAACAATCGAGACTCGAACAATGCTTTTGAAAAAAGATACCTGTATATTACTGATGTACCACCAGCCGTTTTATTAAGCATCTTATTACAATGTGGTTTTGTTCGAACGACAGATATAAGTTAAGATAACATAATAACTATTACTATATATTGTGGCGTGGGCGGGGCGGCGGCTGACGACCAGCATGCCTTGCGGGGATGTCGGTGTGTTCACCATGTTGGGGAAAGGTGTTTGGGTTAGTGGTTTCGGGCCTGTTTGTGTGTGATGTGTGGATTGTGCGCCGGTTCATGCTCAGGCTAAATTGGCAGTAGACTTCGTGCGAATGTGCTGTTTATGCTTTTTTGTTTGACTGTCGAAATATAATAAAGTATTCCCAGCCATTGCATTGGGTGGCAAGTAAGCTTACTCGTCTCTCCAACATCCTTTTCGGCGGAAGAACGCTACAATATACTTATCTACTTATATACCATTCGCCAAATAATGGAAATATATGCAGTGGCGAACTAGAACAATAGGGCTCTAACAACTACAGAAGCAATCCAACGTTAAATACTGTCAGGGTATTGTGTACTGGTTAATGTGTTATATTATCCACCCGCTAGGGGGCCTCAGTAAATTAAATATATATTTCTGGAGGCACCAGCAAAGAAGAGTAGTCAGCTCTGTGCCATGTGCGCGATAGAGTGTACCGTTCCGCTTCATTCTTAATTAACAAGAAAGCGACAAATTAATGCCTCCTGGTAAATAAATACAAGACAAATACTACATATAACATAAAACAACACAAATATCTGAAGAAAAATCTTACCTTTTTGGGTCAAAACGGATTAAATTGTATCACACGCCGACAGTCAATGTCTTTAGTCTTGCTCGTTTCATTAGCGGTTCATGACTCGCTACTGCCCCCTGCTGTATGTATAAATTGTTGACTTAACATGAATGGTTTGTGATTAGACAACGTATTAGGAATTTGTACGGTCAAGTTGAGACAAAATTACGTTTACCTTAAATTGAAAAAACATTTTAAGTCAACATATACGATTATTATGAGTATACTGAAAGTAATCATATTATGTAAAGTGCACAACCTGCCTTGTTCATTTTTTGAGTGTACCTAAATGAAGATCCGGATAGTCTCTTCAAAGAATATCTGGTAGGTAATGCTAATTTTTTTTTGCAGAAGTAACGGTATCGTTGGGCTTTTCAGAATATCACAATATCCATTTAGCCTTCAAAAATTACAGGTTAAACTGCTATTAGATCATCAGATCACAGGTGTACTTAGGAAAGTGTTTTCAACTTTATGAGTAAACCAACATTGAGCACTTGAGTTTGTTGAGTTCCACATGAAGGCCTTTTTTGCGATTATTGAAAATGTTTAGATGTTTTGTTTTGGATGCAATATATTTAGGCTTTGCAGAAACTTGGGGGAAAAAACTGTTTGTATTTGATAGCAAAAAATGGGGGTAAATTATGTTAATTTTATGTTAATATGGTAAATTAACTAATGTTTAGTTAGAATTATTGACTTTAAGGACAAGGTTGTGCATTTTTTCTATTTTTCTTATGTAAAACATACTGTTTTAGAAAAGTTGAAGATAACCAACTTTAATTTTTCCCCCTCTTTAAATGTGTCAAAGTTGACAGTAAAGTTTAAAAGTTGGAAAAGAAAAACTAATAAACAAAAAAATATATATATAGAATATATTGCATATTGTGTACAGTATGTCTTTTGTATTGTTGGACCATAATATTCTAAATTTCTTGATTTCTGTGCTGCATTTCAAACAGTGATGATTGTTATTAAAATGCTTGTGACAGTAATGTTGTTGTGAATAAAGGCCCTTACAAATGTTAGTTGAGTTTACTGAAGTCATTTGTGTGGAACTTGTTGACAAATTAAAGTTAATTTAACCTAAGTAATAAAAACTTAATTTAGTGAAAGCATTCTGTTTTGATTAATTAGAACTAAATTAAATGTTTTGTTGTAAAATAATTTTACTTTGAATGAACAAATTTGTAATAAGCAACTTCTTAACAATTTTTTGTCCATACAACATGACTGACTCTTGTTAGTTAAACTCAAATTTCTTTTGTTGAGCAAAAGTTTTTAATATTTGGCTTGAATTAAAAAGAAAAAAAATTATTAAACCCAACCTTTCATTTTTTGAGTGTGTGAATTAGATTGTTAGTGTTTTATGAAAGTATAGCACCTGTTGTAAGTTGTTCTCTAATAAAAAAGGATGTATTACATATTAACTCCATCTGGAGTTGTCTTTAAGGGTCACTAAAGCATGGGAAAATAGGGCCGATATTCATTATGGTATAACATCTAGTTGTAATAACATGACTAATTGGGATTCATTAAAATCGATGTAAACATATAGGATTAACATCAATGAATAAATTTAGAATAGCATGAATAGTTAAAGTTCAATAGAAATATTTAAATAATGTTCAAAGTCAGCTGTTCATGTTAAATGAACACAAATATTTCAAGTTGGTTTAACATCTAATGTTGTTAAGATAATGTGGTGTAATCATGTGAAACCACTGTACACTATTAAATCATGTTCAACCCAAGTGCTTTTTTTTTTTTAAATGCAGTCAGAATTACAGATTATTTGAAACAATAAGATGCAGCCTATTAAGGTCATTTAATGCACAGAATTAAGTAATGTAGCTGACAGTAACAATAAATAATTCTTAACAGAACAATGATACTGTGGAAAGATGTACTGTTAACATAAGCTCTTTCTTGTGTGCCCATTTGATGTCGATTTGGGCGAAATTCACTGCACCAATGAAATCACTGCTTGATTTAAAAGGGATCTTGTGTGGCCAGCGAAGTGCACGTTGTTGGTTACTATTAGTCATACGTTAAAAGAACACGGGAGAGTTGTGATCAGTAAACACCACTATTGGTTCAGAACTGGATCCAATATACACCTCAAAATGCTGAAGAGCAAGTAAGAGGGCAAGAGCTTCCTTCTCAATGGTATTATAGTTAAGCTGGCAACGATTAAATTTACGGGAGAAGAAACTCACAGGGTGATCGATACCATGAGCATCTTCTTGGGTGAGTACTGGACCTACCCCAGTATCACTGGCATCTACCTATGGTTGAAAGTGTTTGCTAAAATCAGGGGCAGAAAGAACAGGTGCACTGCACAGCAATAGCTTCACAGCATTAAAGGCATCTTGACAAGTAGCAGACTATACAAAAGGGATTGAGTCACGAAGAAGGTTTGTTAGAGAAAATACCACATCTGAAAAGTTTCTACAGAAACTTCGGTAATATCCAGCCATACCTAAGAAACGTCCGAGTTCTCATTTTGTCCTAGGGGCTGGAAATGCCTTAATTGCCTGCACGTTAGCGTCCAGCGGGCGAACCATGCCTTGTCCCACTTGCTTACCTAAATAGGTAACAGCAGCATGAGCGAATTCACACTTTTCAAGGTTCAGAGTTAGAGAAGCATTCTGGAGGCGATCAAACACACAGTTTAAAACATACAGTAGAGATGCTTATTCCAATTCTAGGTATCCGTAAACACAACTACATGATCAAGGTAGGCTTCACAATTATTTACATCACCTAAGACTTGTGTCATTAAACGCTGAAAAGTGGCAGGTGCATTTCTTAAACCAAAAGCCATGACTGTGTACTGAAAAACCCCTCAGGTGTAGCAAAAGCAGAGATTTCAGAGGCTCAGTGAGTGAGTGGAACTTGCCAGTAGCCTTTCAGAAGGTCTAATTTTGTGACATACCTTGCCTTTCCTACGTATCTGGTCAACACAATATTCCATCCTGGGAAGAGGAAATGAATTACCCTTGGTAACAGAGTTAACTTTATTTTCAGATTTTGGAACTAAAAGACAGGGAGAGCACCATGGACTACACCTGGGAATGGCTAGCTGATTTCTAAGCAAATAATCAGTCTCCTGCTTCATTATAGCACGTTTGGTCGGGTTAACTCGGTAGGCATTTTGTTTAATACTGTAGGTCAGTGTTCGCCTACATCTATTTCATGTTCAATGACGGTTCTGCGCGGGGGTGTGTCTGAAAAAAGTGCGGGGTGATTTATTTTAAGCCTGATGATGTCTTTGTGGGCGGAAGCTGGTAGATGGACAAGTTTGCACTAAAGTTTACTTAGCCACACAGAGTTTGACAAACTCGCACAAGGGACAGATGCTCTACCCAAATTGAGACCATCGAATTCCGGGGAATATTCAGGTGTAATGCCTGTGGAGATTGCCACAACAGGGGTGATTGGGTAAATCTCCTCAGTATTTTGAGACAGAAAAAGGTTTTAGCATGTTTACATGGCAGACACGAGTCTTCCTCCTTTTGTCAGGTGTCTTTATCACATAAGTGGTGCTACTTAATCGAGAACTAATAATATATGGACCAGAAAACCAAGCTTGAAGGGCGGAATCTGTAATAGGGAGCAAAGCCAGCACTTAAATTCACGTACAACAGCCTTCTTATCGAATCTCCTCTTCATCTTGGCCTGGGAGGAGGTGAGCGAACAATGAGCTAACTTACATGCCATGTGCTGGTGTTCTCGAATCAAGCTTACTTTATCTATAATGTGTCTAGGTGGAGGACTGACTGAAGTAGGAGACAACAGTTTCTCCTAAAGCACTTTCAAAGGACCTCAAACAAAATGGCCAAAAACCAACTCTGCTGGACTAAATCCAAGAGACTCTTGTACGGTATCTCGTATTGCAAATAGTAGGAATGGAACCGCTTCGTCCCAATCCTTTCTGTGCTGCAAGCAATATGTGTAAAGCATCGATTTTAGTGTTTGGTGGAATCTTTCTAACACACCTTGTGATTGAAAGATTCCACCAAACACTAAAATCGATGCTTTGCACATATTCTGGGTGATAGGCACTAGAGACCCGATGCTTTATATCAAGCTCTTTCAACACTCTTTTAAACAGGGCTAACATAAAATTGGAACCACGTTTAGACTGGAAGTACTTGGGTAGCCCGTATGTAGAAAATAACTTGGTAAGGGCACGTACAATAGCTCGAGACTTAATGTTGCGACGTGGTATAGCCTCAGGATATCTAGATGCAGCGCACATTAAAGAGAGTAAATATGAATTTACCAACTTTGTTCAAGGAAGGGGACCTACACAATCTATCAAAATCCTCTAAAGGTTCTTCCATCACAGGAATTGAGCAGAGTGGAGCACGAGGGATGACCTGATTAGGCAGGTCATCTTTACCTGCAATTTGGCAGATTGGACACGAACGACAGTAGGATGCTACATCTGATTTCAGAGCCGGTCAAAAGAAATGTTTTAGAATTCTAGCATATGTTTTCCAAATACCCAGATGCCCAGACAAGTCATGGTCGTGAGCAATACTCAACACTTGACTTCTATAAGGTTTTGGGACCACAACCTGGAAGACTGAACTCCAGGTCGCTGCGATAATTCTGCTTCCTTAACTGCCGAAGTGAAACACGGTTGAAGGGAGTTATCAGATTTTTAAGCATTTACCAGCTGATCACGTCCAAATAAAAGTTTAGCACCACTGGGTCCAAAGATTATAGTGGAAGCAGGATCTGGATTATTCACAGGAGGCGAATTCACAACAGAAAGTTTAAATATGGGGTCTTCCGCACACATGAATGAATCAGAAAGATCTTCCGCACTTATCTTCTAACGAGCCTGAGCACATATCACCACACACGAGTTGAACACTAGTGGAAATTTATGCGAGATTGTCTCAATCTCATCTATGGTACATCTGTAATGGGCAACAAATAGGCAACTGGCAAAAATTCCCCCCAGCTAAGTCATTGCCTAGAATTAAACGCCATTTACAGGAAGCTGGGAACAGATTGCGACCTTAACAAGACCTAACCTAGATCGCAGAAATATGTTATGTAGAGGAGCCTTCACTATTTCCATTTCAATGCCTCGTACTAGTACATCCGCACCACAACTAGTTCTATCAGACAAACTTGGCTTGTTTGTGCCAGTGCCAAGGATAAATGCAGAAGGTTGCATTTGGAAAAAATTTGGAGAGGTGGGGGTATGCTCTGGAAAGCAGAGGAATGAAGGTTAGCCATAGCAAGCCAGAATACATGTGTGTAAATAAGAGGGACCCAAGTGGAACGGTGAGGATACAGGGAGCAGAGGTAAAGAAGGTGCAGGATTTTAAGTACTTAGGGTCAACGGTCCAGAGCAACGGAGAGTGTTCAAATGAGGTGAAGAGGCGGGTACAGGCAGGTTGGAATGGGTGGAAAAAAAGTGTCAGGTGTGTTGTGTGATAAAAAAGAATCAGCGTGAATGAAAGGAAAGGTGTACAGGACAGTGGTGAGACCAGCGATGCTCTACGGCTTAGAGACAGTGGCACTGAAGAAAAGACAGGAGGCAGAGTTGGAGGTAGCAGAGCTGAAGATGTTGAGGTTCTTCTTGGGAGTGACAAGGATGGATAGGATCAAGAATAAGTTTATCAGAGGGACAACCCACGTTAGATGTTTTGGAGATAAAGTCAGAGAGCCCAGATTGAGGTGGTTTGGACATGTTCAGAGGAGAGATTGTGAATATATCTGTAGAAGGATGCTGAGGTTGGAACTGCCAGGCAGGAGGTCTAGAGGAAGACCAAAGAGGAGATTTATGGATGCAGTGAGAGAGGACATAAAGTTAGTTGGTGTGAGAGAAAAGGATGCAGAGGATAGGGTTGGATGGAGGCAGATGATTCGCTGTGGCGACCCCTGAAAGGGAACAGCCGAAAGACAAAGACGAAACCCTGTAATAAGGAAGTGAATTTTTTTTCCCATACTTTTCATTTTGTGTTCAATCACAATACAATGATCAGTAAATACAGTAAATAAACATATGCAGCTAATCAAGGTCATTTAGGCACAATAAGCAATACAACAATCACCGCCATCAAAACACAAGTTTTGCAATGGTAGTGAGCCACTTGATGTGGACATTATATTCCTCACAGAAATGCTGAATTCCTCCTGTTTTTCTGTAAGCATACAAGCTTTAGTGGTAGTTTTCTTTTTTTTTTCTTTATTTTTTTAATATTTTTTTTTTGTTACTGAAAACTCAAAATGGTTTCATGAAAGGGAGAAATCCTATGGATCCATATTTAAGCTTAGAGCAATGGATAAGGAAAACACAAGCTAATAATAAAATTATAGTAGCTGTCTTTTTTGATATTATAGAGGCATATAATATGATGTGGAGAGAAGCATTGCTAATGAAACTTTATAAATTAGTATTAAGAGAGGAATGTTCAGGTGGATTAAAAATATTTATTGAGAAGAACTATTTATCTAAGAAAAGAACAGGGCTACTCAAAGAATTTTGTAGGGGGAAATAAAAAAACATCAAGGCAGCATAGTGAGGCCGTTGTCATTTTCAATTATAATTAATTATGTGTTTATGAAAGGAGAGAATGGGATGTGATTTTTTTGCTTTTGCAGAAAATAGGGCAATCTAGATGAGAGGTGGAAATTTTAATTTTATAGTAAAAAAGGTACAGGAAGCGAATAACAAAAGTAGAAAAAATGTCAAATAAAAATGGGTTTTGCATTTTCAGTTGACAAAGCAAAGACAATGGTTTACATAAAAATATACTGGTAATAACTTTAATCTCATAGAATATAATCAAGAATTGGAAGAGTATAACAGTTTAAGTGTTTGGGGATATGGCTAGAATATTTATATTTAAAAAATTAACAAATTTAAGAAAGTGTAAAATGTAAGGGGTTTACAATGAGGCAATGAGGCCATAGAGTGGCTATAAGGGATATTTACACAGGGTAATAAGATATTAATAAGTATTGGATTATGGCTGTGTAATGTATTAAGGGTATTTAGGATAAAGTAATTTTCATTTAGGGCACCTTAATCCATAAAACATATAGGCTTATGTAGATAGTTACTACAACTCAACAAAATTGGGGTGGTATTCTTTATTCAAGAAGTAAAAAAAAAATTGAGAAACGGACCAGTAAGTAAGACACTTTAATGAGGACAGCCAGATATTCCATTTTTTCATTTTAAATATCTGGCAGACTAGTGTTGCCATATATTTAAAATGAAATAATCATTCAGACAACCCATACAGAGAATAATCATATATTAAAAATTTGATTGCATTTGATTGTGTCTCATATATCCAGCTCATTCTTGCATCCGGAGCCCTTCACTCAGGTATCACAGGCTCATGGCAGGTGGAGTTCGTTGGAGTCTCCGTGTCATGGCGACCTTTAATCTGTAACACCAACACAAGCAAAAACAAAGCTCTAAAACAGAAATACACTACCACTCAAAAGTTTGGGATCACTTGTAAATTTCTTTATTTTTGTTTAGTGGTTTATATTTTAAATTCTACACCAAAACTGGGGTTGTCAAAACTATGGAACATATGGAATTAGATAACTATGCAACAACAACACTAACAGTCAGTCTTTATTTTAAGACATGAAGGTCAGCTGTTCTGAAACAGTTCTTGCAAGAACAGTATTGTGTCAAGTGCTTTTGTAAAACCAATCAAGCTCCATGATGAAACTGTCTCTCATGAAGACCTTCCCAGGAAAACAAGTCCAAAACTGAGCTCTGCTGCAGAGGAGAAGTTCATTTAGAGTCACCAGCCTCAGAAATCACCAATTAACAACCAGCACCTCAGATTGGAACCGTTATGAAGCTTTACAGAGCAAAAGTAGCAGATAAACATCTCAATATCAACTGTCCAAAGAAAATGTTTGAACAATGTAGAAAGGAATAAAAATCAGGAACGACCATGAAGTTAGAAAGTGATCCCAAACTTTTGAGCAATGGTGTACATCAGCAAATGACAAAATGGTTCTAGAACACAACAGAACAATTTGAGAACATGCAAAAGTGTGTTTGTTTCACACTTTCATTCACACACTAAATGTAATTTGAAAACACCAATTACCCTAATCTGCAATTTGAAATACAGGTTAATGAAAATATACTATATAGTACCTTCTTGAAGCCTTTGCGATTGAGGATTTCTTTAAAAATTGGCAGGTCGTTCTCGTCCAGGAACTGTAAAATCAGTTGGCGGCACTCTGTGTTGAGTTGCAAATAAAAATGTACAAACACAAAGTGTTGACAAAAGTGACAGCTATTCTAGGTGACTAAAAGTGACATTTTTGTATTTTCTCACCTTCAGCATGGAGTGATGGATTTGTTTGACGGTTCATTACATCGGGACACAAGTACTTCTGGAATAACATGTCCAGGAGATCTTCCAGGTCAGGGATATTTTTGTTTTCTGAATGAGAAAGAAAGAAGGAGCAGCCACATTAGAAAAAATATTTCCACTGGATTCTCTCTGATTGTACCCTATCTATTCCGAACTCACTTTTATTGGGCTTAATCTCCTCAGCGCAGCTGAAGTCAATCAACGTAACCTTCAACGTTTTGGTGTTGATGAGAATATTTTCAAGCTTTTTCAAGTCATTGTGGGAAACTCCCCGATCAGAGCAGTGTTGACAAGCCACTCCAACTTGCTTAAAAATGTTTAAAGACAATGGATCCTTAGATTCACAGTATTGTTTGAGGTTCACGCAGGGGACAGGGTACTCCATCACCAATATATAAGAAGTTGGCAGATCTAACCAGTCCAGCATCTTTACCACATTATCACAGACAGGTGGCTTGGACAATATCATCATTACTCCTATCTCCACAGGAATTTCGGCTGCATGTCCTGGCTGAAATTACAAACACAATTACTTAGAGTTAGAATGTATCTGTTCTACTGTTATTTCCACTTTTTTGCTTCTCTTTGAAATCTTAAAACTAAAATAAATTCACTTACAATTGTGATGAAATCGATGTTTATTTGTTTGTCCGAAAATTTTATGGCAACCTGTTCACAAAGACAAAACAGAATTAGTCAGTTATTTTATAACAATTAACATAGATAGCAAGTATTTTTTTTCTGAGCAATAAAAATTGTCCTGCAAAATGACATTAATTAATAACAATAACAACACACTAAGTAAGTGATTAATTAATGTTATTTAAAGAACAATTTAATTAAGTATTTAATAAGTAATAGTGAAGCACAGACACAAATGTAAAAAAAAAAAAAAAAAAAGATATCTAAGCACTGTACAGTTCTTTTTAAAATTATTGAAAAAACAAGGCCTGGTTTTAAGAGAAAACATTCAGAGCTATTAAATATTTAAACAATCAGGTCACAACTGGGCACAAGAAACTCCAGAAACTGTCAGTCACATAATTAAACATTTTGGATGAGTTGAAAAACAAGTGGATTTGAGCAAAAGGTGTCATAGTCTGAGTTGTTAAACACATCTAGATATAAATGTCATAACTAAGCCTAAACCCGTATTAATTAGGCATCTCAGAATCACTCCTAGGAATCGCTCAAAGTTAATTAAGGACTAAAAAAATATTCCTAGCTCAGAGTAGCACACAAAAGTTGTGTGATAGCTTTATGCACACAGACAAAACTTATAGATGTGTGACTCGGCTGCATGATGTTATGCTAATCAGACTGCTCCAATCACAGGTGTTTAAAGCCCCTATAATAGAGCTGTGTAGGACTGTCATAATTTGATCAAAAATATTTCGAAAAGAAAGCAAAACTGCTGAGAGAATGAGAGAGTTTTTGCTTGCGGAGGAGGCAGTAATATGTAAAGAAATAATTCAAGTAAAATTGTGCCCCACTCTTACCTCTAAAGCTAAAAAGTGAGTGGAGGAAATTTATGAAAGCATCTATGCCACCTGACAGTTTGAAGCATAAACCCTCGAGGAACGTGAAACACGGGTATACGCCATGTTAAAGTAATGAAGTGCAGCTTTAATCAGAGAATCTCAAATAAACAATTGTGTACAAGAATATAATATAAATATATAAAAAGTATATATAAATATGATTATATTGATGTGTGTGACATGTATGATGCCCACAACTCAATAAATGCTGTTGGTTTTTTGTTGATTTCATGCACGCAGTGGGAAATGTATAAATCTGCAGATTCATGGTGCTGTCAGAGCAGAGTTTAATTTATTATTTCCGACACTGTCGGCTGTGTCACTGTTTTAAAGCTGCATCTTCGCTGTTACTAAAAAAAACAACAACTGTACAATATCAATCACCTGTGGATACAGCATACGACATGTTCATTAATGGACCAGTTATATACCCAACGCGATCAAAAAAAAAAAAAAGTATTCTGTTTTTGTCCAAACATGTCTTTTATTCTTTTATTTTTAGTCTTTTTTAGCAACCAACACCATTTCCTCACTAACACGATGGACACCTCTGGAGCTCTCTGACATTTTGATTGAGGTGGAAGAGATTTCCTATTTTAAGAATGTTGAGAAATAGCACTTACTCCTAAAAGTAGGACAAATACTGCATCACTCTGAGACTTTTTGGTCGCTTAGGACCAAGTGGGATCCATTTTCCACTCTGAGACACTTTACCTGATCTAGCTTATCGTGTTTCATCTTATATAGTAAATTTTTTTGTGAAAAGCACAAACAAAAAGATTGGCTTTGCTTTTTCAATACATTTAAAAGAAACTGTAATTAATAAGAATCCTGATGGTATCTCATAGAATGATAAAATGTGGGATTGATTAATACTACTGTATGTAATTAAATTGACTTATTACTGGTTGTCCATTGCTGTTGACTGCTGCATAGACAGTGCCATGGTCTCCTTGCCCCAGCTTTTTCTTAAGAGTGTACCTTTCTGCCTGTTATAAAAGCACATACACACACACACACACACACACACACACACACACATCTTGTCATCTGTCACAATAAAAGTGAGATATACGACGGATGTTTACATCATCAATATTACAATCTGATGAGAAAATAATTCACAATTTTCTACACAACCTTTTTTAAACAAATGTTAAACAAAAATGTTATACGAAGAAAAATAAAAGTAAGTAAAAAATAAATGAAATGTGTCATGAAAAAAAAACGAGAATGCAAATCTTTAACCCTCTGAGGTCGATGTGTAATCTGGCTGATAGTGCTGGTTCTGTCGTGGTCTGCTGTTTTTCTACAATTCATTTAGTCTACAAAAATGTTGACAAAATATTTTACAGTTTTATTTTAAGCACAACCTCAGCTACAGTATTATACAAACAGGATATTGGTCTGGTTCATAATAAATTTAACAAATGGCTCTAAAAACACACAATTATAAACAGTAATCATGACTGTCTGCAAAAACCCTGCGAAAATAAACATTATCTATTGGAGACAAACTGATCTGTTTAGTAAAACTGCTTCATTAAGGTCCTGAGTCTTTGTTGGTGTTTAAATGGTTTAGTAACTGCACTCAGATTGAGGATTAAATGGATAAAATCACATCGAGTTCCTTATTTTTCACTACATGAAGATATAAAGACACTCCCCCTTATTGAATATTAATAAGGTGGGAGGGGTTTGTCTTTAATATTCATTCCTGAGGTCAGGTAACAGCTCTGCCCAGCCCCATGCAAGTATCACAAAGAAGAAAAAACATTTTTAAAGCATTTATAACGAACAAAATAATGTAAAAAAAAAAATCAGTAATACTTACTGAAGAACAGAAATAATAAGGAGATGAACATCACAGTCCAGCAGATTCCACTGTTTCATTTTACAAAAACCTGGAAAACCAGGAAAAGGTTTTATCATGATTAACCTGTTAAACTGTCGAGCAGATTCGTGTTTTAAAATAATAAATCCCAAAATCAGGAAACGAGTCAAACTGTGCATCATTGAGTTTGGAAAGAAACAAAATAAATATGCGTGGAAACAAAACAGAAACCGCGAAAACGTCAGGTTTCCCTTCTTTATCGCCCCGCCCATAAATCTGCGCTAAGCTATGGTCACGTGATAGATAAGGTAAGGTAGGATCACGTGATAGAACACCCGCGTTCCCGGAAGTCAGGACATTTTAAACGGGCATAAAACAAGTTTGTGGAATTTATATTGTACATAGTTAAATAACGGGAGGTGTTCGCGAAGTCTGATTTAAACTCTATTTATTGCAGATAGAAAAATGAGCTTAATACCTTGTCGCGATATATTCGCTTACTGTATTATGGAGCGAACAGGTTGCGCCCTCTGCAGGACAGGTGGCTGCACATTTTAGAAAAGATTTTAAGCCAATGGGTCACATTACCTGAAAGGAATTAAAATTAAATATAGATTTTAACTTATTAATTATTTATAAATATGTAAAGTCAGAACACGTGATAAAAAGGTTGTGTCCTTTGCATATTTTGCATATTTTTTATGTTTTATAAAATATTTTAAGTCAAATGTTACATGATCTGGAAGGTATTAAAATAAAATCATAAAAGTCTGTTAAAATTATTTATACATATGCAAAGTCATAACACTTAATAAAAAAGGTGATGCCCTCCACAGGACAGTTGGCTACACATTTTAGAAACGATTTTGATCCAATAGGTCACATGACCTGAAAGATATTAAAATCAAAAGATAATAGATAATAAAAAAACTGTGTCCTCCTTAGAACAGGTGACTACACATTTAAAAAAAAAAAAAAAAAACATTAAACATTTTTAAGCAAAAAAAATGACCTGGAAGATATTGAAATAAAATAAATAATACAAATAATGAAATAAAATAATTAAAATTTAAATTAAAACTGCTTATAAATATACAGTTATAACACTTAATAAGAAGGTTGGACAGGACAAGACAGGTAACTACACATTTTAGAAAATATTCTGAGCCAACATGTCACATGGCCTGTAAGATGTAAAAAATTTTTTAAATTTAAATCTTTATTAAAAATATTTGTTAATATTCACATTTATAATACCTAATAAATGAGGTTGTGCCCTTTTCAGGACAGGTTACTAATCATTTCAGATACTGAAATAAAATATAAAAAATTTACTTTTTAATTATTGATAAATATGTAAAATCCCTCCTGAGGTGTCCAGAGCGCACTGCACTCAGTGAGAACTTACTCAATGGATTCCATTACACCTGACAGGTTTTAAACTCAGGAAAACATTAATGTAGAAAATAACATTTTATATACTGCCAGGCCAAAAGATAACGCTGCCATTAAGGCTTTAAATAACACAGTAGAAATTATTTAAACCAGGTTTTCTACTCTGGTCCTGGAGGGCTCCCTTTTCAGCACATTATAGTGTTTTCTCAGCTCACACACACACTGAATTGAAAAGGGTGTGGTAGAGCATGAAAGCCCCAATTCCCCAATTTCCATTTCTAAGTTTGTTAAATACAATTAGATGACTGCAGTTTGTTTCCTTTTTTAGTGGAAATGAAAAATGGCCAGATTTCTGTTTCCCTATTGTAAAACTGAAGACAGGAAAATGACCAATTTTCCATATTTTTTTTCCCCACAATGATTTTTACTAATTTCAAAATCCATTGGCCATCACATTTACCCTATTTCAGAGCGAGGGTGTATCAGGGTAAGAAGAAAAGTGCAAGAAGCAACGCTTAAATCATGCAGTCCAACAAAATATTAGTGTGCAGCTTATTTTAGCCTGACAGTGTATTCTAACTTTAAATACAACCTGCCAAAAATCACATTCTTTTTTAATGAATTTTATGAACTTTTATAGATACATGAAGAATGAGACACATGAAGGTATTCTCCATGTGAAACAGACACATGTGCCACTGTGGTTCTGGCCTTTGTGAGATCAGTCAGTTGGTTTATGGCACCACCCTGCTTTATTTGATCATTTATTTTATTTTTGTCTTCTGCCTTTCGACTTAAATACAAGAGAAAAAGGACTCAAGTTTTATTTAATGGTGAACATTACATTCTGTATATTTATTTTCCTTTTTGTGAAAGGATTAATAAATTTTTTAAACAATTCTTAAGAGAAATTACCTTTTAATTTTGTTTTCAGTTAATTTATGCAAAACCAGACTCTACCACATTACACCACAGCCGTGCCTGACAGTTAGTGATATGGGTTTTCATTACACTGTTCATGCTTACTAATCATTTCCACAGTAGTCTCATTATTTACAGTGCCATAAAAAAGGATCTGATTTTTTTAATTGTATTTATCACACTTAAGCGATTCAGATCATCACAAAAAGATAATCCATGTACCTGGTGGCACGGAGGCTTGATGGTTAGCACTGTCGTCTTGCATCTCCAGGTCCTGGGTTTGATTCCCACATCAGCTCTCTGTGCATGAGAGCCGATGTGGGAATTTATCAATTATGCCAAGTGCATGGAGTTTGCATGTTCTCCCCATGCTTGGTGGGTTTCCTCTGGGTACTCAGGTTTCCTTTTTTAAAAGATTAGGTCAATTGGAGTTTCCAAATTGCCTGTACGTGGTCCTCTGGAGAAGGAAATAGCAAACTACTCCAGTGTCCTTGCCAAGAATAACCCCATGGACAGCATCTAGGAAGGCCTGGTGTCCTATAGTCCATGAGGTCATGAAGAGTCATGACATGATCTAATGACTAAACAAACAAACAAAAAACAGGTAACCCAAAATGCAGTTTTTTAAAAGAATGATTTCATTTATTAATAGTAAAAAGCTGTCCAAACCTGGCTGTGCCATCCTTGGCAGCAACAATTACAATCAAGCATTTGTGATAACTGCCAATGAGTCTTTCACATCGCTGTGGAAGAATTTTGGTCCACTCTTCTTTGCAGAATTGTTTCAACAACATTTGGGGGGTTTTCGAGCATGAACAGCCTGTTTAAGTCTGAACTTTGACTAGGCCACTCCAAAACCTTTATTTTTTAAGCCATTCAGAGATGGACGTGCTGGTGTGTTTCGGATCAGTGTCCTGCTGCACAACCCAAACTGATGACCGGATATTCTCCTTCAGGATTTTCCGATAGCACGCAGAACTCATGTTTTTATCAATTATGCCAAGTCGCTGAAGGTCCATCACACTACCACCACGTTTGACTGTAGGTTTTCTGTGCTAAGTTGTTACGTTTATTTAAACTCTGTCACTAGGGGGAGCAGTTTATCTATCTGTTACACAAATACAACAACCACTTATAAAAACAGAAAAAAATGTTCTCAGCAAAAGGTATCACATACATCTAGTTAGACAGTTTATCCAGTTTTAAGGGAAGTTCTACGCCATGTGCCGAACTGTTGTTTTACAATGTAGAAAGAATTAAAAAACAGGAAAAGACATGGAATTAAAAGGGTAGTGTGCCAAACAATTGTCTGAGAGCTGAGTGATGGATATTTGGATCTGACTTCATGTTTGGGCAACCAGGACCCCAGACCACAACTGTCCCAGCCACGGAGGCACAGACACCCTTAGTTGATCGTGTACCTGTGAACTTTTTCTTGCCATGCACTGATGCACAACTTTCACAACCACAGCCTGTGCACGTGCAAACACACTCATACTTACTTTCCTTTAGACACATAGATGTTTCTCACCTCACACACACACACACACACACAGGACACAGCCCGCGCACACAAAAGCACATTAATACTTCCTCTGCTCTGGGCGCAAACCAAGAGTTACAAATAACAGGGATGTTGACGGGTAGATAATGATTATTTGCTTCTCTGTTTGGGTATTAAAGTGATGTGATGTTTTCTTTTATTTTCATTCTTTATAATCTTTATGGTTAGTGAGACATTATGTCGATTTTTGTTTTTAAAATATATAGATAAGGCCTGTGTGCTGAAAGTTGTATTGTTTTTTCATACAAGTGTGAATGATTCTATAAGGGATGTTCAAGTCAAAGCGGGACTTTTGACTATGCACAATAACAGTACACAGTTCTGAGAGTAAAAACCTCCTTTATTTCTCTATATAATCCCCTGCTACACTAAAGCACTTAACCCACTGTTTCACTAGTGTGAAATTTTTTCAGTAAGCCGGAGCGATGATCAGACTGCCAGCTTCATAAACTCCTGGTCAATGGACATGTCCCTCAGGGTTATGCCTTCATTCACCAGAAATTACATCACAAGTCCTGTTTTGACTTGAACGTCCTTGTAAAAGTGTTAATTCTTAGAGAATAGGCATACTATTTATATATATATTATATATACATATATATATATATTTATTATATATACTATTTTTTTTATCACATTAATTCCCATCTCTGTGTGCGTAAAGTTTGCATGTTCTCCCTGTGTTTGGTGGGTTTCCTCCCACAGTCCAAAGACATGTAGGTTAGGCATCTTAAATTGCTTGTAGAGTATGTGTGTATGCCCTGTGATGGATTGGCACTCTGTCCAGTGTGTATCCTAAGCCTCCTGGTATAGGCTTCAGGCTCCCCGCAACACTGAATACAGGATGAAGCGGTATAGACAGTGGGTGAGTAAATGATGTAGAATAAATGAAATAACTGGTTTAACTGCGACAGGCTGCAAAATGCCTAAAGATACAATTTTAAAATTGGCTGTTAATGTAACAACCTCAGCAGCAACCTCGTTTCCCCTCTTGTCTGTTCCATCCACTCAGCATTCAGCATCAGCAACATACTAATCACCGGCCTGATCATCTGTCATCATCTGCACCGGTTTCTCATTGGTTCATGCCTTAGGATGTTTTTTTAATGCTTGGATTATTTATAGATTATTGTGTGGCTGAACAAAAATAAACAAAAAACACTGAAATTGAAAATCGAGAGCTAAAAAAGTCCATCAGGAAGACTGGAGAATTATTCCTTAAGACTACACCCTCAGGAACACGTGATATTAGGGGGTTATACACATAGATTATACATATTTATATATGTAAGGTTCATCTTATTAGTGATATTCTCAGTGCAATTGTTATACAGGTGCAGTGTTTTATTTGCTACACCTGTTAATATCATTAATGTGGTAAAACTCGCTGATGGCCCAAATAATTGAATTCTGATGCTCCTTCTACTGTCTGACATCCATCCATGTTGCATAAACACATCGTGCATCAGTTGAATCGTACAGGTCGTGCTGTGATTGTGATTGTACTTTGCATATTTCCTTATCCTTCCCCAAACGATTTCCTGGCTAAACCACTTCCTGAACCAACAACCACAAAGTAAGCATGCCAGCTGTAGTCTGCACAACCAGAAAGTGCACATTCGGTTTTATCTAACCACAACAGCGTGAGTAGTTCTGATGCTTGTGGAAATCCTTTTTTGTGAGATGGTTTCAGGAAGAGCTTCTTTCTTGCAACACAACTAGTTCTTATGAAAGTTAACGGTTCGTCCTGAAACTAAAATATCTCAGTTCTGAACCTGGCATCTTTGGGAGCTTTTTATCATCTGTGCTCCTTTCTGTCTCTTTAAGTTTTCTTATGATTTTATGTGTGCAACCAATTTTTATATATATATATATATATATATATATATATATATATATATATATATATATATATAATTGCACACGTGTGTAATCACTGCTTTGAAAAGAAACATTATTATATTCCTAGAACTATTTAAAGGTGTGAACTGACAATTTTTTTTTTTTTTTTACTGCATCAGTGTAAATAAAATATTATGCATACTATTTATTTTATACACTCCTTTTTTCGCTTAATTTTTTATAAAAGCTGCCACTGATCCAGGGCCCGTGTTCACAAAGCTTCTTAAGCCTAAAAGTTGCTCCTAGTGACATAATTCTAAGAAAATTCTTAGAATTATAACATTTCATTCAGGATTAAATCTTAGTAAAGATCAAAAGGACTCACAAAACATCTTAACCCTCAAAACAGCTTCTACGATAAAAATTGTTTAGAGTAGAGATGAGGACTTTAAAGAGGCTTAAGAGTTTCTATAGCAGAGGACAAAATAGCGGAAAGAATAAATATTCTTTAAACACTGAACTTAAAGCTAGAAGTAAACACTCTTCTGTCTAATTTGGTTTTCTTGTTGTTTAACTTCCCTCCGTCTCTCTTAGATTGTTGATTACATACCATCCAAAAGTGCAACTTAATTAAACTGTCCTGCAGTCATGTAAACTGGTAAAAACTGAGCCATTTTGCTCCCAGCAATCTTAAATAGATTAAAAGTGATAAAATCAGTTTGGTAAATAAATGTAAGAACCTAAATATAGTAACTACTGTGTGGAAATTGGTTGCTTCAAAAGTAGACACATTTTCAACATTTGTCTGTTTAATTAACTTAAAGGTAATTATATTAAGATATACAATTTGAATTTCTGCTTCATCTCTAGGAACGGGGTCGACCACACCTCCTCACTAAGATAAAGGTTTTTATACTTTCTTTCCGTAGAGTTGTTTTGAGAAGTTTCCTAAATCACTTTTAGTCTAGGACTCCCAGCTAGGACTTTTTAAGCTAAGATAAGAGCTCTCTGAGAGAATTCCAAGAAGCTTTGTGAATACGGGCTCAGGAGTGCACATTATTTAGGAGTAATTTTTTTAAAACCGCATTTCATTTCATTTTTACCAAAAAATAAAAGAAAGAAAGAAAGAAAGAAAGAAAGAAATTATTGAAAATAAAACTATAAATAAATAACAAAAACATTGTAAAATGTAGCATATTCGTCATGATTCTTTAGGTTAAATTGATACAATTTATATGCTTTTAGAAGTAAACCAAACTTTAAAAAGAACGATTGTAAATTTGTTAGAAATTATGTCGGGCCAAGTTAGATAAACTTCCCATCTTTTTCTGACCAACCCCGCTGCCTGCTTTATGATTGATTACATGAATTTGGACCCGTCTGTAATTGATTAGATCTTCAGTGTGGAATGTGGGCCGATTCCAGAGTATGAAGGCGGGGTTACTTCACAGCACATTATTTCAGCACAAAACAGTTAACACTATTATGATTATTTATTAGTGAACATGTTTGCATAAAACCTTTAAATTATTTACACTTCCCATCGTTTTCCAGCAAATCCCGACTTCTGCATTCTGATTGGTTGTAAGGATTCCGTGTCATTTGTGATTGGTTAAATCTTCATCTGGTTTTAATACAACTTTGAATATTTATTAATTCTTAAGTTAAGCCACGTGTCAGTGTTAGTCTAAAAAACTTTCATTATTTAAATTGAGTTTTAATTGACATTAAAATATTTTTTTCTCTTTGACCGTTTTCCCGCTCTGTACTTTACTGCTGGGTTAAATATGAGATTTTTATCATTGTTTAGTATTCCTTAAATGATTCACTATTATTAATTTGGAAAGAAACTTGAAATTTGTGCACTGTGCACGTTGGCTTCGTGGTAGGCACTGTCACCTTGCATCTTCTCGCCTCAGGTGTGTGTGTGTGTTTACATGTTCTCCCTGTGCTTGGTGGGTTTCCTCTGGGTACTCCGGTTTTCTTCCACAGTCTAAAAACACGCAGATTAGGCTAATTAGTATTCCCAAAAAAATTGCCTGTAGTGTGTGAATTAAGTGTGTGAATGAGTGTATGTGTGTGTACCCTGCGATGGATTGGCACCCTGTCCAGAGTGTACTTTGCTTTATGCTTTAAGTCTCCTGGTTATAGGCTCCAGGCCCGCCGCGACACTAAAGCAGTATTTCTAAACCTTTCTTACTTTTTGTATTTTTTAATAGACTTTCGTTTAGAGTGCAGCGGATGTAGATCGTGTCATCAACTTGCTTTAAGTTTAATCCGATAAACCTCGTGCTGTAGAAGATAAAGATGACTTTTTTTCCATCCACTTCTTTATATCGTTGGCTTGTTCGTGCATTTTGGAGATGCAAACACACGCCACTGTCACATCTTATCAGTGTTCAACAGACTGATTGAGTTTCCAACACTTCAGCAGGACTGTATCTTGACATGTTTTTGGCTTTCCAGCGTTAACAGGTGCTGAGCGGAATCTCTAAGGATCCAGTTACAAAATCTTAAACTCACTCTGCATGGCAACAGCCTCCAGATATACAGTACTTCATACACGCCCACACACCCTGTGCAGAGTCAATACACTCACCTGTGGCTGCTACCATTCAGCACTGAGAACTAGGAACTGATAAGAGTGTGATAGAATCATTGATAAAATGATCATGGGAATGGGGGGAAAGATTTGGGCTTCATTGGAATAAGCTGGAAAGAGATAAACTTTTGAGAAGTGATTTAATTCAGCCTTTGTGTGACGTTCGTATTTTGTGTTCCAAGTCTGGTGGACCCGCTGCATTTTTTGGTTTTTAATTCAACACTATAAAATTTTATGTTAAGATTCTCAATAGAAGTGTACTTCATCCTGATTACAAGCAAAATATATGGTAAATAGTGGCCCGTCACCCTTGTTAGATCACACATATGAATTAAAGTGCTTCTCGTTTTTGTGGATGTCACGTCCTTTATGGACATTCCATAGGACACAACTTGCTCAGAAAGGACGACACAGTTGGAAATTCTTTATACAAGTCTTTAATGCTTCATTTCATTCAAGAACAAAACAAAAATAATAATATGCAGGTATTAACAGTGTTTAAATCAAACAATTTGGTTGGTTCTAGGCTAGGAAAAAAAATGAACACTGTGAGTCACGTGTAGGTAACGAACCAAAGAGGCATGAGCGAAAAAAAAAAAAGCAAAATAACAAAACACAATTGCTACAGCGAGTTCAGTCCCTTTAGTGACATTGTGACAGATTATACACACACACACACACACACACGTGTGAGCCCACATAAATACATTAAAAGGAAAAACAATAAATAATTACAAACAGTTTTTGATTATGGAAAGGAAGTCCATCAGTCTGTGATGTACTTTATGGGAATTAGGCACGTGATAATAATCGTAATAAAAGACCTAATTAGCAGTTATCCGTGATTACGGTGAGGAGAATGCAGTCTGGTCTGCCTTAGTACTCCTGTGTGCCTAAAGAATGGCAGGTTATAATCTAAGCCAGTTATTAGAATTTTAATACGCATTATTGGCACGTGCCCAATATCGACTGATCAGGCAGGGGTAAAAGTGCTTCCACTATTTTGGATAAAAACATCGGCTATGTCTGATGTCGTGTAAAGCACACTTCTCCTCGCAAACAGCACACACACACTGCATTGTATATTCTCTCTCTCACGCATTCACTCAGAAACACGCTCGCGTTTAAGGCATACACATGCCGAAAATCATATACATCATATAGTCTATTTCAGCCACGCCTCCTTCTCTCTCTGTAAACTCATCTCTGCTGTTCAACAGTTTTAAAGTAATTTAATTAAAAAAAAAAAAAAAACATTTATTAATCTATGAAAATGTATGAAATTGGCAAAACGCATGAAGAACAAAATGCATCAGATCATGTTCCAAAGAAAAGGCTCCACCTCTATTCCTTTGCTCTTTTAGAATATTCCAGAAAATAAAAAAATAAAACAAATAATAACAAATAAAAATATAATTACCAGCCAATATCCAATCAGCTTTCTCCTCTTTGTTTCAACTCATTAACCTTAGTAAATATGACCTCGCCTTCTCTGTGTCCTTACCTCCTTTCCATTTCTACTAAACGGCAAAGCAGTTAGGCATGCACACGTGTGACGAATCCTGTCCAGGGAGAAAGAAATGCTAATGACTTGCACGGAGATGACATCATGTCATGTGATTCTCTAACTCCAAACAAACAGAATGAAGTCTGGAAGAAATTTTTTTAAATGGCAACACACACGCACAAACACACCATGGGTGCTTTAGACCTGCTGGGTTTATTAAAAGTTATTAAAGAAGCGCAGCTGTGGAGTGCATCGAGTTCCTGTTATGCTTTTTTTGTTTTTACCAAACCAAAGTGATAAAAAAATTTAAAAAAAAAAAAAAAAAAAAAAAAAAACACGTAAGGGATATTTGGATTTCAGCTTTAAATCGAAGAATCTTGAAAGAAACCCGGTGCTAGATTAGGCTTATAGCATCAGCCTTTTATATACACAGTGTCACGGGGGGAGAACTGGACAAAATAACGCGACTATCCCCTTCTTTTAGTCGTCATGCAAAAAAAAAAAGAAAAAAAAGAAATTGGGGACTCGACTGATAAAACCCATACTCGACCCAGCCGATCAGAGGTGGAGCTAATCATCATCATCGCCGTGCTCGATCAGTGGGAAGTGTTAGCAAACAATCATGAAGGAAGGTGTTGCAATTCTTACTTCACTGAACCTTGACAGCCTGGATCGCTACGGTTTAACTTTATGATTAGATGTTGAAAAGGGGAGAGAGGGGGAAAAAAAAAAAAAAAAAAAAACTTTTAGCATTCTCAGGAGGAAACTGTGTATCTGATTGGATGAAGGACAAGCGAGAGGCGGGGCTTATTATCCCTGTGTTTGATTAGAAAGCTGAAAATTAGATAGCTGGGCATGGAGAGATGGGGAAGAGAGAGAGAATAAGAAAGAGAGAAAAAGGATCATGGAATAGCAAACTGCACCACCAGCTCTTCTTTGGCGTCCACCTTGATCTGCGAGATGGCACTGTAGGTGTACGCTGCAACCTTACACACCTGACAGACAGAGAGAGAGACACACACACAGATCAATACTTTACTCTGCATCTTTAACATATGTTTGCGTGTGTGCGCGCATATCTGTTGAGAATGTGTGTGTACCTGTTGGATGTCGGAGTTGGGCACCAGTTCGCTGGCGAGCACTTGGTGAGGTTGAGACGTGAGAGAGGGCAAAGGAGGCGGCTTCTTCTGACTTAGAGTACTGCTCAACACCGCCAGCTTCGTGCTGTCTCACACACACAGAGATAAATAACCATAAGCTAACACACTTGCCATGAGTTAACACTCATGCCCTGCCCCGACACTTTCGGGGACGGGGCTTGAGGATGGTTTAAAACCCCTTGTGTATAGAATAATGCATGCTTCCTTAAAACTCTAACAGGTTACTTTTTAACAGGGATTTGTTTCATCTTTGCTACAATTTATTTTTCATATTTGTCATAAACGTTTCACTCTCTGTCTCAAGCATAAATACAGATTTTATGTTTTATGACCAAATTTATTACACATCGGAGTGCTCTGCTTTTCACACACACACACCTGTATTGTCTAGCTTTGTCCATGTACTCATGTTGCTCCATCCCCTGTGAGTCAGCAGCTGATACATCGATAATGTTCCTGAGAGAAAGCCAAAAACAAATCAGCTTATGCTTCCTTTAACACAGATATCTTTACAGCCTTGTCTTCTGTGTGTTTGTGAGACACACTCACTGCGCGGTCTTGTTGATTATTGACAGCAGAGCTTGCTCATCTGTCCGGGTGGACGAGATGTTGGCCGGGTTCCTCTCCGTCCCGTTCGGCGGTTTGCTGTCCGGATTCGGGTGCGGGATCAGTGGCTTGCGCTCCTCTCCTTCCTGTTGCGCGGAGACGAAAAACGTAATCGTGGTCAAGCCAATAAAGTGTCACAAACTACTCGCTACGAAACGCAGTGCATTTGTTCTACCTGTGAAATACCACGGCTCGTTGTGAATTCTTACCCATAATGCACTCTGCTCTACTGTCTCTTCACTTACATTACCAATTTCAATAGGGATTTTAATTCATTTGTGATTCGAGAAGTAAAAAAATTTTTTTTTGTCATCACAAACACGAGTCACAACCAAATTGCCCCTTAAACAGGTGACACAGAAGCAGGTTTGTCCCCTAAAATCCATCAGGCATGCGACTCAGACTTGGCTCCATCCCAAGTTTCCTTGTTACAAGATTAACAACTTCTTAAGCTTTGCATATAAAGCCTTAAACACAGAGTAACACCCAAACCTGGTGCATATTAAAACAAAAAAAAAAGCTCACGGCTTCCTACAACATTACACTACTTTAGCAAACGTTACATGGTTCTGTTTTTGACATCCAGGTCTAACGTGAGTCACGTTCCTGTGACTCCGTCCCATAAGCCTAAACAGGAACGGACGTGTCCGACACGCCATCTTACTCACTGTTCCTTACACAGGTTGCTACCGTTAATGACAAGTTGTAATTACAAAATTGTGTAAATATGTATTTGTCTGAGTTGGTTTGATATTGTTGATATGTTGCAGCTGGCTGTAAACTAAATTGCACCTCTGGGGATAATAAAGTAACCCTTGAACATCAAACCCCACACCGGGAGAAGCGGTGTACTCTAAAAGTCTAAACCTTTTTCCGCTCGTGCACAGGAATCTGACTCGTACCCTCCGTCCCAAATTGTCCTGCACTGAGCCGTTACAACGGAAACAATTTAGAATGAATTACAAGATGTACAACAGCATCCATAATGATATAACCATTAAGATAAATATAAGCCATGTTGTAATGTACTATCCAGGCTGCATTTACTGACAATAAATCAACCTTCTAAGCAATTAAATGCAAAAATTTGACAGCTCTGCTTTTTAATTTAATCTTTTTATTATTATTGTTGTTGTGCAACTACAGCTGAGTTTGGATCCAGGACAAGCTGGGGATTTAGGGTGTCTATCTTTAGCCTAACTTTGACCTAGTGAGTTAAAAAAAAAGGAAATAAATAAGGGATTAGGGGTGTAAACTGCAAGCATCTGGGACGTTTTAACTGGTGGGGGCAGTGTTAAAAAAAGAAAGAAAGAAAAGAAAGGAAAAAAAAGTGCACTAGAATGAACCCTGAGTCAGTTGATTTGATAATGAAGGGAGTTCTTGGAGTGTGCGCATGCGCAGAAAGAAACTGCACTGTTTGCAAACACAACTACTACTTTTTTAGATTAACTGCTTAAATAAAATGGATAAATCAGGAGATATTACTCTTATAATACCCATGAGAACATTTTATCGTTTTCACAAAAAAACAAACATTAAATACTTCACAGGTGTGACTCTTTGCTTTTTGTAAAAACTGATTAGAAACTAGCACAAAAGCTAACCGAGCACCGTGTTCACAGAAACACAGCTGGAGTAACGTCAGCTTTGGTAACTAAACATATACTTACTTTAAAAAGCGATTATTTATGATAATCCTGTGTTTTTGGTGCCAAGACGCGGACAGAGAGAGACACACACACACACACTTTACCTGCTCGGCTGTTTCGCTCTCGCTGCTGTAACAGCACCCCATCGCAGCTCGAGCTCACTCACACTTCCGCTTTCTCCTTGGCCAAACTTATATACGCAGGATTTTCAACCCTCTAAAATATATTTGTTTAAAAAAAGAAAAATATTCCAAACTGATCTGTTCGTGCTCTCTAGTGTTTCTGCTCGCGTGAAGGATTGTCACATGACACCTTTCTGTGACACCAGGCAACAACGTGACGACTTCCGCCATTATAGCTACTTCCGGAAACAGGACTACTTCCGGTATTTAGCTAAACTGGTTCAAATTCTTTTGCTAAATATTTTTTTGTGCAAATAATGTTTTTTTTTTAACTTAAATAAAACATCTACACATTTTAATTATTTTATAATCCACCTTAAAACTTCCACTATAATGTTTACAAAATGTAATCAGTTTTATAAAAAAAAAATTCACAATACTGTTTA
This sequence comes from Clarias gariepinus, assembly GCF_024256425.1. Classification (NCBI taxonomy): domain Eukaryota; kingdom Metazoa; phylum Chordata; class Actinopteri; order Siluriformes; family Clariidae; genus Clarias; species Clarias gariepinus. The sequence goes on along the minus strand of NC_071110.1, from coordinate 30,400,491 downwards.
AAAACCTTTCTTCACTCATCATCATTCTATATACCACTTTATACTGTATACAAGGTGATGGAGGTCCTGTAGCATATATTGCAGGGCACACATGCACATGCCACACACTCACAAGCTACAGGTAATTTGGGACTAATCTGCATGTATTTGGACTGTGGGAGGAAACCGGAGAACCTGGAGGAAACCCACCAAGCACATAGCAAACTCCATACACACATAGACCCGAAACAGGAATCAAACCCCAAACCTGGAGGTGTAAAGCAGCAGCATTAACCATTAGGCCATCGTGCCATCTAACATGAATAATTCTTTAATAACAATATTTTTCTTTGCCTTAAATTTTAAATTTTCTTTTATGATTATTATTTCAGTTAAATTTTATTTATATAGGGCTTTTAACAATGGCCATTGTCACAAGGCAGCTTTACAGAATCAAAAAATATTAAAAATATTAAAATATATTTTTGTAAAAGTAAAAACTGGTCCATAAAACTTGTGTTTTACAATCCGCCACGCCACAAAGGATGCAGGCTGCTTGTCAGTACCACATGTTATGAAAACTACAGCTAAGGGCGGAGCTTTTTTTTTTTTTTTTACAAAGCCCCAAAGTTTAAGTGTAGGCTGAAAATCTATTTGTTTAACAAGCGCTTTTTTTTGCCTTAGGTAAAGGAGAAGATCTAGGGGACTCATGGACGTTGAGTATTATGGTACATTGGTATGTTTGGATTCTGTCTTCCCCACGTTCACTGATTTGATTATTAAGTTATACTTATTAGCTCTGAATTGTAAAAAATATAGACACATTTCCAGAGACACAAAATGGCTTCCTGTGAACTATACCACACATAAAAACGTCCTGTCTCCTTGTCAAATCATCCACTTTGTTCGAACACTACAGACACTATAGGGCCAAACGTACAATACACAATAACAATACACCATTACTCTTGTGTGCTTTTTGAGCATCTCATTCAAGATTATTCTCTTTGTCAGTTTATATTAAACTCCACTATTCTGAGGCTTTCCACTAGTTTTAGGAGCGTGTGTGTATTTTGTGCACATTAGTGAGGTCAATACATCCCAGAGCACATCCAGTACATGCCAAAGGTGTTTAGTGGTGTTGAATTTAGTCAGGAATCTATGCAGGACACTATCGCCCTTCCATTTCAACCTTAACACACAGTACCTTCATGGAACTTGCTTTGTTCGGCGGGACCTTGTTAGGTTTAAAAAGGAGAGTGTCTAAATTGTTAAGTTTTAAGATGAATTCAAAGAAGAAAAGTTATTGCTTGTTGTGTCCGCTGCTGTTTAATACACTTACCGTGTAAGTGTAGACCTAAGCCCTAACCGGGAGAGACGGACAAACTACACGCACACACAACTACACACACACACACATATGATGTCTAAAGATAAGTTTATTATCAGCAAAGAGAGGATATTTAAGCTTTTGGTAAGGTGTCGTGTGTCACATTCGTCCCGTACATTAAAAGAGGCAGTCATGAACATGTCATAGAGAGACCTTGAGACAGACAGGTGATAGAAAATACATTTGCATTTTAGCGGACACAAGCTGTTTGGATATATATCATCTGGATACAAGATTCATGAAAGTGTTATGAAGCTATAGAAGTGTTACCATATATACGAACTGTAATGACAATGGGGGGGGTGTATGGGTATAGGAACCTTTTCATCATATTATGAAACCTTACAAATAAGGTTAACTCTGTGCTGTAAAAATCAAAAATGGACAAATTTGTCAAGACGCAACACGGCTTCCTGTGAACTATATCACACACATAAAAACGTCCTCTCTGAATGTTAAACCATCCACTTTGTTCTTACACGACAGACACTACAGGGTCACTTTACAAAAGTATGTCAGGCCAATTCCAGTTCATCCAAAAGCTGTTCAGTGGGGTTGAGTTCAGTCAGGAATCTGTGCTGAACATTTACAACCTTCCATTTTAACCTTAAGACACAGTGTCTTCCTGGAGCTCATGTTGAACATTAGTTCTCTACTGTCTTCTGAATGCAAATGCCATCTTCTTAAATGTTTTCTCTTCTGCGATCTGTAGGTTTGCGGCTTCTTTTCGGTCTGTTCCAGATAGAGGCCATGACTCGTTCCTGTTTGGTGACGGCACTGAAGTCCATCATCTTCAGGTGAGGAAGAGTAGCGATCACGTAGTGCCTAACAGCACAGACATGAATAAAACATAAATAATCTGAAAGGTTTAACCAAAACTGTAACAGGTTATGCGGTGTGGCGTTTTATGATCTTTACCTGTAGCCCTGCTCATTCTTAAACCGGTTTCCGTGTAGTGTGATGGTGTGCAGGAGTGGTAATGTCCCAAGTTTGTCCACCTCCGAGAAATTACACACTTTGTTGCCATGGAGATACAACACACGCAACTCTACCAGCTCAGTAAGGACCTAAGACAGAGAGAGAGAATGAGGGAGAAGGAACTGGAGTTGATGGTATATAACTTATCCTTTCAGTAAAGAACCCATTAAATGTGTTAAGGCATATGTGTACCGGGGAAATGTGTGTGATGTTGTTAAAGGACAAGTCGAGCCAGGCGAGGCGTTTTGGCTCAGCGAATAAAGCACACAGCGTCTCCATAAGTCCAGTGATGTTCGATAAAAGGTTGTTGTTGAGACGGAGAACTTGACTAGCAAACTTCCCCTCTGCGTTTCTCCAAGGTGCATGAGCTCCGTTGTTCGGCTCTTCTGATAGAACATCTGACACACACACATGATCATCATTTACTTTTATCAATAAATTAAACATGCCAGTTGCTAATTACATTGAAATTAAATTCCTTCCACATCTAACATTGTTCAGTACAGAATTTCTCAGGATGGTTCGAGCGATATGCCAATTAATCTGTGACATTACGTGAAAACTGGCATTTCTCAGTATGTGTTTGCTATTTTTCTCTGAAAAGAAATGGTGACAATGCAGGTAAGTAGAATTAATGAGTTTTTAGACTAGGATGTCAGTACATTGTGTACAGTACATCTCTCTGAATGCACACAGGCGGTCAGAACTTTGTCATAAAAAAAAGCATTTACAATTTCAGCTTTTACAATTCTTAAAACACAAAAAAAAGTTGATTTTTTTTTCTTTTTGCTGGGGAAAGGGAGGTCTGATTATTTTTCTCTGAGCGTTTCTGCTTAGGTTGATGCCCCCATGATCTGACTTCACTAAGGGGAAAAAACAGATATTTGGATGGGTTTCATACAGCAACAGACTAGATTTTAATATTTTTTTAATGTATTTCTTTAAAAACGTTAACAATAGAAAAAGTAAATAAAGAAAATAAACATAATTCTTTTTTGCTGTGTGAAAAGATTTGACTGCGTTGGCCGGGAATCGAACCCGGGTCAACTGCTTGGAAGGCAGCTATGCTCACCACTATACCACCAACGCGTGAAGGAAGCGACAGCGAAAGTCATACAAAGGGGTTACGACATACCTGCAAGCATGTTCTTACTATAATTACAATTGTTTTTTTTTGTGCGTGAGCATTAAATAATGTAAAATATTCTTTACTTTTTTTTGGGGGGGGGGGTCACTTCCGGACTACATATCAAAATCCTTCACGAGACCGTCTGGACTAATCAAAGCACGCCGTCGGCATTTCATTTTTACAGTGTATATTTCATAGACAAGTTCATACGAGGCTGAAGTTAGCTCCTTATTCGCGGCTTCCGATTCGTTTGGCTTCTTATTGCGCAGCGTCTCACTCTGCGGCTGATGTTAGCTCCTTATTCGCCTCGTTACTAACGGGAGTGTTCACGTTGGCGAAAGCTGCGCATTTTATCAATAAAACGTTTTTTGGTGGCTTAAACCATTCTGGCCAAGCGAATATGTACTATACCATACCTAGCAGGTACCCAACTATACAGTAAAAGTGGAATTCTCCTGGCCCAGATTGATTTTACACTTTAAAAATCAAATAAAAATATGTCATTCTATTATGCACAATGGTGTGAATAGGAAGCCAGATTTCCGAGACCATTTTAGTACCTTAAATCTCTCTGGGCCAGGTGAATATAAACTATACAACATCTAGCAGGTACCCAACTATATAGTAAAAGTGAAATTGTCCTGGCCCAGATTGATTTTACACTTTAAAAATTAAATGGAAATATTTGACTTTTTAATTGTATTATTAAATCGACTTTTGAATTGAGAATTCGTTTTATTTAATTTTTTTTCATTGTTTTTTTTTTAAATGGTAGTGATTTTAATGTCAATTGAACATTAAACAAAATTTTCCAGTGTATCGAGCAGAATTTTCCAGTGTATCGAGCGCTCTGACTGATTAATGGATATGTATTAATTATTCAGCAATCACTATATTTTTAATATTTGCCTATCCCTTACTTGCTATATACACTCGCTAAATTATAAGTATGTTAGAAGAGTATGCTACTATTCAAACTGATACATTTTAATTCTTTTATACAGCACATTAATGATAGTAAAAAATGTTGCACATAGCAATAATAACTAATAATAACATTTATTAAAAAATTACCCAAACAGGTATTAACAATACAGAGATGCACATCCAAAATGCAATGACAAACTATATGGGATTATCCTAAATTTTTTGACAGTAAACTAATTAAATTTTCATTATATCTCTTACATTTTCCAAAAACACTAGCATGTCCTTCATTTTGGAGAAGACAAATGAAAAATTCACTAGAATATCTTCTTTTTCATCTTCTCCAACATTTTCTAGTGTGTCAAATTTACACAGGGCCTTCTCGGCTTCATCCTTGTTCATGTACAAGAGGTGAAGCAACATTTCCACCGGAAAAGCTGTTTATTTTCATTGCGCCACCTCTCAGCTTCCAAAATGCACTGATATACTTGGTGACTCTAAAATCAGAAAATATATTAATCTCAACACATATGCAGTGATTAACACAGTGATTAGTTTACTGCTGATGTTGATGGCAAAAAAGAGAATAAAATAGGCAGTATCTCTGTTTGTTACAAAAACCTTAAACACTGTTCAGTCTATGGCAGTAAAACATTTAATCCCATTTCTTTTGTTCAATCACTGAATATGCTGAAGACAGGATAGACAACCACACAGGACAAACAAACACACAAACTAATTTAATTAGCATATATACTACATTTTACATATATTACACACATTAATATACATTATATGCATTACCATATATGGAGGCTGATCTGAATGGTAACCCACTTCTAAATTGTCCTGCTAAGATAACAGAAATTAAAAATATTAATTGTACAATTAATAGTTGTTAATTAATAACAGTGTTTAAGGTTTTTGTAACAAACAGAGATACTGCCTATTTTATTCTCTTTTTTGCCATCAACATCAGCAGTAAACTAATCACTGTGTTAATCACTGCATATGTGTTGAGATTTTAGCATATGTGTTGAGATTTTTGAAAATTTAGGATAATCCCATATAGTTTGTCATTGCATTTTGGATGTGCATCTCTGTATTGTTAATACCTGTTTGGGTAATTTTTTAATAAATGTTATTATTAGTTATTATTGCTATGTGCAACATTTTTTACTATCATTAATGTGCTGTATAAAAGAATTAAAATGTATCAGTTTGAATAGTAGCATACTCTTCTAACATACTTATAATTTAGCGAGTGTATATAGCAAGTAAGGGATAGGCAAATATTAAAAATATAGTGATTGCTGAATAATTAATACATATCCATTAATCAGTCAGAGCGCTCGATACACTGGAAAATTCTGCTCGATACACTGGAAAATTTTGTTTAATGTTCAATTGACATTAAAATCACTACCATTTAAAAAAAAAAACAATGAAAAAAAATTAAATAAAACGAATTCTCAATTCAAAAGTCGATTTAATAATACAATTAAAAAGTCAAATATTTCCATTTAATTTTTAAAGTGTAAAATCAATCTGGGCCAGGACAATTTCACTTTTACTATATAGTTGGGTACCTGCTAGATGTTGTATAGTTTATATTCACCTGGCCCAGAGAGATTTAAGGTACTAAAATGGTCTCGGAAATCTGGCTTCCTATTCACACCATTGTGCATAATAGAATGACATATTTTTATTTGATTTTTAAAGTGTAAAATCAATCTGGGCCAGGAGAATTCCACTTTTACTGTATAGTTGGGTACCTGCTAGGTATGGTATAGTACATATTCGCTTGGCCAGAATGATTTAAGCCACCAAAAAACGTTTTATTGATAAAATGCGCAGCTTTCGCCAACGTGAACACTCCCGTTAGTAACGAGGCGAATAAGGAGCTAACATCAGCCGCAGAGTGAGACGCTGCGCAATAAGAAGCCAAACGAATCGGAAGCTGCGAATAAGGAGCTAACTTCAGCCTCGTCAAGTTCATTCTGGCGCAGTTAAAATTGTAACTGTTTAAAACTGTTTAAAACATAAGATTTAGTAAACAACAATCGCAAAATAAAAAGTTAGACCGTAAAACTGGTTTATTTACCTTCTACTGAAGTCAGATCTTTAAAAGAAAAGTCCACAGGAGCCCCGAACATATTTACCTAAATTCATTAATTATATTTAAAAAAGTACATTTTATTTAATTGTTCATCATTCAATTTAAACACTTAAATTTTGTAACATCTTCAATTAAATGAACACTTACCGAATGTGCAAACTATTAAACGGAGAGCAGCCCCGGTGTCCCAAAAACAAACGGTTACCAAGGAATCAAGCTGCACGGAATTATGGGAAATGTAGTTTCCTTTACTTCTCTGCTTACACTATGTAGCAGAGAACAATGTGTTATGATATAAACAGCATGTGATGTGAATATTAGCTTAAATATAACATTTATATTATACTTTTAAATAAGTACTCTAGATAGTTTTAACTAAAAGCTATATACAATATGTAGATGTACTATGTTTTTATTATTTTTTCGTCGAGTTAGATCTAACATAACAATTCTGTGACGTTTGTATTTCTGCGTAATCAAACTAAACATAAATAATACTAATAATACTAATAATAAAAATAATAATAATAAAAAGAACAAGTATATCTTTTTGTTTGCAGTGCGATTTGGCGCACTCCATCATACCTCCGCTAGAGGGAGACAAACCTTAAAGGAAAAGCGCTACACCTGCAAATGGTTCAGATTTGCGAGTTCAGTTTTAGGATTAGTTTATAAAAATGAGGTAACACCGTAGTTAATGCTTAAATGTAAAAAAAAAAAAAAAAAAAAAATATATATATATATATATATATATATTAAAATAACAGTAAAATTCTGTCATGAACAAAAGGCTGCTAAGATTATAGCCTTCTCCTTAGAGACTCCACAGTCCCTATATGAAATACAGGGGTTCCTAAATGGATCGATGGATGGATGTAATAAGTAAAGCAAGTGTGGGTTGGCCTTTTAAAAGACAATAAATAATACCGAAGTGGCATATGTGAAGCAGTGTTACCTTTAGTTATCTTCTGTTATAGCACCTATAAGTGTATGTATATTATATAGCCACCATGGTGGCGTATTGGTCGGCATTGTCGCCTTGCACCTTCTTTTCAAGGTCGGGGGATCGACTCTCCTGTGTACATGGAGTTTGCATGTGCTTGGTGGGTTTCCCCCCACAGTCTAAAGACATGCAGGTTCCATTCACTGACACTCCCAAACTAATTGTGCCCAAAGTCTCCTGGGATAGGCTCCGGGCCTCCGTGACCCTGTATACAAAAGGAGAGTGCAAGGTTTTGAGATGTATGATAAGTATCTTATTGGTGCGATAATTTTGGTCTCTGTTTAATGTCCGATCAATAATTATAAAAATTTCTAAATGTATGATAATTCACAAATCATAGTTTTTGGTGTCATAGATTCACAGCGTGGGACTGATTTGAAACTAGTCATATATACAGTATATATATATATATATATATATATATATATATATATATAGTTTGGGGTCACTTTCTAACGCCATGATCGTTCCTGATTTTTCTTTCTTTCTACATTGTAAAGGAATGCTAAAGGCGTCCAAAAAGTGCATTAAACTCATTTGAACAGTTGATATTGAGATGTTTCTGCTACTTCTGCCCTGTAAAGACTTCATAACGCCTCTAATCTGAGGTGCTGTTAATTGGTCATTTTTCAGGCTAATAACTCTAAATGAACTCCTCGTCTGCGGCAGAGGTAGGTTTTGGTCTCGCCCTCCTGGGATGGCCTTCATGGAAGCCAGTTTCATTATGGTGCTTGACGGATTTTGCAAATGCACTTGACAATACTGTTCTTGCAAGAACTATTACAGAAAGGCTGACCTCTGTGTCTTAAAATAACAACTAACTGTTGTTTTTGTTGTTGTTACGTAATTACCTAATTTCATGTGTTATTTTATAGTTTTGAAATCCCCACTATTGTTGTAGAATGTAGAAAATAAATCACTAAACAAAAACAAAGAAATTTGCAAGTGACCCCAAACTTTTGAACGGTAGTGTTTATACACTGCCATCACATCTCCTAGAAACCTCACCCTGGATCTGTAGTAAATAAGCCAATCCACATCTCTACTGAGATGTTAATAGCTGATGTCACCTTTTATCTAGCTAGCAGTGCACATTGTATCCTATGTACTGTAGAAACAATAACTGATTGGAGTTGGAGTTCACTGCAGTTCGTTTAATAAAGATAATTATATAAGTTGCAAACTCAGATTTGGGGTGCTGCAATCAAATTTCTAATGCACAATAATTTGCCTGAAAATACGATTATTCTGGAGTCCCTGTAAGATTATTTGGTTTTGATCATCTGGAAACACTGATGAGAAATTACATTTAAACAATTAACAACACAAATTATACAGCATTTTAGAGTTTATTAGACAGTTTTAGTAGTTTTTGTACTTAAAATAATGAATATAGCTGCTTGAGACAAATTAAATAGTAATTATAAGTGCAATGAAATGTAATCAGTGTCCCAAAATAAAATAAAATAAAATCGACAGTCTAGCTATGACTCACAGCTCTAGCATGGACTGTACGACCTAATGTATGTATGAACTGTTGTTTTAAAACAATAATGTATTAGATCATGTATTAAAGGGCATCAAGATTGTAAGCCTGTGATATGAATTATAGCCGGCACCATTGTCAGAGCTGCTGTTGAAGAAATGTAATTAACACCTTCAGACCAATCAGATTCAAGAATGTAACGAGGCTGTTATATAAATAAGATAATAGCAATGTCTTGACTTGTCAGGATTTTAATAATATCCAATTGGCTAAATTATTATTATACAAAGGAGGATCATGAAGTGGCTTGTCTGTGCTGAAATGCATCTGATTCATTTTATTTACCCATTAAGCCAAACAAAAGGAGGCAATTGATGTTTCCTGTCATAATGACTGAAGTGTCCAGTCGGCTGTGTTCCAAATCATAGTGCTACTTGAATAAACAAGTTTTTTTTTTTTTTTTTTTACTTTTGATTAATTCTTGTGTGTGTGTGTGTGTGCGTGTGTGTGTAAGGAAGTTTTTTTTTAAGGCATCTCATTATCCTGTATCTGTGTTCACTCCATCTGTCAGGGCTAAATAACCCTTGACCCAAGGATAACTGAGCGCTGACATCAACTTTTGCCTTGTATCTAAAGTCACTTCAACATTTTTTTGTTGCGCTTCCACGGCTCACTTTTCTGCACCATTTTAGGTCATGAAATTTTCCAGGATCCTTCCATTTACAGCATTCACACAGGCATTAGTGATATACTGTATACTGCACAGTTGCCTTCCAAGCAGCTGATCAGCATTAGATTCCTGGCCGATATCCGTTTTGCTTTACTATGCTAAATGAATTGCTTTTTAAGTTTTGTTAAAAACAAAAATGTAATCATTATTACAGAATGTAAGAAAACACATTTTAATTATTGTTCACACAATATGAATGGTTTCTCTCTCTCTTTTCCCTCATAACAAGCATATTATATATATATATATATATATATATATATATATATATATATATATATATATATATATATATATTTAGCATAGAATTATTAATAAAAAATCATGTGGTTAATTAACATTCATGCTAATCCTATGAGGAAGTTAATCACAATCGTCAACATATTTGGCTAACAGGGATGTTCTTTAGGTATTAATTGCACTTCCACAGTCACTATTGTTAAAAATACAAGAAAATAGACTTTTTCTTCTTTTCATCATCTTCAGGAACTGAACGTGTGACTTGTGGAATTTTCCAGTTATATCATAGGTGTTAAAAGTGAAGATTATATGAATATACCCAGGTCAAATGCTTTAGCGAATTAAATGCTCATTTGTCATCACTTATAACCAATAATCCCTGGTAAAACTACATGTCAAATGTAAAATGTCAAATAAATCCATACAATAAAGCAAATATTTACTGTATATTTGAATTAATGTTATAAATGAAGATTATGATCACACAAATGAACCTTATAAACTAGCTTATTGCTGGCTAAAAATGTAGCTACTGTAGGTAGCATAGTTTGTTGTTTACACACAGTGAAAAGATACTAATCGTGAAAACGTGCTAAAACCATCAAGAAAATCAATATTTACCACAGAATTGGTGGTTAATCACAAAGAAAAGTCTATGTTTTGATTAAATTACACTTATGTGTACAATAAAAGCACAATTATGTGTCAACTGCTTATTAAACCTCCACAGTTTCTGCTATGCTAGGAATACAGTTACTCATGAATACAATGCAAACAGAAATTAATTGAAGTCATGAATTTGCATAAATAAGACATATCATAACCAATTCAAACACAATATTCTGTCCTTAAGCTGTGAATTGTTTTAGTTATATTTGCTATTATGACACAACTCATAGATTTAAGCTAGTGCAGCACGTTTAATTCCAAACGGTTTGTTGTAGCATTGGATAAGAATGGTGATAATGCTGCTGGGTTGTGTTCAGTCCTACTATGCATTTAGATTACTTTTATAAAAGACTGTAATAGTTATGTTCTAGCTAGCCATGATATGCGTAGCTGCCATATTTGCTTGTTGCCTAGCAACAGCATTCTCATGAATACTCATAACATGTACAGGGAACATGTAGAAAGAACTGATTACTTAGTGAAAATACTGCTTATGGAATAAAGGCACAATTTTGACTCTTTCAAAAGTTTAAGGTAAAACAAAAACAAGACTATTAAGATTTTTTTTTCTAATAAGAACATGTATTATTCTTAGACCTTGTGCTATGTTGCTTATATATATATATATATATATATATATATATATATATTGTAGCGTTTTTACGCCTGAAGAAATGCTGGAGAGACGAGTGAGCTTACAGTATTTTGCTGCCCAATGCAAATGGCTGGGAGTATTTTATTCGCTCTGACACAACGGCACATTCAATAACAGTCCCTCCCAAGGTCCAGTGCCGGAACCTGGAACGTGCAGCTCCGCTCCGGTCGCGTCCTTTGGCAGGTGTTCTGTTTAGTGGCTTAGGCCCTGTTTGTGTGTGTAGGGTGTGACGTGTGAAATGTGCTCCAGTTCAAGCTAGTGCTGAATTGGATGTAGGCTCCTGAGTGAAGATGCTGCTCATGCCTAACATGCTGTGTGCTTAATAAAGTACTCCCAGCCATTGCATTGGGTAGCAAATAAGCTCACTCGTCTCTCCAGCATTCTTCCCGGCGTAAAAACGCTACAATATATAATTCTCACATTTAAAAAAATATATGAAAACAATAAAAATAGTAGCCTATTGTTATAATATATATTGTTATACTGAATATTTATTTATATGACTTTGTGATAGTAAAATATTAGCTCTCTTTTTTGCCATTTCGTTTTGCCTTTTGTTTTACGACACCGCACAGCGTGTTTGCGGCAGCGCACGCCTCAGTTTCCGGCAGTGTCATGGCGGCCTACGCGGGTGGGTTTCAAAGCGTAGGCAGTATCGAGGAGAAAAGAGAATTAAAGCGCAAAGCGCGTGAGGAAATCCTACAAAAGGTAAACTCAGATTTGTAACAGCTTTAATACATATGAGCTTGGTCATAAGGAAGGTTTATCACACGCTAAAAACGAGTTCTAGTTAAAAAATAAAAAAATCCAACCATCGGCGCGTTGAATAGCTAATGTTTTTAGCCGAGTGATCAATCTCTGTCTGCTCTGTACACGAGTGTCCTGTACGGAATACTCAACTCTAATTTCTCCGTACATCATGAGTATGTGTACTACTCATCAGGGTCTTTAACGAAAAGCTATGGGTCCCATTGGTGTACAATAAGGAGTCATTAAAGTTTCAAATCTTTGCTTTCTGTATAAATATGCCATTAAAATAAGGTGTGTGTCTGTGTGTGTGCGCGCGCAGTGTATCGTAACAAGCATTGCATCCTAATGAAGTTCTGTTATCTCCCCTCCTCCAGCTGTGTTAGCTCTACAGATGCACAAACACCAGTGATGAGCGTGAACATGACATCAGTTTGCTCCAAACACACAAGCACAAACAACCTCTCTCTGTCCTTAAACCACAGAACAGATGTTTGAACACATTTTTCTTTCCCAACATGGGACATAAAATCCCATCCTTGACGATTGTTATTCAGAGTCATTCATGGGATCAAATCTAGAGTAGACTTTCTGTAAAAACTGAGATGATTTTATGACATTAAATTAAAAAAAAAGGACAGAGTGAGGAGAGACCCTTGACGTGTGTGTGTTTGTGTGTGACCTGAGTCTGATGAACAGTAGTGATGGGAAGTTTGAATCATTTTAGTGACTCGGTTCTTTGAATCTCGTTCATCAAAGTTAACTTATCTTTTTTTGAGTCATTTAGTTCATTTCATTCTTTTGATCAGAAATAAAATAAAATGTTGCATGTTTAATAAAAAGACCCCCAATACGCTACATACACAAATTTTTGCTATAGTTCTAGTAATATAAATATTACCATGCAGCTAAGAACATATTATAATGAACAGAATGAGTAGCTTGCCTCTCATATCTTCCAGTTTGAGTCGTTCGTTCTTTTGAATCTATTGCACCGTATAGCGTCTATGGTCGTCACGTGACAAAGGAACGAACGACTCCGGACTTGAACATTTGTTGAGAACCGTTCAATTCCGTTTCCTGTGTACTGCACTGCGTAACGTCTATGGGAGTCACGTGACATAATAAAACAAACAAGTAATTGAGAAAGAATCGCTCAATTCTGCTTTCTGTACATAACCTACAGAGGATTTGTGATGAGTTGCGCATGCGCAAGAAAAATTTACAAATCACTATCCGAGATATTCGTTCTTCTGGGTCACGTTAAAGATTCGTTCAAAAAGAAAAAATCGTTCATGAACGACCCGTCACTAATGAACAGACTCCCTGGACCGAACTAGGAACTAGGAAGTTGTAGAGCACAACATGACATCAGCAGCAAACTAAACACACACTACCATAAAGTGAAGGCTTTGATAAATGTCCTTCTGCTTCTCGCCTCTCTCTCTCTCTCTCTCTCTCTTTAGGCCAAGCATAAGTATGAGGAAAAGGAGCGGAGAGAGGAACAGAGGAAGGCTCGAGGTGAAGACACCTGGATGCTCCCAGATGTTGAGCAGCGACTGCAGCAGATCAGTGAGGTGTGTGTGTGTGTTTGTAGTTGAAAATTTTTAAATGCTTAAGTGTTAGATACAAACAGAAGACTCTCTCTTAGTCCGCCCTTGTTTATTTAAGCCCCTAATCCTGAAGCAAATGTGGTGGTGGTGTTGTCGTTTTCCAGGACCTTTCTGTGAAAAGCAAAAAGAAGAAAAAGGAGAAATCCAAAAAAAAGAAGAAGGAGAAGAAGAAGAAAGAGAAGAAAGAGAAGCTGAAGTCTCAGGGAGATCGCTCGTCCGATAGCTCCGAGGTCAGGCTCGACTCTTACAGCATTATTCTGACTCCTTGCTAATTGGTGTTTGTTTGCATGTACCGCATGTTTCGTGGTGATTGTTTTCAGGACTCTGATGGTTGGGTGGAGGCTCCGTCCATAACTGGAAGTGTGGATAAAGCATGGAAGGTCTCGGACCAGGCTCAGACCGCGAGCACCTCGACCAATAGTGGCCAAGTAAGGGAGAGTTTTGTGTGTGAGAGGCTGTAAGTGAACAAGTATGTGTGAAAGTATGTGAGAGTGTAAAAGTGTACATAAATTTGTGCGAAAGTGAGCAACAGATGCAAGAGAGTGTGAAAGTATGTGAGAGATTACGAGAGGTTATAAGTGGACATGAGCATGCGAAATAGTTGGATAGTATGCAAGAGAGTGTAAGTGTACATGGTAATCTGATAATTGATAATCTGTTATTTTGCAACCCGAGTCAGAGCACTCGTCAGTTAACGTTCGGTCCTTCAGCAGAGAGACGAGTGGATGACCTTTGACTTCCTGGCCCTGAAGACGACATCGGTTGCCGAGCAACGAGCCCAGAAGGAGCTGGAGAAAGAGGCGGAGCGGGAAAAAGCACAACAGCTCGAACAGGTGACGAGATGAGTGTGAACCTGTGTGTGCGTGTGTGCGCACTTGTTTATGCGAGCGTTGTAGAGTGACGTTTAATCCCTGAATTGTTCAGGCTGGCCTTCACAGATTGGAGCTGAATCCCTATTGGAAGAATGGAGGGAGTGGACTGCCCCCGGAGGAAGGCGCTGGAACTGCAGCTACTAAAGGTAAGACGCGTACACTAGGTTATTTATTTACTTATTTGTTTATATTTTGGCGTCATTTTTAACATTCTTTGCCTTATATGGAGTTTATGGGCGTGGCTTAATCTTTATCTTTCTCTCACTCTTAGCGGGCGTGGTGGATGATGGGGGACGGGGCTGGCTCATGAAGTCGTATCAGAGGATGAAGGAGCAGGCAGAGAGAGAGCAGCGCAACCTGGACGATGTTGTGGCTGAGAGATATGGGGTATACACACACACACACACACACACACACACACACACACACCAATCAGTCTGAGCAGGAAGAGAAAAAACATTCTGATTGTTTATTGTGCAAATAAATATAATGTGTGGGATTTATTACAGTTGGTTTTGTTTGGACTGTAATTAAGAGAGAGTGTGTGTGTGTGTGTGTTGTAGTCAATGAAGCAGTTTCAAAAGCGACTAAAGGAAGCAGAGGAGGCTGCCTTCCGACAGAGGGGAGACGCGGGAGACACGGGGAGGAAAGGAGGAACAGAAAGAGGGAGACAGGGTTGGAGGAGAGAGACAGACGAAGAGAGAGACAGGGACAGAGAGAGGCATAGGGAAAGACAGGGGGACATGGGTAGAGACCGGTGGACAGACAGGGGCCGGGAGCGAGACAGGGATAGACAGCGGGATAGAAATGAAGACAGGGACAGAAACCGAGACAGAAAGGAAGACAGGGACAGAGAGCGAGACAGAAAGGAAGACAGGGACAGAGAGCGAGACAGAAAAGAAGACAGGGACAGAGAGCGAGAGAGAAACGAAGACAGTAACAGAGAGCGAGACAGAAAAGAAGACCAGGACAGAGAGAACGACATGGATAGACAAAAGGACATGACGAGAGACAGAAGAACGGTGACGGAAAGAGGACGTTTCCTCAAACCTTCCGACTCTGATGACTTCCTCCCTCTGGAGGCGGGCTTCAGGAGGCCTGGATTGACAGCCTCCTCATCCAATCGGAGCTCAGGAAAGTTCCTAAAACCTGGGGATGATGATGATGGTGCTGACGACGTTCCAGCATGGAGGAAGAAAATGGAGAAGACAGATGGAGTGAAAAAGAAGGAGGAGTCAGGGACACAGAAGAGCGAGGAAGAGAGGAGGACCACACCAGTGGAGAAGAGCAGGTGAGAAAACACACATACACACACACACACACACACACACAGCGTGTGTGTGGTAATTTTTCCTACTGAGATGAGAGCAGACACAGCTGTGCTGCAGGATGGATCAATTGTGACCGACAAGTGCTACACACACACACACACACACACACACACACTCTTGTTGAATTGAAACAAATATTAACATTCTCACACTGAAAGTCTGTAAACTGTTACACGGAGCTCAGACTGACTTATAAGGAATGCTGTGTTTTATTAAACACTGTGTGTGTGTGTGTGTGTGTGTGTGTGTGTGTGTACACTTGTATGATGTATGTGCACTGACCTGAACATCATCGACCTCTTTGTGCTGCATCCTAAATTAGATTTTCTGTGTGTGTGTGTGAAAGCGAGAGACATAGATCTGACAGTTTCCGACTCTCTTCGTTAACATGTTGATTTTTCCATCACCACGGTCTATAAATACGGCTGTGTGCAAAAGTTTAGACACCCCTGGATTCTGCCTGGAAAAAGTTTCTCAGCCTGATTTGAAACGAAAAGAACATTTTGTCAGAGAGAGCAGAAAAAAAACAAAACTGAAAGTTAGACCGTGCACTCTTTGGTTTAAAATCTGAATAAAGTTGCAGATTGCAGTTGGTCATGCGTTAATATTACTGTTACAGTTCAGAGAGCGAGGACGAGGAGGAAGAAGAGGAAGTGCGTCTCCTGACAGATGAGGAGATGAATAAACTCGGAGCGAAACTCCTCAAGGCCGAGCTCATGGGCAATACGGTGAGGCGGGGGGGATAAACACGCACCAATCCACGTTAATCTCTTTCTTATTTGTGTTTTTTTTTTCTTTTCTTTTAATTCCGTGGGCTCCGTCTCAAATCACTGCACACTGTACTAAATAGTGTGACGCGTGTTAGAATGTTATTACCTTAATGTTACTGAACGATAAGCTAATTTTCCACAGGAAGTACACACTAATGAGTATGGCTGTGTGTGTGTGTGTGTGTGTGTGTGTAGGCCCTAATGGACTCTCTGAAGGCTCAGCTGGAAGCGGCGCGGAAAGCGAGAGAGAATCACGCCAACAAACCCAAACAGGAGAGAGTAAGTGTGTGTGTGTGTGTGTGTGTGTGTGTGTGTGTGTGTGTATATGCACATGTGACCTGTATGTATAGAGAATTGTCTGGTTTTATGCAAGTACGTTTTGGTGCTTTTCCTGTTCTCAGGTGTCTGTGCGAGAGGAGGCGGAGCAAGAAGTGGTCTTGTTCAGGACTGACCAATCGGGACGCTCGTGGCCGGTGAGCGGCCCCTCCGGGCCCGTGGAGCCCAAGGGAGGGAGGAGGAAGAAGAAAGCGGTAAGGCTGACACGTTTCGGTGTGTATTGTTTAGACTTTAATCACCTTCAGGGTCGTGGGTTCGATTCCTGCCTCAGGTCTGTGTGCATGGAGTTTGCATGTTTCCCACATGCTTGGTGGGTTTCCTCCGGGTGCTCTGGTTTCCTTCCACGGTGCAAAGACATGCAGATTAGGCTAACTGGCGTTCCCAAATTATCTCCTGCGACCTTTTACAGGATCAGGAAGCGCTATAGACAACGAGTGAGTGTAGCTTTAATTATTTTTCAGCTGCAGCAGATTGAATGAATGCACTATTTATATAAGAGGATTAGTAAAAAATTATCCGCACTGCAGTTATTTAAATACTTCTGTTGGTCCTATAGAATATAGAATAGAATATCCTTATTGTTATTGGAATATGTGGCATGTCCAATGAAATTAGGTTCTTTACACATATTATACAAGATGAATAAATGACACTTTAAACACTTTATACATTTAGCACAAATTACGTGAAAAACAGTTGCGCATATTTGTCTGGCTGACGGTAACAGCTTAAACACAAAGTGTCCAGGGTGAGACAGATCTTTGAGGATACTGCTGGCTTCATTTATTTACCCTCTGGATTTTTTTTTTCTGTGCCGCTGTACAGCTAAAAAACCAAACCCAGAGGCAGTATGTCACAATGCTCTCTACGGCGCAACGATAAAGGATGCCAACTGTTTCTGAGAGATTATCTAGACACATTTTTCTCACACATACACACTTCTATAAATTTTCTTTGAAAATTTTCTTTTCATTTTTGTGAAGCTGCTTTGAGACAATGACCATTGTTAAAAGCGCTATAGAAATAAAATTGAATTGAATTGAATAGATGTTATTGTTCCTGAGGACCCTCAGAAAGTCTCAGCTGTGCCGTCTTCATCAGCGCTGTTATGTTTGTGTCTCAAGTGAGTTCTCCCATGATGTGGACGCCCAGGAATCGATAGTCTGTGACCCTGTCTATACAGTCCCCATTAATGAACAAGGGTGTAATGTTTTTTCCTGAAGTCAGTGATCAGTCCCTTTGTTTTGAATGTGTTGGTTGTATCTGGTACTAAAAAACCCACAAGAGATTAGAAACAGAAGCGTTTGGATACCTGCAAACAAAATTTGGAGTGATACTCGAAATAAAGGTGAAAATTTCTTAAAAAGAATCAATTGTGATGACACACAAATTCATCACGGTTCACAGAGTGCAGGCCGAGAAAAAGTTCAAAAGTCAAAACAATCAGCTGGAAAAATCATCAACGCTTACAGTTCTCTGGAATTCTCAAGGGCCAGAAGTATTATAACATTATCAGGAAAAAAGGTTCGACAATCAACAGTGCTCGTTACAGTGAGAAGCTTATTAAAGATCTAAAACCTAAACTTCAAATTAAACACAGAGGACCAATAACTGAGGGCGTCATGATCTAACATGACGTTACACGTCCGCATAATTCTGCCCACACTGGCGAACCAGAATTTTAGTTTGAGGTGTTAAAACGTCCTCTCTATAGTCCTGATATCGCATCATCTTCATCTGTTCGGTCCCCTGAAAGCGGCCCTACGAGGACAAAGCTTCACTTCTGATGAAGGAGTGAAGACAGCGGTGCGTTCGTGGCTTGCAGTAACATTTTTTTTCCGAGGGAACACGACAGCTTGTTGACGGATGGTCAAAGTGTATTGAAAAGCGAGGAGATTGTTAAAAAAATTATGTCTTTGTCTTTACTAAAACTTAATTAAAAATTTATTTCTACTGACAGAGTGCGCATAATTTTCGACCCCCCACGTGTTTGTATATTAACGAGGCAATGTAGTATTTCATGAAAGCTAATGCCTTTGAGGATGCGTCTCTTGTGAAGCGTCTCTTGTGTTACTCTCATCACCCTGAAGTGTTTTATTCTTCTTGTATCACAGTGATTCGACTTCTGTTACCATAATAAATGTATAATTATTATTGTTATTCCTATTCAAAATATTTCCAAACTTTAAATGTGAATATCAGCAAACTGTGAGTCTCTTTATTCTGAAGTGTGTGTGTGTGTGTGTGTGTATGAACAGCCTCTTGAGCTTTTCAAATGTTAAAACACAAACGATCAACAAGGCTGATTAAATCATTCAATGTGCGTGTGTATGTATGTGTGTGCACACAGATCGAGACCCACGTCTCCGGCGAGCGCGTACGTTACTTTGCAGACGAC
Organism: Clarias gariepinus; assembly: GCF_024256425.1. Taxonomy (NCBI): domain Eukaryota; kingdom Metazoa; phylum Chordata; class Actinopteri; order Siluriformes; family Clariidae; genus Clarias; species Clarias gariepinus. Next base: position 30,381,119 of record NC_071110.1, on the reverse strand, counting down.
GACAGTTTGGATCTGAAGGAGATGGTGCGCCGGGAGAAGATGACCTCGGCTCAGGATCAGAACGCACTCTACTCACGGATGGCTGCCAAGGTGGGTGGGTCTGCCACAATCTGGCAACCCCTACATAAACAGCACATTGCAGTTACTACGATTATGTCTTTCTTTAATTTTAAAGGAATGTTCCCGTCTTAACCTGGCAACCAAAATGTACTCATCGTATTATTGAGATTGTATGGCAAGCTTTCGATTTAATCTAGAAACACGTATGCCGTGACTGTTCCTACAATCTGGCAACCTACATACACAACATACTGATTTCTAATATCTAGGCCTGGTGGATTTTTTTTTTTCGTTTCCTTAAGATGGCAACCAGAATTAATTTAGAAAACAAATGCTTTGAGTTTTTTTTTTTTTTTTTTGCTTTTTTGTACATTACACAGATTGCTATTTTAAAGTTCTTCAACTTGTGTCCTATACAGCTATATGATGACCTACACACACACACACACACACACACACACAGATTGAATGTAACAGATGGTGAAAATTTCTCTCTGCCGCTCCTCGTTGCTCCCTCTAAGAGAGTGTGTGTGTGTGTGTGTGTGCGTGTAACATGGCGGGTGAAAACTGTATTAATAAACTTACAAAGACGTCACTGTTACCATGGCGACTGGAAATGAAAGTGCCAAACATTGCACATTTTAGCTTTCTGTCTCTCTCTAGAGTAAATGCTCAGGCGTTACCATGGCGATTATGCTAAAAATATGTACTTATTTTAGCTGTGTGTGCATGATGAATTCCAAGTTAGCAACAGCAGTTTTGTGTCTTTGTGTCACCTACGTGCGTGCGTGCGTGCGTGCGTGCGTGCGTGAGTGCGTGCGTGAGTGCGTGCGTGCGTGCGTGAGTGCGTGTGTGTGTGTGTGTGTGTGTGTATATATGCATGCACACGCACACACGCAGAGAGAGATACACGCTGATGCAATGTCTGTCTGTCAATCAAACATGTCAAGGATGAGAACACATACTTCCCATAGAGCTTGTTGCCACGGAGATGATGTCTCTCACACTGACACACACATACACACTTGCACACTGATCCTGTTTAGAATTGTGCAACACTATAGAAAATAACCCAAACTCTGTTAGAAAGGATAAATTATGATACGTTAGTTACGATAGCTATTATTAATATATATATATATATGTATTATTCAGTTTGCTGTTCAGGAATACACGTAGGGAAGAACACGTTCGGGTGTACGGAGTAATGAACGAAAACGGCATGAAGGACGTTCTGAACGGAAAAGTGCCTCGTTGGAAACATAGGAGAGCGATTGGGCGATAAATAAATAAATAAATAAATCAATAAAGCTAAAACTTTAAGAATCTAATGATGTGCCCAAGGACTAAAAACCCAATGTCACGGTAAAGCACTAAACAATGTACCAAAGTTACAGAACCCTCTTACATGCTAACATAACATTCTGAAGCTCGAGTAACACTATAGATATATATATATGGTGTATTATAGATTTCTATAAAATATATAAAAATGCAGCGAAGAACTACAGCTCTAAGAATACAACATCATCATAAAGCTTGTAAATAACAAGATATTACACCACACTTAAGTCCAAGAGTGTGATGATGTGCAAAATCCGTGAGAACGTAGCAACTCCCTGCAGCCGCGAGTATATTAGATCTGTAGGAACGTACAAAGATTTTTAAAACATGACCGTGTAATAAAGTTCCGCACAGAGTAAAGCTCTAAGAACGCTGTGACCTGATAAAAATGCAAAGGACACAGTAATGTACCAAGAATGTTATGATGTAAAATATAATGTACAAAAGCTCTAAAGTGTGTGTGTGTGTGTGTGTTAGATGATGGGCAAGCAGGATGGCGATAACTACACACTGGACGACATGTTCGTATCCAGCGCAGCTCAGAGAGAAAGGGAGGGGCTCGACGACGAGAGAGCGAGAACCCGGGCGATGGGAGAGGGGCGGAGCCTTGCCGCACGAATGGATAAATGCCCGTTCTGCTTCACCAACGCCGAGCTGCCCAAACACCTGGTGGTGGCTATCGGGGCAAAGGTACACGCCAATTATCCCACACACATTAATTGCCTTTACACCCTGTATTTAACATCGTGCCTTTTATCTCACACACACTGAATAACTCGGCTGTTTCCCTGTTACTAACACACATTAAACACTCTTGTTTTGGCACTGGTGTTTTTTCTTCACACACACGCACAAACTTACTACTATAAACTAGATACATATGTGCTAACTAGCGCCCACACACCCTACTTTATATGCTAATTATGACATATGTTGATTATCTGATTTGCCCCACATTCAAATATATGCTGTCGTTTAACGCTATACATGGTCTAATTCACATTTGTGTGTTTATAGGTGTATCTTTGTCTTCCTAACAGTGTCTCTCTGGCTGAGGGACACTGTCTAATCGCTCCACTGCAGCACCACTGCTGCTCAACTGGCCTCGATGAGGACGTGTGGAATGAAGTACAAGTATGTATATACGCACACAACCACAAATATATATTAAACGAAATGATATGCACATCTAACTATTTCACCCCATGTCTGACTTTCAGATGTTCCGCAAGTCATTGGTTCAGATGTTTGATTCCCTTGAGCTCGACTGCGTGTTTTTGGAAACTCACATGAACCCTAAGAAGCGCATGCATATGCTGTACGAGTGTATCCCACTGCCACGGGAGCTTGGCGATATGGCACCCATCTACTTCAAGGTAATACAGAGAGTATAATAGAGACAGATCGGTGCAGGGACGGTACCTGAGATAGAGAAAGAGACAGGTAGATACACGGGCAGAGAAAGTTATCTAGGATAGAAAGGTGAGTCAATACAGGGCCTGATGGAGCCTGAAATGGAGATAAGGAGAGACAGGTAGCTTCAGTAGTAGGGACGGTCCCTGAGAAACAGATTGATAGAGGAGCAGTGACAGAGTCTGAGATAGAAATACAGGTAGATACAGAAGCAGAGACTGAGCCTGAGATAGAGAGATGGATGGATAGATACTGGCGCAGGGAATGAACCTGAAATAGAGAGATGGGTAGATGTCAGAGTGGCAGTTGGTAGATGTCAGATGGTAGATGGCAGTGTCAGAGCTTGAGATAAAAAGGGACTGGTCAATACAGGGGCAGAAATGATCTGTGATTGCGATATAAGGGCGGGGACGAAGCCTGAGATAAAGCCCAGGTTAGAAAGTTGGGTAGATACAGGCGCAGAGACTGAGCCTGAGATGGAGAGACGGCTCGAGACAGGGGAAGAGAGAGAGTCTTAGATAAAGAGAGAGACAGAGATGTGTGATACAGGGGGAGGGACGATGCCTTTGATAGAGAGATGATCAATATAGGAGACACAGAGTCTGAGATAAACAGAGACCTGAGAACACACACTAATTACACTAAAATACCTGCTTCTGTCATTTGTGTCTCCAAGAAAGCAATCATGGAGTGTGATGAGGAGTGGGCAATGAATAAGAAGGTGGTGGATCTGGCATCCAAGAACATCAGACAGGCTGTGAGACAAACACTTATTTACGATTAAGGCTTTTCTCCCTCACATTTCTCTTCAGTATTTTTATGCCTTTGTGTGTGTGTGTTTCCAGGTTCCTCGTGGTTTGCCGTACTTCTCTGTTGATTTTGGGTTGCAGGGAGGTTTCGCTCACGTCATTGAAAATCAGGACAAGTTTCCATATTACTTTGGGAAAGTATGTATACGCAAACACACACGCACACACATGCCAGCACAAACACACATGTCCTAACAACCCACAATCTTACAGGAAGTCCTCGGCGGTATGTTAGACTTGGAGCCAAGACGATGGAGAAAGCCGATCAGAGAGAACTTTGACGATCAGCGTAAGAAGGTCCTTCAGTTCTCTCAGTGGTGGAAACCCTTCGACTGCACCAAGAGCCAATAAGAGATCTGCATGCGTTATTAAGCGGGGTCAGGCTCTGTGTCTGAGCTCCGAATACACAGCAAAGGAGTCTGTTGAAGATTGTCTTGTTTATAAACTATATAATAACATAAACTCTGTATTGTTGAGATGGAACATTAAAGTTTTGTTGATTTTTATAAATGTATGGAAAAAAATGTTCACTTCATGTGTTTGACTCTTCTTCACTCAGAATCAGGAGTATCTACGGCATTTAGAAATTTATGGTCTGCATCTTACAGTCTCAAACTACACAAGCAATGAGCAGTAACTAGATACAGTGGAACCTCAGATTGCGAGTAACATGGTTTGTAAGTGTTCCGAAAGACAAGCAAAGATTTTTAATAATTTTGACTTGGAAAACGAGCAAGTTTTGGTTTACGAGTACCGACTATCATGTATCACGCATGGGCTTCTTGTTTTGACGCCGGGCATCACGTGATCACAACTGAGCCAACGTTTTTTTCTCTCTCTTGCACTGCGGAATTGTGCGATATTTCCTATTCGTTATTACAATATAATCAATTACTGCTCCTTTAAAGTGCTTTGATTGACTTATCCATTGGCTTGTATTGTTCAGTGAGAACTTTTAAAAATTTGGTCTGAACTTTAAGGGACCAAATGCAACCTGGATTCGAAACATTCTTAATTAAGATACCAATTGCAGACATTCTGTCCTGTTAATATATCTGCCTGTCTTGCAGAAGCTAGGAGTTTGGTTCCCTCCATTTTAGTCATAATTGAATAAAATGGGGAGGGTTGGGTCAGGAGGAACATCCGGGGTAAAACCTGTGCCAGAGAAAACGGACCAGCTGCCTATTTGCATGCATTTGACCCCCAGGGCAAAATTTGGTACAAGCCAATTTGGTGTCAGTTCGTGAACATCTGGATGCTGAAATTTTTGCCTATTCTCTTGGACTCTATTCAATATAATTCAGTTTTATTTTTCTTTATATGGCGCTTTCAGTAATGGTCATTATCGCAAAGCAGCTTTACAGAATCAAAAGATATTGGAAATGAGTTTGAAAAGTGTAAAAAAATGTAGGTATAGATTATAATTCTAATTATCAGAAAACCCAGAGGACAGAGGGGGTCTGGATCGCCATTTGTAGCTTGAGAGAGAGAGCAGTTAGCATTGGTCACAGTCACATAATGTATAAAGTAAACGTATATTTAGTGCAGAATGCAAGCAGGGACTATGGCAGGGCTGACTTAAGCTTATAGCATCTTGTATGCGCAGGTGTTCTACCATTAAAGTACTAACCAGGCCCACGCCTGCTTACCTTTTTAGATCAAAAGACATCGGGTGCTCTCAGACTCTCAACCAAATTGATGTACAGGGTTTGCCTGGACCATTTTGACACGTTCAGGTTATTTGAACCACTTGAGTATGGCTTTAGCAGTCTAAAGTATGTAGCAGGTTTGGACCAGTGTTTTCTTTTTCACTCTTTTATTGGGATTGCTCTATAGTTGGAATCATCCACCATGGTCTAAATCTGACCAGGTTTCCAGTTTCTTAGTTTTGTGTTAAAAAGCATGATGCTGCTAGTAACATGCTTCATTGTGGCAGTGGTGTTCTCCAGATTTTTGTTAAGCTTCCACCAAGGGGCTGTCTACCACATCTTCCTTTGTCACTTCAACCTCCTGCATGTCCACCCTCACCACATCCATAACCTTCTCATCGGCCTTCCTCTTTTCCTACTGCCTGGCAGCTCCATCTCAAGCATTCTTCTCCCGATATAACTTTGTCCCCAAACCATCCCACCTGTTCTGTCTCTAATATACTGATTATGCTGATCTCACTACCATCCTGTAAACTTTCCCTTCCATTCTTGCTGAAAACTTTGTCACAGTTTTTTGTCACACTCCCCATTGCTGTGGAGGGTTGACCCCAAATATTGAAACTCTTCTACCTTCCCAACCTCTACTTCTTGCAATTGCTCCACCTTCACATACTTCTCTGCCCTTCTGACTTCCTCATGCAATACCGAAGTTAATCTCTGGGAACCCTGCCATATGATTTTTTCTAAATCTACAAACACATAAAACTCTTTCTGACCTTCTCTATAATTCTCCATCAGCATTGGCTCATCAGCTTTATGCCTCTGTAGGTGTAGCTCTGCACATCTACCTTGTTTTTACAAATTGGAACTAAAACACTTATTCTCCACTCATCATTCATCCTCTCACTTTCTAAGATCCTGTTAAACAATATAGTAAGCAATTCCACTGCCATCTCTCCTAAACACTTCTATGCCTCCACTGGAATGTCATCTGGACCAACTGCCATTCCACTTCTCATCCTCTTCATAGCTGTCCTCACTTCAACCTTACTATTTCCCTGTACTACCTGATCCACTACCTCCACCTCATCTAACTTTCTCTCTCTTATTTTCTTTATTGATCAGCTCTGCAAAATACCATCTTCACCTTCTCAAAACACTCTCTTTCTACTTATCTACCTTCCCTACCTCTACTCCTTGCACCTTTCCCCCACCCACTCTCTCATTTACACACATGTACTCCATCTTGCTTCTACTGATCTTCTTGCCTTTTCTTTCCAGTACATTCCACAGATATCCTAATGACCAACAATACCTGAGGTGTTCCTTGTTAACCCGGGTCTCAACCGATCTGGCATGGAAATCTTTTTCATGATGATCCGCATATTGATTTGGCACGTGTTTTACGTCCTTCTTAACGCAACCCTTCTCATTTATTTGAGCTTGGGACCAACACTAAGACTACACTGGCTTGTGCAACATCGATGGGTATGTTCAACAAGGTGCAACATCCAGTTCTGAAAAAATGAGTCCAGCTTGGTAGTTCCAAAACATGCAGTCCCTCTAATGACCACTAAGTCCATTAGTCCCTCAAATGACCGCTGGCTCAAAATTGAGTCAATCCTCATAGACGGCAGGTTCAAATGTCCAAATTTACAAAAGAAATATGTTTGCAGCCTGGTACATGGAACAGTTTTGGTCTCCATCGCTAGAATTCCCATTCATGACAACTGTATTGTGTGAATTTTTACATAATTCACCAGTTCAAGGAATATTAACCCATGCACAATTAGAGCTGTAGATGATTTGAGTGAGAGCTTCATTGCAGGTGTCAAACTGCTAGCTGTCTTTACTTTGTTGTCGCTGTAGTTAAACGTACCACAAGAAATGTAGGAGTTGCCTTGGGTATGAATGATGGAGTTAAATCAAGCGCAAAATAACTTTTGCATATAAATTAACATTAGCCACATAAGCTAAAACTAAGCTAGCTAGCTTATGGTAACAGGCAAGTAGTCGAGTACCAATCAGCAGCCAGGCTTCATTTATGGACGAATCGGAATTTATAAAGTCGCCTCCTGCCAAGATGGTGATGACCAGAAGTTCCACAGTCAAGCTCCAAAAGCTCTTCAGAAAACCTGTGGATGGCGTCACTGATGGTTTGTCCAGTTTTTTTGATTCTTCTGGTTTCCACCAGTTGTATTCTTTTGTGGCAAGATGAGGGGCAAAGAGATTGTTAACAATCTAGTACTGTTAATGTTTAATATGCTTGGTGAGGCATGAAATAAGTGTTTATATTCGTATTATTATGCCCAGGGAAGCTTTAACTGAAAGGCACGTGCATGTGATATGATGCGATGTGATTGGCTGCGACATCAAACAGTTGACAGTCACAATCACACCAAGAAATGGCTTCTTCAACTTTATCATGCTAGTCAGCCAGTAAGACAGTGTTATCTGGTTTCTGCTGTTTATATCCCCACCCCCTCCAAAAAAAAGTTCAAATTTGTCCTCAGAAGACAGGTATCCTCATGCTGCCTTTTGTGTTACTGTGTTTATTTTCAGTAATGTGTGAGGGGGAGGCGGTGAGGAAGTGGGTCAGGAAGAGAGAAAGACACAGAGGGACAGAGAATTAGCAGGCAGACAGGTAGAGACAGAAAGAGAGAAAAATTGTCCTAAAGGCAAAGGAGAGATGAACCACAGTGTAAACGTGCACGCACACACACACACAATTCTAAATGACCTATATTCTCTCTCTCTCTCTCTCTCTCTCTCTCTTTCTCAGCCCTCAATGATGTTCTATATTCTGACACACATATCACACCCTAAAGGTCCTAATTCTAGTAGTGGGTTATTTCCATTGCCCTGTGTGTTACCTAATACTAACTCCCGTTAACTTTTCACATTAAGCAACAGACCGAACAAAACTGATCACAGTTGAACATGTTCGTCTGATTTTATAAAAAGGTATATGGAGTGCTTCTGACACTAATAGATAAAGTTGTAGTTAAAACGAGGGACGGGGTTAGTATGAGGGGACAGGTTAAAATAGAACGATGGATCGCCAAATAAAATAGATCGAATGAGGCTGTAAAATTACATACTGAGTTTTTACATTTTCTATAATAGTACAATTACTAATTCCTGAAATCATTTTAAAATAATGGAAAATGGTGTAAACACTGAAGGGTGTATGAGTCAAACCGGGACTTTTGATTGTGCAGAATAAATGAACAAATGTATGGGAGTAAAAACTCACTTTATTTCTTTATATAATCCCCTAAAAGCACACATCCCAGCATTTCTCTAGTTCTTGGATACCATGCATTTTCTCAGTATGTCAGTTCACGGAATATGCAGTGGGCTCTGAGCTATCTCACCGGGGATTGCCATTTACAGATGTATGGTCTTTAAAACATCTGCACCATTTGAATGTTTTATTGTGGCGTATAAGAGTCTCATCACCGTAATGTGCTTGAAGTCTTCTGTAAATGGCGATCCCTTATCCGCATTCATGCACCATTAATTTCATCACAAGTGATGACTTTATTTCATTGGTCTGTTTTTCTTTTTAAGGTGGGTGTGACCTTGCATCCATTGGAGGCCAGGAGAGAAATTGCTGAAGACTGATATGGTAAACAAGTAGTCAGATGCCTGTAGTGTACATCAGTGAGTAGAAACTGAGAACAAAAATTTCAACCGTAAACAAATGAAAATATTTTCTGCAACATAACTAAAAATGAAGTAGCTAAACATTAAGGTAGCCTTAACAGGTTTAATCCAACCGGCTTAAGTAGAAAATCTGTGTAGAATTTTTTCCTTATGATTCAAGTAACAAATCATGCTGCAAAGTTTTAAAAAGCTCTAAAAGTGTTAAAATATTAACATTAACTACAGGTCTTTATTTATACATCAGCTTCCTATATGCAGAGTAGACTATAATATTTAATGTTATATGTTGCGTTCTAACTAATTTATCCCTAAAAAGGGAGTAAATAAATAATTTCTACCTCATGACTCTCTCTCTCTCTTTCTCTCTCTCTCTCTCTCACACACACACACACAAAACTTTAAACAGGTTGTTAACCTTACCTTTGCAAGTCAAGGTTAGAAATAAAATAAAACTTTTTTAAACTACTAAAAGGAAAAAATGTTTTTGAGGTCATTGGTGCATTTTGACTGATCCTAGTACAGGTGCGTTCATAAAGGCTTTATTTTTGCTATGATAGCGCTAATAGGTTTTTATATAAATTCTTTATACACATATACAAGCAAACCAGAGCTAGTCACAGGTGTGATGTAGCAGAAGTGTTGTAACTGGCCTCAAGGTGTGTGTTTGTGTGTGTGTGTGTGTGTACTCGATGATGCCACAGTGTCTGAGGATGTCACAAGCAGCTTCACATCTTTGAGTAAAAATGCACACACACACACACACACATGCACAATGCAGGTGCACACTGTAGGTTCATAACCCCCCCCCCAGTCTTTTTCAATTGTACTTTCTTTCCTGCTTCATTTATTTTGCAATTAATTCTTTGTCATTAAAAATATTATGGGATCTGGTAGGAAAGTGGATAGTTTTGTATTTAGGCTTATTTTATTGGAAAGGGATAAAGAGAGAGATAGAGAGGGAGATATATACACAGAGAGAAAGAGAGATAGACCATGTAATATCTCTAATGAAATCAATGTTTTATAATTGCTTTGGCAACAATGTTATTCGTTTTTTAACATTCATGCCAATAAAACGTTTCTGAACTGAACTGAACACAGAGACAGAGAGAGAGAGTTGGGGTTGTGGATGTATGTGTGTTAAGTCAACAAGGGCACATCCTGACCTTTAAAGAACAAGTTCTCTCTCTCTCGCTCTCTCTCTCTCTCTCTCTCTCACTCTTTATCTTTCGCTCTCATTTTATTTCTCTCTGATTGGCTGCGTTAAACTCCGTCAGTGTCGCACAGATCTCTCGCGCTGTGTGTGTGTGTGTATGTGAGGGAGAGAGCGTGTCTTTGCGCTCGCGAATGAAAGCGCGATTCGCACTAAAGGACGCGCTCCTGTCCTCCGCCGCCTCGCGCGCTGCGCTCATCAGTTTCTCCGAAGGAATTCTGTTTATTCTTTATTATTATTATTATTATTATTATTATTATTTTCCCCTGAGAAATGCGTGCCATCGCGTGCCGACAGCATCGTCCCCGTCGTTCTCGCGCCCTCCCCGCTCTCCAGCGCGCGCCCTCCTGCCCTCTCCGCGCCGCACGCCGCTCGCGCGCTTGACGCGCCGTCTGATGCGAGAGCTCGCGCGGCCCGGCGGCGAGCACCATGTCCTCGCGCAAGATCTCGTCGGAGTCGTTCAGCTCGGTCGGGTCCGACTGCCTCGAGAGCCCCGACGACAACGCCGAGTGCCCGTTCTCGCGCGCCTTCTGGAACGGCCGGAGCCCCGCGGAGGCGCGCGCGTTCGACGAGCAGGCTGCCGCCACGGGAGCGCGGAGAGCCGCGAGGAGGAAGCGCGTGAACCTGGATTTGCTCGGGGAGAGCCTGAGGCGGCTCACCTCACCCACGGTACGCAGCGCGCACGCACGCACGGGCGCACGCACACACACACACACACACACACGTGTACACACGCATGCACACAAACGCACGTATGTACGTGTACGTATCCACGGTATGAGGAATGAGTGACACGTATTTTCCACGTTTTTCTCTCTCTTTCATTCTCTCTCTGTCTCCCTCTCTCACATTCTCTCTCTCTATGATTGTCTCTCTCCTTTGTGTCATGTATTTCTGTGTGTGTGTGTGTGTGTGTGTGTGTGTGTGGCTTGCATATGCACATGAGAAGATGATGAAAGGTGAAAGGTGTGTAATGCTTAAGCACCTTGACTGTGACGTACTTCATACACACATGGCTGTTTGTTTTAATTGCAGGAACATAAGACGGACTGTATGGCACATGCATCTGCAGTGATGGTGTGTGTGTGTGTGTCTGTGTGTGTGCGTGCACAATTGTGTACGTGCAGAAAGAGACCATCATGTTCTTCTAGGGAGAGAAAGAGAAAATCAGAGAGCCAGTGTGTGTGTGTTTTTAAAAAACATCTTTTTTTCGAGTATGCAAAAAAAAAAAAACAGCCTTCTCATGAGAATGGCCTTGACTCTCATTAATCTCTGACACACACACAAAAACACAATGCTCAGAACTAGACAATGTAAAGAGTGTATGTCTATCCCCTCATGAGATCACCTGTCTCACTATGATAATGTGGTGCAGTGACTCAATCTCTAAGTAAGGTTTGTGTCCAGGTGTAATCTAATGGAGATCTCTCACTACCGGCTCCTGGCATTACCTCAAACTCAAGTCACTTTCTCTTTAGTGGAATCCGAGTTTCCAGTGAGTCAGTCAATTGCGGTAGGTTGTCGTTGTGCCGTTAAATAATAAAACAAAAGAGCAACTATTGTCTCCATGGCTCGTTTATGGACGTCCAATTTCAAGAGCCTGCAGTCGTAGGCATGTTACAAAGCATGATTTAAATCAAGTTTCTCATGAGTGGAACAAAAAAATGGTTGCCACAGCTATTGTACGTGTTGTCATCATCCATCCTCCCAGCATGGCAACTCATACTGCCAAGGGTTTAGGGCCATTTCCTGTCCGTAATGATAGTAAGTTAAAGCAGAATGAAGATAGAAGAGAGCGAGGTAGGTTATGGTGGATTTTAGCAAGAGCTTAGTCTAAACAATGTGGTCAGGATTGTGCTAAGTCTGGTTCCTCATGCTGTCTCAGGGAAGTTGCTCTTGGATAAAAAGGACACAGCTGAGGATGAAGTAGAGCATGGAAGTCCCAGGTTTTGTGCTCGGGATCAAATCACCAAACACACCCTGTTACCTCTTGAGGCATCCATATGCAACTTCTCTATGTCATTAAGCATTGGGTTTAGACCCTCTTGCAGGTTTCTTCTGTTTCGAGATGTAGACTTTGTGGTTTAGAGCTGCTCGAAAGCTGGTCTAATTTCTCATTTAAAAGTGTCTGTAACATTGCCTAGTTAGTAATAACAGAGCCTTCAGTTACGTATGTCGAGACTTTCATGTATTTATGTATCTGACACTGACTCCGAAATGTATTATTTATTTATTTATTTATAGTTGTTTATATATGTTTGAATTTAAGCTAGTAAAATGTTGCAGTTCCTTAATAATCCTACAGGCGGTGTGCTCTAAATTTATTATTAGCTATGTTTGCTTAGAATTGTAACAAAATCAAATTGGAACATTTACCAGTTAGAACCAGCACCTAGATATAGTGACAGTGTTGTATCCTGTGGCCCCTGGTGGTTCCCATTCCTGCTAGTTAAATACAGCAGGTTATAACCAAGAACCAGGAAAGCGCAGGTTGATGTGAGTCCAGCGTAATAAATTAGTAGTTATTATACCATGCTTTTTTTTTTTGGTTAAAGCTCAAAGCTTGTCCTCTTGTGTGGTAATTTCTCACCAATTCACAGCCCTTAAAACCCGAGCAGCACAGGTTCATGCCGGTGTTATGATCTAAAATGCACCCTGCAACGGATTGCCCCCCCCCCCCCTACATAATCTCTATCAAATATTATATTAGAACAGAAATTCATAGGTTAATTAATATAAAATATGATATTACTATTATAATGAACCCTAGGCACTTGACAGCCGTCAAAACCATTCTCATATAATGTTTATTTTGTAGCACATTTATTTTGCAGGGGTTTGTCATGTAATACAAAAATGTTTACATTAAATAAATATTGTTTATGATGCAGATTTTATTATAAAATAAGCAATATAAAAATATACATGTATATAAAAAAAATATATAAAATTTATACAAAAACTATTTTTTATATACAACATGTATTTCTTTATATTGCTTATTTTATAGTCAAATTTGTTTGGTGTAATTTTTAAATTATGAACCTATGAATTTATGTTTTAATATAATATTTGACAGAAATTATGTAGAGGGGGCATTTTAGCGCATAACACCGGCAACACAGCATAGGTTTTAAATCATAATTAAAAAAAAATAAATAAATAAAATATATATATATATATATATATATATATATATAGGTATCATTACTTATAACATTATAACATGCAAATTTAAACAGTATTAAAATGACCTAAAATAAATTTTACCACAATATAGGAATGACATCACTCTGTACCGCACGATCGTCAGTCCTATATGTGTATATAAAAAAACAGTTATTGGCTAAAAATGAAAAATGTTCTAAGCGTTAATGGCTACAGTCAAGCGAATATGCGCCTGAAGCGAAACAACAACAAGCATCGCTCACACACTTCTCTGTGTACGTTCCATCTTTTGGATCCAAAGATTGAACTTTTTTTTATCCATTCGAAATGGTTGGAAAGATGCACACTTTCAAGACTAGCATCTCTCTTTCTCTCTTTTCTTTCTCTCTTTCTCTTTTGCTAACACACACACACACACACACACACACACACACACACACACACACACACACACATAGGTTTCCACAAACACCCAGAGCTGTTTGGTGTTGCATTTACTAAAGAATGATGATGAATCATTGAAATGAATCAATTCTAATATCGCTGGTGTGTGTGTGTGTGTGTGTGTGTGTGTGTGTGTGTGTGTGTTTCACGCTTGGTTAGAGAGCATCCAAACCTACTAGAGGTCAGAGCAAAAAAAGGACATGTATATACACTCACAATATTTTTTCCCTGTGAGTGAGGAAAAGAGGCAGAGAAAGAGATAGAAAGGGAGAGGAAGAAAGTGAGAGATAATGAGAGACGGAAAGAAAAAGAAAAAGAGAGAGATAGAGTTGCAGTGAGAAGGATGTTGATTTGCTCATCGTTGCTCTGACAGCGTGATTAACACAGCAGATTGGGTTGAGGCTTAAGAGTGGATTCCATTCCAGATGGGGTTATAGAAGAGTACACACACACACACACACACACACACACACGATTCTGATGTAAAATAGCAGATGTGTCTTATATCGCTGTTAGAATCCAGTGGAAAGAGATGAGCAAGTTGACTAGAACACAGCCGTCAGCGTGACACACTTCAAAAAGAAGAACTGTTTCGTAAAAAGTGTGGCGTGAAGTCAAGCTGACCAATCAGGGTGCAGCGCAGAGGGCTAATTGTAACACACACACACACACACACACACACACACAGAGCTAGTGTCGATGTGGATGTGTGAGTGTTAGGGATGTCCATCTTAAAAGAGAAAAAGAAGTTATAGGTGAACTTAAGTGTGAGTCACTCTCATACACACACACACACACACACTTTATGGTAGTCCGCTTTAAGCCGCTTTATCATGCAAACCAGTCTGAGAGATTGTTATGTGTATTTTAGACCCAGACGATCCAGCAGGCTCTGCAGCGAACTGTGGACTTCTACAGGCCGAGAAATAACAGGTATCTGGTCTTTCTTTGTCTCTTTGTCTCTGTCTCTCTCTGTCTCTCTGTCTCTCTCTGTCCTTCTTCGTTTATTTCCATCTCTCATTCATGCGCACACAAGACACACATACACAAAATGTGTTAATTTTAGATTCTGAGATAACTCCAGCTATTTTCGTGTGTGTGTGTGTGTGTGTGTGTGTGTGCGCGCGCAGCGAGGACGGATCAGAGCAGAAACATGCATTAGAAAAATATCCGTATGTAAACTCCCAAACCGACAACCAAACCGACATCTCAGGAATTCTGCAATGCACAGCGGCAATAGTGGGTGAGTACACAAGAGAACACACACTCACACAAACACACACACAAAATGAAACAAAGTTTTTAAAAGTTTTTTAACTTGTTAACGCTGTGGCAGACCTGTTTTAAAGGGCGTGGCTTAGGATTAAAAACGGTGCCATCTGATTGGTTGAAGGCGTTCATTGTTCTTGTCTACATTTACAGTGAAGCTACGAAGCTGATCCGATGTGACGTTATGTTCGCAGGTGTGGGCTTCCCTACACTCCGGGAGCGCTTCGGAGAAGAGTTCTTTGGACTTTGCTTAGAGGAGAACGAGCGGGTTCTCCGCGCTCTGGGCGGGACCCTGCAAGACTTCTTTAACGGGTTCGACGCTCTGCTGGAGCACGCGAGGACCTCGTATGGACGCAGAGCCTCTTCGGAGTCAGCGTCCTTCCTGTGCAAGGATACCGAGGAAAATCGAGACGATGAGGAAGGAGGAAGAACCCTACTCCTGCACTGCTTTTACCCGGACCCCACGGTGGGTGTGGCCATGCCAGGGTTGATCCGCGCTGCCGCCCGCCGCATCTACCAAGCAGAAGTGGAGGTGGAGGAGGCTCCGTCCACCCGTCTCCGTGCGGTTAACGAGGATGGAGAAATCTCTGACCAGTCTACCCCATCGTCATCTCCGTCTCCGCCCACTTTCTCGGCCCCCAGCTGTCTGTCGTTCCTCATTCGAGAGGTCCGGGTCGCGTCGCCGTCGTCATCGTCCTCGTCCTCACGCCAGCTCTCTCGCTCGCCGATGGACCTTAGGATCGGACTGAGCACGTTCTGCAGGGCATTTCCATTTCACCTCATCGTCGGTCCCAATATGGACGTTCTGCAGGTGGGCGTGGGATTAAAGAATGTCGGGGATGGGATAAGGAAGCCACACAGGACGCAGAGCTTCAGTGACAGCTTTCAGATCGTCTCTCCCAGAATTCCTTGTTCTTTCCAGAACATTTTGCTGTGCCTATCGACGCCGTTTACCATCCGTACTCGGCCCGACCCGTCCGCTCTGGAAAGCAGGGAGAAGGTAGGTGGTGTGTTGGGTTTGTGTGTTCATGCGTGCGTGTGTGTTCCAATGAGGAAAAATATATTTTCAATGTTTTTAACCAAAACCAGAAGTTTTTCTCCTTTAGAAAGTGAACTTATAATCTTAAACCAGGTTATACCTGCTAAACTTGTGTAGTGATGTAAAATGCACTTAAGAACTCTGTTAACTGCTTCATGCAGTATTACTACAGAATTCATCCTGACACTTCTACCAGAAGTCACATTATCAGTAAACATCAGTGAGTTATTTCCACTGGCACCCGTACACACCCATGGGATACACATTTGGATTGTATACACACACACACACACACATGCAGTAAGTCCCTGGGTTATGAACGACTTCGGTTCCGGGAGCACGTTCGTAACTCGGATTTGTTTATAAGTCCGACAAAGTAAGTCTTGTACACATTTGACAGAAATATATAATGTAAAACAAAAAACAAACACACAAGTTTGGTGTTTTGGTTCCACATAATACTCTCGCAAGACTGCGCCTCCAAATCGCAAGGGGAATCACGGTGACGCAGCAGGGTCAGCTGACTTTGTTCAAAGACAACACTACATTTTGTTTACTTAAACAAACACGATTTGGTCTCAGATCTGTTTTGTCTCGTTGGGGATTTTACGAAATTAGGATTATTCACCATCATTACAGCTTTAAAGGACAGACATTTTCTATCATCTTGCCCCGAGACCGATTCACTGAAGGCCGATTGCAGATTTCTCCTGCATCCCCACAAACACACACATACATTATACCGGACTTTGGACATTTTATACATTCAGTAACAGTGTGTATATTGGATATAATTGTAAGTATTGGTATCTGGTGCACTGCAGTGTCTATTTTTTGTACAATACACATGAGCTACTTCTGGGGTTTTTTCGCAGCTATGAATGTTCATAGATCCGTGGCTCGTTCGTATCTGCGGGAATTCGTAACTCGAATGTTCGTAATTTGGGGACTTATTGTATATATTAGTCCCATGATTTTTATATTAACCTAAACCGACTACATTTACATTCCTGAAAGCGTGTCTTGATTGTAGACTTTGATGATAATACTCCTCCCTCCAGAGTGCTACTCTGGACTCCACTAGATGTTGTGAGCTTTTTTTTTCTTTACCAAGAAAAGTATTCTGTGATCTTGGACCTTTTTCTTCCAGGTCCTTTAGTGTCACTGAGCTTTTTTTGTTTGTTGATATTGTATTGGTCACTCCTAAA
Source organism: Clarias gariepinus (assembly GCF_024256425.1). Classification (NCBI taxonomy): domain Eukaryota; kingdom Metazoa; phylum Chordata; class Actinopteri; order Siluriformes; family Clariidae; genus Clarias; species Clarias gariepinus. The sequence goes on along the minus strand of NC_071110.1, from coordinate 30,363,834 downwards.
GTTCCTGATCACTCCCTGATAGGTCCATTTCATTTTTACAGCCTGATGATGGCCTCCTTTACTTGTATCGATGCCTCCTTGGATTGCCTGTTGAGAGTTCCCATGAGCATCTTTTGAGCCTGTGAAAAAGGGCTAATGCAATAGCTTTGTTTAAAGCCTTTGAACTAAAGCTGAAAGTTTACACATTCAGTCACATCTGGATCGCTTCGCTTCCAATCCAGTGTGGTGGTGTACAGAGGCACAAATGAAAAAAAAGTCACTGTCCAAATATTTATGATTAACTTATGACTGTATAGTTAGTAGTTGGTCGGGTATTAAACATGGCAGGAGCTTTCATTTCTAAACACACACACACACACACACAAAAAACTTTTTACTTTAATCCATATTAGCAGGATGAAAAGTTTTCATAATTCGGAAATTTGGTTGGGTAAAATAGTCTCCACGATCACGTTCGATTAAATATAGGTGGATTAAATCTGATTTGACTCCGAACAATCAGTAGTGGAAGATCTCAAATATACACCACTGACATATATAGAGAACAAATCCACCGGATTAGTTTACTAATGTGAAGAATTTATCATGAAACACTAAGAGTGAGATAAAGCTTACGTCTGGATATATTTGTATTCAAGAAGGGGGGCTGTAACTATAACGCAACACATACATACACACATTTATACACACACACACATTCACATACACATGATTTAACTGCGGGGCCACCTGCCATTTTGTCAAATAAAGACGAGAGAAAACATGAATTATGGAGGTTGTAGTACAAACATTAGCAGAGCTGTAACTGGGTTTGTTCAGACTGTGTGTGTGTGTGTATGCATGGAGTCTTATCTCTCTGCAGAATTTACACAGGATTACACACACACACACACACTGAATATGCAGCTGCACATTCTCCACCGAACAGGGCTTCTGACATCTTCCACGTCTCACACACCGCCAGGATTTACCATCAGTTTATCCAGCACCGGTCTGCATTTGCAGTCAGTTTATTAGAACCCATCCTGAATTTATCGTCTATTTATGGATAACAGATCTGCATTTACAGCTAGTTGATCCAATAAAGCCACGCATTTATAGCAATTCGATCTGAACTAAATCTAGATGTGCCACCAATGTGTATAGACACGATGTGTCATTTACAGCGTGTTTATCTAAACCTGGCTTCTCCTTGCAGTCCTTTTGATGGAAAACATGATCCAGAACACAGTTTGGATTTCCATCATCGTACTGTATCTGTGACCAGAGGCGATATATACAGGCAGAGAGACGCAAATTCGCACTGGTTTATCTAGAATGGGTGTGCAGTTATAGGAAGTGCAGTTTATTGAATGACCGCATTTAGAAACAGATGTTCATTTATTATTATTATTATTATTATTATTTTTTTTTTATCAGAATCTTGGACCAGTTGAATAATTACCTGTACACCTGTCTAAAAGACGAGTGATTTGTGTCTTGAAGAGTAGGATCCGTATTTCTGTTCATGGAGCCATCTGTGGACACGGATGAAGTCATTAACGAACATTAACGAACGTTTCCAAATATTTCTCTAGTGCACTGCATTATTTACAGTCTGTTTATCTTAAATGCATGTTGTTACATTTTATCTGCAATTTTATGCAGTTTATCTAGAACACAGATTGTTACCGTTTATGTCGAGCACATTGTTTAAACAATCAGTTATTACAGTTAGATGATCTAGAGCACAGGGTTTTAAACAAGCCTTTCCTTTATACAGACAGTTTATCTAGAACACAGTTTAGAGGCTGTCAGTTTAATGATAGCGATGTGTATTCTAGAAAACTATAAGTTTCTCTAGAATATATATTGCTACTATTTATTTAGAGAAGAGATTGTTTAAATAATTTATCTGTTATCACAGTCAGATTATCAACAACACGGATTGTTTAGCCGAACCATAATTGTATTTAGTTTATCTAGACACACATGTTGTTTAAATAATCTATCAGTTATTATAGACAGATTATCTAGAGCACATGATGTAAATCTAGTAAATCTATTACGGCAGTCAGTCCATCTATAAAACAGGTTGTTTACAAAAAGCCTATAACTATTACAGTCAGTTTACAGTCTAGAACACACTTTGTTTAAATAGTATAATCACTGTATTCAGTTATTACAGCCCGATTATCTCTTGTTAATCTAGGATCTCATTGTTATAGTCAGTTAATGTAGGATACGGATTGTAGGCCACTTGTTATTATAGTCACTTTACGTGGAACACAGGTTCGAGTACTTTTCCATTGCAGGAAATAAAAAACTCCTTTGTGATTCCTCATGCATGTTGTTTTAATCAAGACCTTTATAATTATTCTACCATCATCACTCAGCGAAGATTCACCGCGAGTTTTGGCGCTGTGATTTGGTTTCAAACCGCGTAGGTGAGATAGGGGTTTAACAGCAGGAATAACAGAGGGGGGCGGGTTATCAGGGCGGGGCTTGTAGGGCGACTTTCACGCACACACACACACACACACACACTAACGAATTGGGAATGACTGCTGTCTGGCTCACGGATTACATAAGTTGTCTGAATAACGAATTACATTTTTGAAAATGTAACTAAATAACTGAGTACTTAAATTCACTGCCTTTCCCATGAAGCTCAAAATTGAGCTCAGATGCATCCTGTTCCCCCTCATCATCCTGTTCCCCCTGATCATCCTGATTCCCCTGATCATCCTTGAGATGTTTCTGCAGCTTAATTGGAGTCCACCTGTGATAAATTCAGTTGATTGGACATGATTTGGAAAGGCACACACCTGTCTATATAAGGTCCTACAGTCGACAGTTCATGTCAGAGCACAAACCAAGCATGAAGTCAAAGGAACTGTCTGTAGACCTCCGAGACAGGATTGTCTCCAGGCACCAATCTGGGGAAGGTCACAGAAAAATGTCTGCTGCTTTGAAGGTCCCAATGAGCACAGTGGCCTCCATCATCCGTAAGTGGAAGAAGTTCGAAACCACCAGGACTCTTCCTTGAGCTGGCCAGCCGTCCAAACTGAGCGATCAGGGGAGAAGGGCCTCAGTCAGGGAGGTGACCAAGAACCCGATGGTCACTCTGTCAGGGCTCCAGAGGTCCTCTGTGGAGAGAGGAGAACCTTCCAGAAGGACAACCATCTTTGCAGCAATCCACCAATCAGGCCTATATGGTAGAGTGGCCAGATGGAAGCCACCCCTTAGTACAGTAAAAGGCACATGGCCGCCCGTCTGGAGTTTGCCAAAAGGCACCTGAAGAACTCTCAGACCATGAGAAACAAAATTCTCAGGTCTGATGAGACTCTCTGGCCGCTCTACCATATATGGTTTTGTCCACCTTGTAACCCAACACTGGTTATTACAGTCAGCTGATCTCGGCCTTACTGAAGGCCACATGTTTAAGGACATTTAGAGTCATTTTATCTCAGCCACACGTTGTCATTACAGATTATTAACTCTAGACAAAGTGTGTAACCAGCATGTTAAGTTTTAGAGAAAGTTTACAGATGTGCGTTTACAATATGTCTAGAATTGGATATTAGTTACATAGTAACAGTTTATCTAAAATCCACCTTGTTTTTGCACCCATAATTTAGAACCATTTGCTCTCTCTTCTAGGATACAACCTAGTTTATCTGTTTTTTATTTTATTTTACTTATATATGTTTATATGACTGCACAGAATCATTCTGCATCAATATAACAGTTTCTATTTGATTGTTCGTTAATAAACCAAGAACACACAGTATTTAACGTGTTTATCTGGATTTAAAACAAACCACCATCAGTTCAGCTTAAGCTCGGCTTGTAAGCATTTGATTTATCCGAGCATCTTTATCCGAGTCCATTCACTGTGACTGACTGTTTGTCAAGAGCACACCCTGCATGTACGGTCAGTTTATCCAGAACCCCCATCAATGTGTTGCATTTTTCTGAAGGTAAGATGACGATGTGTTTTTTTTTCGGAGTTGCATTAGTCAGTCCATCATACACTTGGAGCAGAACTGTAGAAGAAGCTCTGTTGCCATGGAGATATGCCTTGTATCATTTCAATTAAACCTTAATTCTGCATGGCAGCCATTCATGGTGTACCAGCTCAGATTGCAATGCCTCCATGGTGTGTGTGTGTGTGTGTGTGTGTGTGTGTGTACATGTTCTGCTAATCGTGATTAATGCATGTCAGTTACACTCTGCCAACATGACCTTGAACCAGGTGCAGAACAGATACTTAGAACCTTAGAATCAGACTCCATTTTCTCCCAATATGTGCCGATATGTACGTAGTGTGTATCTGCAGCCTGTGTGTGTATGTGTGCATATGATCAATTCATCTAGAATGTGTTTGAAGTCGGCTTATGATTAGAAAAAAAAAAATCACATTGCAATTATTTTGACGCATTCCGATTTGAACTGCATATTTAATGTCCTATTTTGAATTCAAATGTATTTATCAAGGCTAACATTAAATAATTAGGCAAATGATCTCATTCAGAGGATGCTTTATTGTATCAATTAAAAATTATTGACAAACTACATAAATCTCTGATTATGCATATATTATCTATAATAAACTGCAGCCTTTTGCAATTAAATAATTGCACAGGTCCATATTGCAATTATTATAATTATTATTATTTTTACATGATTAATTGAGCAGCACTATGCAGCCTTCATCCGTAGTTGTTTTATCTAGAACACAACCCACATTTGCAGTCAGAGTATCTTCAACAAAGAGTTTACCTAAAACTCATGGTTGAACTGACTGTGTAGAGCCTGTGTTTAGATTAGAACATCGTCTACATTTATATGCAGTTTATCTAGAACATAGTCTTTCGTTATAGTCAGTTTATCTAGAATGTGGTCTACATGTGTAGTCAGTTTATCTATAACAGTGTCTGTTGTTACAGTTAGTCTATCTAGAACATTTATCCGTATTTATGGTCAGTTTATCTAGAATGTGGTCTAACATTATAGTAAGTTTATGTAGAACATAACCTGCATTTTATAGACAGTTTATCTAGAACATATTCTGTTGTTACAGTGAATTTATCCAGAACATGGTCTGCATTTTTAGTTAGTTTCAATAGAACATAAAAGCTGCATTTCTGTGTATTTTATTAGGATATAGAATGCGTTTATAGGCAGTTTATCTAGAACATAGTCTGCATTTATAGATAGTTAATGTAGAGCATACTCTGCATTTATAGTCTGCCGTTATAGTGAGTTTATGTAGAACGTGGTCTGCATTTTATAATTAGTTTATGTAGAACATAATCTGCATTAATAGACAGCTTATCTAGGGCATAGTGTGCATTTATAGACAGCGTTTCTAGAACATAGTTGGCTGTTACACTCAGTTTATCTAGAATGTGGTCTGCATTTATAGTTACTTTATTTAGAACATAGTCTGTTATTGCAGTCAGTTCATCTAGAACAGACCACGTTTATAGGCTGTTTATATTGAATATATGCTGTTGTTACAGTTAGTTTATCTAGAACATGGTCTGCATCTATAGGCGGAATATCTAGATCCTATTCTGCGTCTATAGTTTATAGGTGGGTTTCTGTGTGGATGGATGGATGGATGGATAGATAGATAGATAGATAGATAGATAGATGGATAGATGAAGGATTTAGAAAAGATGAAGGAATATTAATCCTTTAGAGAAAACCAGGGTAACTTTAGGGAAAGTCTGTGATAACATTGCATGATTTATGAACATACCCTCTGTGTTCACTTTGCTTACATAACACATACATTCTCTCTCTTTCTCTCTCTTTCTCTCTCTCTCTCTCTCTCTCTTGCCCTCTCTGAGCTGTAACCTTGGGGATTATGACTCAGGGTTCTTTGACGTGTTGCTCGCAGGTAAAGTCTGACTTGTCGGAAAAAAAGACGACAGCAGCAAGAAAAGCATCACTCTGTTTTTCTGAGCTACAGGGCTAATGGGTGTATTTTACAGTGTGCATGTGTACGTGTGTGTGTGTGTGTGTGTGTGTGTGTGTGTTATAGTATTTATTTGCAGTCCTGATAAAGAGCTGTAAGGCACAGCGGAAAATATAAGAGAGACACAAACACACTCATAGCCCAGATGAGACATTTCTCAGCATTTCTGAGAAACACGTGTGTGTGTAAGTGTGTGTAAGTGGTTGCGTTGTGTGTGTGTGTTTGGCACATGGGGGGTGTTGGGGGTGTCAGGGGGAGATCATCTTTCTCCTATCAGCCAGTTGGCCTGATTGGAAAGTCAGACATTTTTCAGCAGACAGCGGAGCATTTTTATTGAAGGTTTCTGATTGGACGTTGTTAGAAATTCAGATCATCTTAATTAGACAACTGACTCTTTTGATTGGACAGAAGTGATCCTAATGATCAGGTGACTGTCATGAGTGGGCATAAGATATCATTGTCATAAAAAGGACAGTAAACAATTCTGGAAGGACAGGAGATTACACAGTACCTGTTTACACAGTAACTGTTCTGATTGGACAGAAGATTGTCCTAATAAGACAGGAAAATATTCTCATTGGACAGAATATGATCCTAATTAGACCGATTCAAAGAAGATGAAATGATCCTAATTAGACAGCAGAATGTTCCGTTTGGGCAGAAGGTTTTTCTAAAGACAGGATGATATTTTTTTTTATTCTAATGACTCTATTTTGATTGGACAGAAAATCATCCTAATTAAACCGCAGTCTGTTCTGATTGGACAAAGAGTTTGCAAAGATTACAAAACCTGTGCTGATTGGATGGATGATCATCTTAATTAGATAGAAGAAGAAGGAGAGGAGGAAGGCGTGTTCGTAAGCAGAGAGAGAAGAGGAAAGGCAAGAGTTTAGGAGTGATAGTAGGGACTTTGAATGTTGGGACCATGACAGGGAAGGGAAGAGAGTTAGTTGATATGATGCAGAGAAGAAAGGTGGATATACTGTGTGTACAGGAGACCAGGTGGAAAGGTAGCAAGGCTAGAAGCTTAGGATTAGGGTTCAAATTGTTTTACCATGGTGTGGATAGGAAAAGAAATGGAGTAGGAGTTATTCTGAAAGAGGAGTTTGTAAGGAATGTTCTAGAGGTGAAGAGAGTATCAGATAGGGTGATGAGTCTGAAGCTGGAAATTGAAGGGGTGATGTTAAATGTTGTTAGTGGTTATGCCCCACAGGTAGGATGTGAGTTAAAAGAGAAGGAGAAATTCTGGAGTGAGTTAGATGAAGTGATGCAGAGCATACCCAGAGGGGAGAGAGTGGTGATTGGTGCAGACTTCAATGGACATGTTGGGGAAGGGAACAGAGCTGATGAAAATGTGATGGGCAGGTTTGGTCTTCAGGACAGGAATGTAGAAGGACAGATGGTGGTGGACTTTGCAAAGAGGATGGAAATGGCAGTGGTAAATACTTTCTTCCAGAAGAGGCAGGAACATAGGGTGACATATAAGAGTGGAGGCAGAAGCACTCAGGTCGACTACATCTTGTGTCGACGTTGTAACCTGAAAGAGATCAGTGACTGCAAAGTGTTGGTAGGGGAGAGTGTAGCCAGACAACACAGAATGGTTGTGTGTAAAATAACCCTGGTGGTGAGGAAGGCGAAGAGGACAAAGGCAGAGCAGAGGACAAAGTGGTGGAAGCTGAGAAAGGAAGAATGTTGTGTAGTCTTCAGGGAGGAGTTGAGACAGGCTATGGGTGGTCAGGAGGTGCTTTCAGTTGACTGGACAACTACAGCCAATGTGATCAGGGAGACAGGTAGGAGGGTACTTGGTGTATCATCAGGTAAGGGGAAAGTGGACAAGGAGACTTGGTGGTGGAATGAGGAAGTCCAGGAGTGTATACAGGGAAAGAGGCTAGCTAAGAAGAAGTGGGACACTGAGAGGACTGAAGAGAGTAGACAGGAGTACAGGGAGATGCAGAGTAAGGTGAAGGTAGAGGTGGCAAAGGCCAAACAAAGAGCATATGAGGACTTGTATGCTAGGCTAGACAGTAAGGAGGGAGAGGGGGATCTGTACAGGTTGGCAAGGCAGAGAGATAGAGATGGGAAGGATGTGCAGCAGGTTAGAGTGATTAAAGATAGAGATGGAAATGTACTGACAGATGCCAGGAGGGTGATGGGAAGATGGAAGGAGTATTTTAAGGAGTTGATGAATGAGGAAAACGAAAGAGAACAAAGAGTAGAAGAGGTGACTGTTGTGGAACAGGAAGTAGCAAATATTGGTAGAAGTGAGGTGAGAAGGGCGTTGAAGAGGATGAAGAGTGGAAAGGCTGTTGGTCCTGATGACATACCTGTGGAGGTATGGAAGTGCTTAGGACAGGTGGCAGTAGAGTTTTTGACAAGTTTGTTTAACAAGATCTTGGAGAGTGAGAGGATTCCAGAGGAATGGAGGAGAAGTGTATTAGTGCCAATTTTTAAGAACAAGGGAGATGTGCAAAGCTGTGGCAATTATAGAGGTATAAAGCTAATGAGCCAGACAATGAAGCTGTGGGAAAGAGTAGTGGAAGCTAGGTTAAGGGCAGAGGTGAACATTTGTGAGCAGCAATATGGTTTTATGCCTAGAAAGAGTACATCAGATGCAGTATTTGCAGAGAAGGTAACAGGGAGTTGCATTGTGTCTTTTTAGATTTAGAGAAAGCGTATGACAGGGTGCCAAGAGAGGAGCTGTGGTATTGTATGAGGAAGTCTGGAGTGGCAGAGAAGTATGTTAGAGTGGTGCAGGACATGTATGAAAGCTGTAAGACCATGGTGAGATGTGCTGTAGGTGTGACAGAAGAGTTCAAGGTGGAGGTGGGTCTGCATCAAGGATCAGCTCTAAGCCCCTTTTTGTTTGCTCTGGTGATGGACAGGATGACAGATGGGGTAAGACAGGAGTCCCCATGGACTATGATGTTTGCAGATGACATTGTGCTCTGTAGCGAGAGCAGGGAACAGGTGGAGGAAAATTTGGAGAGGTGGAGGTATGCTCTGGAAAGCAGAGGAATGAAGGTTAGCCGCAGCAAGACGGAATACATGTGTGTAAATGAGAGGGACTCAGGAGGACCGGTGAGGCTACAGGAAGCAGAGGTAAAGAAGGTGCAGGATTTTAAGTACTTGGGGTCAACGGTCCAGAGCAACGGACAGTGTTCAAAGGAGGTGAAGAGGCGGGTACAGGCAGGTTGGAATGGGTGGAGAAAAGTGTCAGGTGTGTTGTGCGATAAAAGAGTATCAGCGAGAATGAAAGGAAAGGTGTACAGGACAGTGGTGAGACCAGCGATGCTCTACGGCTTAGAGACAGTGGCGCTGAAGAAAAGACAGGAGGCAGAGTTGGAGGTAGCAGAGCTGAAGATGTTGAGGTTCTCTTTGGGAGTGACAAGGATGGATAGGATTAAGAATGAGTTTATCAGAGGGACAACCCACGTTAGATGTTTTAGAGATAAAGTCAGAGAGGCCAGATTGAGGTGGTTTGGGCATGTTCAGAGGAGAGATTGTGAATATATCGGTAGAAGGATGCTGAGGTTGGAACTGCCAGGCAGGAGGTCTAGAGGAAGACCAAAGAGGAGATTTATGGATGCAGTAAGAGAGGACATGAAGTTAGTTGGTGTGAGAGAAGAGGATGCAGAGGATAGGGTTAGATGGAGGCAGATGATTCGCTGTGGCGACCCCTGAAAGGGAACAGCCGAAAGACAAAGAAGAAGAAGATCATCTTAATTAGATAGCAGAGTGTTTTGATTGGACAGAAGACTTTTACCAAACTGTAAACTGTTCTGGTTGGATAGAATATGATTCTGATTAGATATCAGGCTCATGATTGGACAGAGGAGTTGACTTTTGTGATTCCAATTCCCCATGGCCTTTTCCCCATAGATTTGGACAGACTGTCCTTCTTTTTAAGTCAATAGATTATAATGATTGGACAGAATCTTATTTTAATATGACTGCAGACTCGTCCGATTGGACAGACGTTTGTCCTAGTTAGATGTGCTGTGCTGTGTTGATTGGAAAGAAGATCATCCAAAATACTATTCTTGTTTAAGGAAAGATGGTCCTAATTAGCCATTAGACTGTTCTGATTGGGTGATGTTTTTAATAAGTCAGTTGACTCTTGTGATTGGACAGATCACCCTAATTAAACCGCAGTCTTTTTTGATTGGACAAAAGGTTGTCCTGATTAGTTGATTAGACAGCCTGTGCATAATTAGATAGTAGATTGTTTCGATTGGACAGAACATGACCCTCACTAAACAGTAATAACGTACTGGTTGGACAGATGATTTTAATTAGACACCCGGCTCTTCTGATTGGACATCTCAATTACACACTAGACCTATTTGGACAGACAATCATCCTTTTTAAGTGGGTGGAATAAAATGATGGGACAGAATCTCATGCTAATATTACAGCAGCAGACTGGTCTTTTTGGACACACGTTTGTCCTAATTAGATAGTCTGCTGCTGTCTTGACTGGAAAGAAGATTGTCTTTATTAACCAGTAGACTTTTCTGACTGGGCAGAAGATTAGAGTGCAGTTCTGATTGGACAAACGAACCTCCTAATTAGAAAGGAGAACGTTCTGATTTAATCGTTGATGCTAATTATTAAGAGTCATTGTCTCGTTAGTCACTCAGTTGGAGTAATCGTAATTGGACAGAGTTGGTCCCGATTGGACGCCATTGGACTTGGATTCTCATAATCACCCACAATTACTTCCTTGGACATCTGACTAATAGCTGTAGCATGCCATGAAGTGTAGATCATGAGATGTACAGTAGACAGGGACATTAGTGCCTGGATGGGACAGCAGATCGTCAGCATGCTAATTGGATATTAAATTGCACTAATTAGACAGGAGATGAATCAGTTTAAAGAGATGTCAGGTCTTGATTGGATCGTTAAAGGTCCAGTTTCCGTGCCCACTGTAGCCCCACATTGCTGTTCTTTGCTGATGGAAGAGGAACCCAGTGTATGGTTCTGCTGTCGGCGTGAAGGTCTGACGTGCATCCTGGGATGCTTTCCTGCTCAGCGCGGTTGTAAGGAGTGCTTCTTGAGTTACAATAGCCTTGCTGTATTAAAGTCACTTTAATAAAATCAAGTATAATGCAGCCATATCTCGTGCGGTGTACACCGTCAGTGTGTCCTGCGCTTGCCGTCTCTCTCTCTCTTTCTCTCTCTCGTACATGATGTTCCCTCGTTTTCTTTATCACTTTACTTTTATTCCATCACAAAGCGAGCCCTTAAAAAGACACAAAAGCACAAAGAAACACATTGACGTTTAGCTAAATTGCTAATGCTAACAGCTAAATGTAAACCAAAGGGGCGGGAATTAAATAACGCGTCATGGATAGCTGCGAAAATGGGATGAGCTCAGGAGTCAAAGCTCAAAGTGTGTCACACAGTCGAGATGGCTGATTAGCTCATTAATAGTGCTTGTAAGGGGAAGAGGTGAGGGCAGGTGGCACTGACACACACACACACACACATAGAATAAAGAGACAGTTTATCTGTTGTGTTTATTTTCATTCTAGACTTTTATATGGCTTTGGTATGTGTGTGCGTGCGTGTGTGTGTGTGTGTGTGCGTGCATGCGTGTGTGTGTGTCCCAAATTTACATATCGCTGCCACTATGGATAAAAATAGAAGTCAACAGCAGAGTCTTATGTTAGCGGAATGTGCACACACACACACACACACACACACACACACTGAAGTACTTCATGAAGACAAAGAATAAAGAGACAGTTTATTTGTTATGTTCATTTTAATTCTAGACTTTCATATAGCTATGGTGTGTGTGTGCGTGTGTGTGTGTGTGTGTTCATGTGTGTATGTCCCAAATTTACATATTGCTGCCACTATGGATGAAAATAGAAGTCAAGCAGAGTCTTATGTTAGCGGAATGTGCACACACACACACACACACACACACACACCCTTACACACACACACACACACACACACAATGGTTGTACTATGTTCAGTTATAATGTCTTGCTTTGCTTACACAGTAATAATACCCTTTACTCTGTGTGTAAATGTGTGTTTGTGCACGTGTGTGTGTGTGTGTGTGTGTGTGTGTGTGTGTGTGTGTGTGAGAGAGAGAGAGAGAGAGAGGGAGAAGGAAATAGATAGTGTCCTAAATTACCATATCAAAGCCATTACAGTGGAAAAGAAGTCAACGGCAGAGTTGTTAGTGGCACACACACGCACACACACGCACACACACGCATGCACACGCACACACACGCAGCACACACACACACGCACGCACACACACACACACATGCGCACACACACACAGACAATGATTGTGTGTTCTGCTATAATGGCTTGTTCTGATCATGCAGTAATAGTATTCCATTATTGGACTTCATTCTATATGTGTGTGTGTGCGTGTGTGTGTGTGTGTGTGTGTGTGTGTGTGTGTGTGCTGCGTGTGTGTGCGTGTGAGTTCAGAAGCACATGTTAGGACCGATTATAAATTAATACACCTGTTATATAAACACATTTACTGTAGCCCGACTGGAAAACACGCGCACACACACACACACACACACACACACACACATATGCACACACACACTTACATGCATACACACACTTCCTTTGACCCAATCCCACTGTGACCAAATGTTTATTCAAATGTTTTTTGGAAATCTCACGTACAATGTGTCTGTGTGTGTGTGTGTGTGTGTGTGTGTGTGTGCGTGTGTGTGTGTGCGTGTGTGTGTGTGTGTGTTTTCAGGTCATGGAACTAAAGGGTCAGATGATCCATCTCCCCGAGTCAAACTCCATCATGTTCCTCGGCTCGCCCCGTGTCGATAGGCTGGATGGGCTGGATGGGCTGATGGGGCGGGGCTTACATCTTTCAGACATCCCTATTCACGATGCCACCCGTGATGTCATACTGGTGGGTGTGGCCTATTGCAAATCAACTCTGCATTTTTTGTAATAAAGAAGGATTGTTTATTTTTTACATTTTTTATAAACATTAATACATAATGTATATAATTGGTTTTGTGTGTGTGTGTGTGTGTGTGTGTTTGTGTGTGTGTGTTCAGGTGGGTGAGCAGGCGAAGGCTCAGGATGGCCTGAAGAAGCGCATGGACAAGCTGAAGGCCACACTGGAGCGGACGCACCGCGCGCTGGAGGAGGAGAAGCGGCGCACCGTCGAGCTGCTTTACTCCATCTTCCCCGGCCACGTGGCACAAAGACTCTGGCAGGGACTTCCTGTCCAGGCCAAAAAGTTCGACGATGTCACAATGTTGTTCTCTGACATCGTGGGATTCACGGCTGTGTGCGAGCATTGCACACCCATGCAGGTCATCAGCATGCTCAACGAGCTGTACACACGCTTCGACTACCAGTGTGGTGTGCTTGATGTCTACAAGGTGCACTATACACACACACACACACACACACACACATATACACACACACACATGCTCCCATTCTATGCACATCATATTGATTGATATAACGCGTTGGATTTTATTGGTCACCAGAGTGAGACACAGAGACAGAGAGTGTGACCTCATCGAATAGGATGAAAAAGATTTGTATGGGAAGTTATTTATCCTTAGGGTTGAGTTTATATCATTACCCAGGGTTCAGGCCGTTTTGGCTAGTTAGCCTTCTCGAGTTGTGAACAATGTAAATTCACTTCTCCCTCTGCTCACAGGTGTGAGTTAGCAGGCTAGCTTTTAGTGATGGGAAGTTTGAATCATTTTAGTGACTCGGTTCTTTGAATCTCGTTCATCAAAATGAACGAATCTTTTTTTGAGTCATTTCGTCTATTTGATCAGAAATAAATGAAAAAAATGTTGCCTTATCAATAAAAATACCACCAACACGTCTAAATACACAAATTTTAGCTATAGTTCCAGGTAAGAAAATATCACAATGCAACTAAGAACATATTATAATAAACAGAATGAGTAGCTCACCTCTCATATCTTGCAGTCGCCGTCGTTCGTTCTTTTGAATCTATTGCACTGCATAGCGTCTATGGGAGTCACGTGTCGAAAGAACGAACGACTCGGGACTTGAAGACTCATTGCTGAGATTCGTTCAATACTGTTTCCTGTATATGACATACGGAGGTTTTGCGATGCTTTGCGCATGCGCGCTCAATAGAAAATGTACGAATCACTCTCCGAGACTACTTGTTCATCTGAGTCATGTTAAAGATTCGTTCAAAAAGAACGAATCGTTCATGAACGACCCATCACTAGTAGCTTTTCCACAGCCTCAGGAAAACATCTATATTCACCCTGCACTACAGTGGGGCAAAATGTTTTAGCTAGCTAACGTTAGGTTAACACGACAAAATGTGATTAAGAATGATGTTAAAATAGGCATGGAGAAGCTTCAGCCGTACTATTCAGTGTACAGTATTCTCATTATAATGTGGGCAAAGTATACAAATCCTGTACTTCAGTAAAATCAGAGACACCATAGGTCAAATATTACTCAAGTAAAAGTAGAAGTTCTACATTTACACGTGTACTTAAGTAAAAAAGTAAATATAAAAAACTTACTTTAACATTTACTTAAAAAAAAACAAAATTACTGGATTTGTTTCAGATCACAGTAGTGTAAGCTAGATGTAGTGAAGTGAAAGTCCAGATATTTCCTGTAAGATGTAGTGGAGTAAAAGTAAAAAGATATCTTCTTATAAAACGACTCAAGTCGTGTACATATATACGTGAAATACTCATTTAAGTACAGTAACTTGAGCATGTGCGAATGCAGCCTAACCCATGTTACTAAGTGTTCTTCAAAGTAGACTGCAGTAACAATTTTCTACCAATCTTCACAAACATACACACACACACACACATACACAGAGAAAAAAAATCAAGCACCATAAAAAAATGAAATCAAAATTTATGCTTTAACGTACTAGCATGGGAATTGAGTTTTTGTTCAGTCGAATGAGTCGAAATGATGATGATAGTGAGAACGCATGGTAAATATTCAAACCAAAAAAAAAATAAAAAATCATTATCTTGCTTCATGTGATAACATAGCCCAGTCCTGAAATCAAAGGGAAAAGCTCGGCCTTGAAGGCGCTTTGTGCTTTGCTGTAATTGTGCTTTATCAGGAATTCATTAGCAGTCAGAGACTGACACTTTGAGGCCAGCCTTTGGGTGAGACAGAGAGAATATCATAACGAAAAGAACAAAATCGCACTTAAATCAAGTGAAAGAAGACTAAAGGTAAAAAAAAAAAAAAAACTGCTACTGTGTATTAAAAAATCCATGTTAAGTTTAAATGCTACATTTAATCTACGACGATTTTCATCAACTGATGAAAATAAGAAATGCTATACAAAATTTAAACGCTAGTTTAAACGCTAATTTATTATCAGTGAAAGAATTGGCATTTTAAAATCTTAATGTGTGTGTGTGTGTGTGTGTGTGTTTCCAGATCGAAACCATTGGTGATGCGTACTGCGTGGCTGCAGGGCTCCACAGGAAATGTGTGTGTCATGCCAAGCCTATCGCATTAATGGCGCTGAAGATGATTGAGCTCTCAGAGGAGGTGCTCACACCCGACGGCAAGCCCATCAAGGTGAGCTGGAGCGTGGCATTCTGGGAAATCATCAAACAAATAATGGGGCGAGCAAAAAACATGCCGAACAGTGCAAAAACCTTCTAGTGTACACTTCTGTACTCATGCAGTTGTGTGTAAAGTGGTGCAGTGTGTGTGTGTGTGTGTGTGTGCTGATTGCTGATGCAGCGGGAAACGGGGTTGCCATGGAGCGGACAGATTCTGCTGCAAGCAACCAGCTAAATGGAGAACAAGAACTGTGTAAGACTGCTGCTCTGAACTCAGCAGAGAGAGAGAGCGAGACAGCTGGAGACAAAGTGAAAGGGAGACATAGAAGAAACAGAGATGTGTGTAGTACATGTAATTGTTTATAGCATATTAAATGAAAACCATAAGTTGGCACGAGGAGGCGGAGCCACTGGATGATTGACAGCTCCAGCATTGACATTCATTTATTAGCAGACATAAAATCCCAAGTGTGTGTGTGTGTGTGTGTATGTGTGTGTGCATTTTTATGTTCTGTAAGTAGGGACAGAAGATGATTAGATATATAATATAAAATATTCTAATAGAAAACTACAGTCGAGCACTGCAGATTATTCTACTATAATACTGCAGATTTCTCTACCCAAAGGAGCACTGCAGGTTATTCTAATAGAATACGATGATTAATTCAACAGAGCATGAGAGATTTATTTAAATAGAACACTGTATATTATTCTAAGAGAATACTCCTGATTATTTTAATAGAACAGAACAGATTATCATTATAAAACACTGCAGGCTACTTTAATAGAACACTGCAAATACAAAGTTACAGATAACTCATCCTGTATAGAACACTGCAGATAAAACATTAAAGATAAATTCAATAAACACTGCTAATTATTTAAATAGAACACTGCAGATTATTTTAACAAAAACTTAAGTTAGAAACATGAATTTAATGTAACGTGTAGGGAAAAAAGGCGAATTATTCCAGTAGGCCACTGCAGATTATCCTAATAGGAAACTAGCTATATTTAATACTACATTCTAATAAAATACTACAGATCAGTCTAAAAAAATAACCTCCAGATTATTCTACTAAAACACTAACGATAAAAAAACAAAACAAAACTGCGGAGTATTTCAGTAAAACACTGCAGATTATTCTTTTTAAAAAATGCAAAAAAAAAAAAAAAAACACTGTAGATTATTTAACTAAAACACTGAAGAAAAAAAAAACCTTCAGATTATTCTAAAAAGCCACTGCAGATTATTCTTAACAGTGCGGAATAATTTCATAGAATATTGCAAATTATTCGAATAGAACCCATGCACACAGTGCCAGTCCCAAGCCTGGAAAAAATGGGTGGGTTGCATCAGGAAGGGCATCTGGCATAAAGCCTGTGCCAAGTTGCGTGTGGATCAGGTGGTCCAGATGGCCCAGATGTGCCTCCTTGACAGGAGCATCTGAAAGAAAGTATGTTCTAACTGAACAGCACAGAAAAGCCTAATGGATTATTCCAATAGAACATTATTCTAATAGAAGCTACTGATTACTTTAACACTGCAGAATTGGTTCTGACAGAACACTGAATGGAAGGAAACATGCAGATTAACTGTATAGTAAACTAGAACAATAGAGATTATTATAATAAAACAGTACAAATAAATTAACAAAACATTGTAGATTGTTCAAGTAGAACACTGCGGTCTTATTCTCATAAGACTGAATAGTTTAATGGATTATTTTACCATTAAAAAAAATAACTGCAGATAATTCTAATATACGATTATATACAGTAGATGATTTAAATACAACATTGCATATTATACTAATAGAACACAGCGGATTATTCTAAAACAATATTGCATATTAATCTAACTGTATAGTGCAGCTAGAAAACTGCGGATTATTTTAATAGAACACTGCGGATTATTATCAAACCAATCTGAAATTTTCTCTTGTAACATTTTGCAGTTTTGGACTATAAATCTGAAACAATGCATAATTTTCCGATAGATTACACTGCCTGGTTGCCATGGTTTCTGCCTCACTCCTAAAGACTGGCAGCTGTCAATCATTTAAATTTGGCCTCTTGTCCCAGAACTTCCTTCCCCATTGTGTGTGTGTGTGTGTGTGTGTGTGTGTGTGTGCATGTGTCTGTGAGAGAGATAGGAAGAAAGTGTGTTGCTCTGACGACAGTGCCGACCCTGGCCTCCCCTGCTGGTGTTGCCATGGCAATGGCAGTGCATGCAGTGTGCTGGCATTCTGTGGTTGGTTAAATTTGCTGAAGTAGAGCATGAGGAGTATCACACGCACACACACACACACACACACACACACACACAGAGAAGCACCACTCTTGTATCCTCACACATACCATGCTAAAACTGTGTGTATGCGTGTGTGTGTGTGTGCAGCTGCGTATAGGGATTCACTCGGGTTCCGTGTTAGCCGGTGTGGTTGGAGTGAAGATGCCACGGTACTGTTTGTTTGGAAACAACGTCACACTCGCCAGCAAGTTCGAGTCTGGCAGCCAACCACGGCGCATTAATGTTTCCCCATCGACATACCAGTAAGTGAATCATACACTCACATACACACACACGCTCTTTACCGTCATCCTTAGAGAATAACTCTTGACAAGAGCTAGGTCTTGCTTCTTATTGATCTTCTGAGACAAACATTTTTTTTCATCTTCATGCATATTAGTAGTGAATATTAAATAGCAACCAGTCAGATAGATAAGCATAGCCTGGATGTCATAATGTGCCACGCCCACATTCATGGTCACCCCATGCACATGGTACTGTACATAGCTCTTGAATCTATTAATGCTAAATGCTAACACAATGCACAATGCAAGTTAATCATTGTTATCTTTTCTCACTCGCTGCCTTCTTCTCCAGATTCCTCCATGATGATCACTCCTTCTGTTTTATCCCTCGCTCCCGTCAGGAGCTTCCTGAAAACTTTCCCAAAGAGATTCCAGGAATCTGCTACTTCCTGGAGGCTGGGAAAACCAGTCAAGGAAGCCACACCACCTTGACCAACACCCGCTCCGCCCCTATCCGAAAAGCGTCCTATAACATCGGGACCATGTTTCTACGTGAGACCAGCCTCTGAGGAAAACCCCGAACACCTTCTATGGCGTTACTAAAACCACACCTACGAGGCCAGAGGTACCCGTGGAAACCAGTGGCTCAGGCTGTCGGAACACGTCGCTACCCTCCCGAACCCCCCGACCCCGGAACCCGCGCAGGGCTGATGAGACGGACTGCAAGAATGAGACATGAATATTCATCAATATTCAAATCTGACTATAAAAGAAATATGGACATATAATGAATATATATTTCAAGAAATATACATATATATATTTGCATTAAGCCTTCTGATACACACAGACACACATGCACAACAACATGCACACATCCGCACACACACAAACACACACACGCACAATATAAGCATATAAGCATATACAATATACACACATGGCTCTCGGCAACCTGGTGCCTTCTAATGAGTGTGTGTGGGGGTGTGTGTGGGTGTGGATGTAGGTGTGTGTTCCAGCTTGTGAGGCTCCACGCTTTAATTTCATTCAGACTGAACTGTCAGTTATTCTCCATCCAATCACAACACCACACAATGACCATGACCTGTCAATCAAACCCATTTCTCCAATGACACCTCACCATGACCTGTCAATCAAACACAGCCCTCTTATCACACTACACAATGACCTGTCAATCAAACCCAGCCTTCTTATCACACCACACCATGACCTGTCACTCAAACCCAGTTCTCCAGTCACAACACACCATGACCTGTCACTTAGACCCACTTTTCCAATCACACCACACCATGACCTGTCAATCAAACCCAGCCTTCTTATCACAGTACACCATGACCCATCAATTAAACCCAGCCTTCTTTTTACAGTACACCATGACCTGTCACTCAAACCCACCTCCCCAATCACACTACACCATGACCTGTCAATCAAACCCAGTCTTCTTACCACACTACACAATGACCTGTCAATCAAACCCAGCCTTCTTATCACAGTACACCATGACCTGTCACTCAAACCCAGTTCTCCAGTCACACCACACCATGACCTGTCACTCAAACCCACCTCCCCAATCACATTACATCATGACCTGTCAATCAAACCCACATCTCCAATCACACTACACCATGAACTGTCAATCAAACCCACATCTCCAATCACAACACACCATGACCTGTCAATCGAATACAGCCCTCTTATCACAGTACACCATGACCTGTCAATTAAACCTAGCTTTCTTTTTACAGTACACCATGACCTGCCAATCAAACCCAACCCTCTAAACCCAACCCTCTAAACCCCCAGTTCTCCAGTCACACCACACCATGATCTGTCACTCAAACCCACCTCCCCAATCACACTACACCATGACCTGTCAATCAAACCCACATCTTCAATCACACCACACCATGACCTGTCAATCAAAAATACAGCCCTCTTATCACACTACACAATGACCTGTCAATCGAACCCAGCCTTCTTATCACAGTACACCATGACCTGTCAATTAAACCCAGTCTTCTTACCACAGTACACCATGACCTGTCACTCAAACCCACTTCTCTAATCACACCACACCATGACCTGTCAATCAAACTCAACCTTCTCATCACAGTACACCATGACCCATCAATCAAACCCAGCCTTCTTATCACAGTACACCATGACCTGTCAATCAAACCTAGCCTTCTTTTTACAGTACAACATGGCCTGTCTATCAAACTACTTCTCCAATCACAGTACACCATGACCTGTCACTCAAAACCACCTCTTTGTTCACACCACACCATGACCTGTCAATCAAACCCAACCCTCTAAACATACCACACCATGACTTGTCAATCAAACACTTCTCTCCAATCATGCCACACAAAGACCTTTGTCAACCCTCTTATATCACTGTTCATACACTACACCAATATTCTACTACCACACCACACCAAGACATTCAGCCACAGCACACCAGTAGCTGTCAATCAAACTTTATCCAGTTTTTCAGTTACACCACAACAAAACCTGTTAATTATTTTTCCCACAGTCAATAAAATCAAATAACTTACACACCCAGTGTACGACTCTTACACTGCTTTTTGATTTGGTGTGTGTGTGTGTGTTTCTGTGAGAGTGAGAGAGAGAATGCAAAGGAGACAGAGAGAGACTGCTTAAAATATGACTTTAATAATAAAAATAAAGTCCATGTGAAGACACGTGTATATGTGCTTGTGTGTGTGTGGCATGGTTTACCCTGTGGATAATGTTTGCTGAAAATAATGTGTGTCTGTGTGTGTGTGTTTGTGAGTGAGTGTGTAGTGCCACTCTAGCCTGCACTTACCTGCTGTTGAAGGGCACTTGTAGGTCACATGATGTTGCTGACAGCAAAATGCCAACCACACACACACATAACGCAACAACTGTGTGTAATTTATATGCAAGCATGTTTCTATTCTCACATTGTCATAGGAATATTTTTTTTAATGGACTGGAGAGGGTGATAATTATATCTTATTATAAGTGTGTGTGCGTGTGTTAGCAGCTTTCCCATGTACCTGCTGTACAAAAGTTTAGACGGATTGGTGAATGTGCATATCAGATTTGAGGTTAGGTGTAGTAGGTGTGTCCTAGAAGAAGCTATACACACTGTGTGTGTTTGTGTGTCTGTCAGCTCGCAGGCCGACAGCTGGAGAGGACCTGGTTGAGAACAGGCCGACTGTTGCCATGGTAACAGCAAGGTCTGAACTGCATGCTTGGAATGTTTAAACACTAAGCATGTACCCAAAGTATATGTTTTCTTTTTGTCTGTGTGTGTGTGTGTGTATTTGAGGAGAATAATTCAGCCTATCAGCAAGAATAATTCCCTTGTCCAATCATGACAGCATGGGTAGGAAGGAGTTAGAAATACTGAGACCTACAACGCATTCCTGTCGCACTGCTGAAAACGATCCCTGGCATACATTTAGTATACAGTAGGTCCATTCACTGCCAAAATTTGCTCCAGCCTTTTGGCTTATCTGAGAATAGATCCCTAATACAGTATGCAGAAGCTAAATCTGCTAAGTGGTTAGAAACTGTTAGCTAAGACAACCTGTTAAAAGACAAAACATCTATCCAACTGACTGTTTGCTAACTAAGATAGCCAAATATGTGACTCTTTATTTAGAAATGTTATCTAAATAAAGGTTTTACATCTAAAGCAGCCTTTTACACGATTAACTATATAACTGTTTGCTAACTGAGATACCCTAGTTAATAACGAGAGGTGTTTGCTAAGCCTGTTAAATGATGGCTAACTAAGACAGCCTGTTATAAAACTAAGAAGGCCATGTGGTAACCGAAAAATTAACTGAGAAACATAGGAACACTCCCAATAAAATAGCCTTTTAGATAACAAGCAATCAAACTGTTTGTTAACTAAGATAGTCTGCTAGTTGACTAGCTATCTAACTAGTTTGCTAACTAGGATCTTAGCCTAAGATGTTGCTCAACTTCAAAACGTTATCAAAACAAGTGTTTTACATCTAAATATACCTTTTACATGATTAACCAGCTAAAAGTTTGCTAACTAAATTAACAGTAACTAACTAAAAATGTTTGCTAAGGTAGCCTGTTAAAGGACTAACTGATCGCTAACTAAGGTAGCCTGTTATAAAACTAAGAAGGCTATGTGTTACCAGAAAAATGAACTGGAAAACAAAGATAATCTGCAAGTTGACTGGCCATCTAACTGTTTGCTAGCACCGCTTCTCATAATTCTGTTCATCCAGACCGGGACCCTATAAGACCTAACGAAAGAGAAATAAGACTCATTAGCCTGTTAAATGACTAGCAAATATCTAATGGCTGGTTAACTATGGCAGCCTGTTACGTAGCGATTCAACCGTTCGATAACTAAGATAGCCTGTTAAATCACTAGCCATCTTTTTACTGAAAGTAATGGGGTCCTCCCTATTTTCCCAAGGCTCTATATTCTCTGGATTGTATGGTCCCCAGATTTATATGGCACATAATGGGATCGTGACAAAGGTTCCTATGTTCCCAGAGCCCTAGGTTCCCAGGGTCCCATCTTACCAAGGTCCAATGTCCCCAGGGTCCGAAGTTCCCAGAATCCTATTGCTCAATAGGTCTTGCGCTATTGTGAGAACGCATCAAAGTGGTTTTCGGGTCCCTCAGCACTGCTATATGTCTCTTAGTATAATGGTCCTGTGCTTGAGGAAACATACCAAATGGCTGAAGTCATGGAAACATACGTACCACACACCAGAGGTGTCTCCAGACATTTCGAAAAGAATACATGTAAACAGAATGAGATCACGCCAATTATTTTTAAATGATCAGCTAATATTAATGAATTAATATCGTATGCCAGAGGAACAGAAATAAAGCCGCAGCTTGTCATGTTACCGAGAAACGGAAAGCCATCCACCTTCCCATGGCGGGAGGCTTAAAGGAGCAGCTTTAACTTCGCCGCCATGCCTATGTGTTATCTCTACCACTAATGAGTCTCATTTCTCTTTCATTAGGTCCTGTAGGGTCGCGGTCCGGATGAACTCTAGTGACTCGATAAACAGAATTATAAGAGCTCAGGGGGTGGGCTTCTGTTAAATAGGACGTAATTAATTTCATTTTATCTCTGAACATTCAGATGCTTAACAGTAATATCTCCTAGTTTACAAGCTGCCTTATGATTGGAACACATTGACAGAGAGGCCATGACACGTCATCAGCATGTTCTCTGCGAGCACATGTAGGATAACATTGTTTTGTGTTTGCGAGTGTGTGTTAGCAGAAAGCTGCTAATCCAATAAAGATTTGTTGTTAAATTACCTTGTTGCTGCCAATCCTCAAGGCATGACTTTGTTGTCCTCACCCAGGGGGTTTGTGTGTGTGTGTGTGTGTGTGTGTTAATTCACGTTTGATTGCCAACATCTGCCGGTTGTTGTTGATGATTCGTTTTTCACTGTGACCTTAAAAAAACCATTTATACTGATAATAACAGTGGACACGGTATGTGTGTGTCTGGGTTAGATTGTGCATGGATCAAAGTTAATAATATACCCAGAGAGAGACGGACAGACAGCAGAGATGATATAAAAGGAGACAGAGAGAGAAAATACAGTAATATATGGAAATTAAGTCTAGTAAATTGAGTGTGTGACTCCACTATCCTTCCATCCATCTATCCACACACACACCCTTGTTGGGTCAGTGAGCTTCATTACTGCAGTCCCTATAATCTGCTTCTGCATCTGTAATTACACGGCCTAATCCGATTGGCCGAGTGTGATGAGGACGTAATGAATGAGTAATGAGCAGATTAGTGTCGTAATGTAATATTATGGGATGGGTCAGGAAGGGATCACGGAGATATGCGCTCCTTCGTGAACGGCAGAACATTTTCACAACCCAGACAGACTTTTGTTCCAAGATCATAGATCCAGAATCTTCTAAAGCAGCACGAATAAACCGATCAAAGAACGACAGAGGGCTCAAAGTCGCCTTCAAAAATATTGGAACAGCAAGGCCAATTCTCTTGCTTTTGCTGTACAATGAAGATGTTTGGGTTTGAGAAGATTAATATAAGTAGCATAACTGATAAAAAATAAAATTTCCTAATTGTCTAAAGACTAAATGTGTTAAATAACTTTAGAACATGACACCCATGGTGGCAGACCACCTAATTTTTAGGTGAGCAAAACTATTGGAACTGATCACTGCTCATCATCCTCATTGTTTATTCATTCATTCATCCATTCTGCTTATCCTGTACAGGGTTGCAGGGATCCTAGAGCTTATCCCAGGTAACTATGGGCTTAGGCAAGGTACACCACTGTCGTGCCAATTAGGAAAGGAAATGAAAGTAACATTTAAGTAAAAAAACAAACAAACAAACCATCACTTAATATTTGGTTTTATGTCTATTAAGCCAGTAATCCAATGAACAGAGTATTTACCAAACAGTTGCATTCATCATCTATCCTTTTCCTTCTTTAAGAGGTGAAGCACTGCTCAATTGTGTTAAAGTCTGGTGATTCATTTGGCCAGTCTCAAACCTTTCATTGTTTTCCCCTGATGATGAACTCCTTTGTTGTGTAGCAAGTGTTTTGGGTCTTGTCTTGCTGCATTATGAAGTCCCCTCCAATTAGACTGGATGTATTTCTCTGTAAATTGGCAGAAAGCACTGTATGTCTGCTCTTGGTTGACCTGTTTAATGTCTGGCTTAACACGCCAGAAGTTTTTTTCTTTTTTAGGACAGTCAAAATTGTTGTATTGGCTATGCTCAATGGTTTTGCAATGGCGTTGATGCATGTCGCCCTTACTGTCAGCTTAAAAACAGCCAATCTCCAATAGGCAGCTCTCTGGTCTCGATGTTAGTTTATCCTGGTTTTTACCAGGCTGTAAACATGTTTATTTCTGTTGTAAAGTTAAGCATTTTAACATGAAGGCCCTTCCTAGAAGATATTTGAGGATCTGCATGTTTTGGCACTTCTACGTTGGTTTAATTTAATTGAAGTTTCCCCCGTAATCTCAACTTGGCAATAAGAAACACCTGTCAAGCATGTTCCAAAATTTTAGATTACTTGAAAATTTTTTCGCTTACACGAAACTTACAGTATTAACACATATAGATGTAAATATCTTACAATGAGCTAACATTCTTATCATAGCTTGTTGATATCAAACCCATATTGGCCTTGCTGTTCCAACAGTATACGTTCTAAGATATTCAGAAACAAGACAGTGAGGTGAATTAAGTATTTAGACACTTTTATTTTTATGATATATATAGTTCCAGAGCATACTTACTGTATTCACTTTACATTTTTACACACAGTGATTTGCAGTTATTTCTATAATTCTGAACATCAAAGCCTAAATGAACAAGCATAACCAGTAACATAAAAAGATACTAAGGAAATAAGTGGAATAAGAAACATTCAGACACTACAAATTAACATTTCTCGCATAGGTGTTGTTGGCAATCATAATTTTAGGATCCCTGTGAAAGGAATTAGATATTTACAGCACTGTGGTTTAATTTCAACCCAATCGTCTTAGCAGATCCTCCACAAATCACTAAGGTTCAGGTAAATGTTTTTTCCAATAACAGTGGGATTCCAGTTAGGAGATTGGCTAGGCGTTTTTAGTGTATTGTTAAAACATGTTTAATCTTCTCCGAAAATTCTGTTTCATGATTTATACCACAATAGCGTTTTTAAATAAGCAGCCTCATATCAAGATGCTCCCACCACTATGCTTCACTGTGTTTGGTGCGCTTGGCACAACTCATCTTTCTCCAAAAAAGAAAAAAAAGAAATAGTTAAGAACTAAATTATTGCCAAAGCATTTTTCGTTTCCATTTAATTCAGTTTTATTTCTCTAATGCTTTTAACAATGGTCAAAAAAATTATGGAAATAAATTATGAAAGTTTGAGGAAATACAGTACATTGCCAAAAGTATTAGTTCGCCTGCCTTCACATGCATATGAACTAATTCCTAATCCACAGGGTTTAATATGATGTTGGCCCACCTTTTCAGCTATAACAGCTTCAGTCGTCCCCGAACTGTTCCCACAAAGTTGGGAGCATAAAATTGTCTAAAATGTCTTGGTACGCTGAAGCAATAAAAGTTCCTTTTACTAAGGTTGGCCGAGGCCAACTCCTGAAAAACAACCCCACACTAGTTTCAACATGACTACGCACCAGTGCACAAAGCTTGGTCCATGGATGAGCAAGTTAGGTGTAGAAGAACTTGACTGACCTGTACAGAGTCCTGGCCTCAACCCTATAGAACACCTTTGGGATGAATAAAGAGTGGAGACCGTGAGCCAGGCCTTCTCGTCAAAAATTCCCATAAACACAAAACACACTGGATGTTTTTGCTCCAGTCTTTGAAAGCCCTAGACGATTGCATGTGCCTCTGGTTCTGACGTGTGATGAGGTCAGGAGAGCGTGACCCGTCTCTGCATGACTGCTTGATAAGAAGGTTTACAGGGTTTTCTAATAAACCAGACAGTACTGCAGACAGATACACCACTCAGACTGTGTGTGCTTGCGCATGCTTAAGTGTTAAGTGAGCGCGGTAGAAAGTGCGTGGCCTTCAGGGAAACGCGCCTCGACACGCATCGATACTCACTCAATCTGCACCACACTATCACTCACTCTCGGTCAGTCTGTATTAGATTAGCTCAGTTGGCTAACACCGTGCGTTCCAGTCACGTCGGTGTAACAGGCTGTGCTGCCGTGGTAACGCGGGAAAGTGTTTTTCACGGGAGAAGAAAAAAGGTGGGAAAAACACACACGAGAATGCATACACACACACTTTACTGTCTTGGTGGGACCCCTTTTTGCAAACTCGTATCTCTGTGTGTGTGTGTGTCTTTGACTCTCATGACTACATGCACTGTGTGTGTGTGTGTATGTGTGTTGGAAGAGAAACACAAAGGCACGAAAAGTCAACAGAGAAAAACACACACCGCAGTTTTTGCTTAAATGTCAAAAGGAGGCGACAAAAGAAAGCAAGGCGAGAGAGGCTGAGTAAGACAGATGGAGGGAGACAGATGCAGTGTTGGAGAGAAAGAACGAGCAAGTAGGAGAGATAGAGAGAGAGAGATCTGAGAAAGGAAGAAACAGGATGGAATGCAGGGAAGGACAGAAACTGAACCAAGAGTCACATGACACTCAGCAGCCTTGGTTTATTACACATCCACACACACATTCAGTGCCTTGAAAACGTCTTTGCCATGATTCACTGCAGTTGTTGCCGCCAAGAGTGGCGCAACCATTTATTAGGTTTAGGGGGCAATTACTTTTTCACACAGGGCCAGTCAAGTTTGGACAGCTTTTTCCCTCTTAATAAATTAAATCATCAGGAATTAAATACCTTTCCCCTGCACTGTATTTATACATTCCTTCCCAATAATCACTTTATCCTGGACCGGATTGGGACTCAACCCCTGGACCGCTGGCTGTGAGACAGGAACACACTCCTGATTTATTCCGACCATAATGTTCTGTAATGAAGCCTAAAATTTACACCCCACAAACTCGCCCTATCCTTCACTCTGTCGCAGCGGTGCCTCCTGTTTCCTCCTAAAGCTCTCCCAGTGGTCGGGGTCCTCATCTGAAAGGGGCGTGGCCTCCGCCATCAGCTCATCGAAGCTCAGGACGGTGAACCCCAGGCATCTGGCCTCTCCGGGATTCCCAGCATCCTGTGGGAACGTACAAAAAAAAAATTCCCACGTGAAACAAGATTGTGCTTTGTTGTTTCTTAAACCCTCAGCTAAAACAACACGTGCGTCAGCTGTCTGAGCTCACGTTCTGGTCGGAGCCGTCGGGTCTTCCCAGCGCCACGGCGACGTGATGATGCTCGTCCAACAAACATTCCTGTGAAGGACAGAATGGGACAGGTTGAAATAGCAAATTGTATCATACCGATTGTCTAAAAAAAAAAATGATCAAAGTGTGTCGCAGAAACCAACTCAAGGCTGATTCAATCGTTACATTTCATAACGGAAAAGAGGTGACAAGAGTCATTGGGACCATGGCCTGTCTGTACACAACGAGAAGTGAAGAGAGGATGCGGAGAAAGAGGGAAGCAGATGGAGGAGAGAGATGCGGACGTGTTCCCCAGCAGACAGAAGGGAGCGTCACAGCAGGAGATGGAGCTGATGTTTTCTCTTGTCATCATGAAGGAGGGATAGAAGGGTGCAATGTGTCACATTCACATGACTCTCTCACACACACAGAGAAAAAAACACCCCACTTCTCTGCTCTGGGGAAGTGTCTTTATTTCTTTCCTTTTCGACACCATAACAGCTTCGATATTCATTGCGAGAGTCAGTTTTTGTTATTCGATATTTTTTTCTCTAAGAACTTTAAAAATAAATTTGGTTTTACTTGTTTAAAACCTTTTTTTTTTTAAGTCTCAACAGAATAACTCGAGTATTACAGTCAAATACAGGATGTTTGATAGACAGAAGGGTTTTACATGATGATGAATTTTCTCGAGAGTAAAAACTTGTGTGCAGCTTTTGAGAATCCTGTTTCGCATCCTGTATAAATGACTTGATCCCAACGATTATTAAAAGGAAATGTACGTTTTGTTTCAACATGGGGATTTATTTCACGTGGTTTGTTATTTAAAAATCGACTGGACAAGTGTGTGTTTGCGTGTGCTGTCCTTCACTCCTATTCAATGTATTAAAATCGAATAAGATGCCAGTTTAATATTCTTGCGCTGTCGCAAAGGGGGCGGGGTTACTCAATGATTGACAGTTCCAGTAGTGGCGTTGAGGTAATGAGAGCATTAAATACCCGAGACTGACACACAGAGTGCAGTTTATCGTTATTACATATAGTTTGTGTGTGTGTGTGTGTGTGTGTGTGTGTGGTGTGTTTCAATTTCTCATGCATTTTATGATAAAATGACCCTGTTCTACCTCTTATCAGTCTCTCTCTCTCTCGTTTCTCACCTCAAATGTCCAGTCTTCCTCCTCCTCCTCATCCAGGTGCAACTTGGTCCGGCAGAAGACACGCCCTTCCTGCATCTGATTGGGTGAAATGTGAAACTCCGCCCTCTGAAGGTTGAAGCCGAGCCCAGAGCCAATCGCTTTAATGAAGCTTTCCTTAAGTGCCTACCACACACACACACACACACACACACACATCATTCTAAATACCTGATATCCTGATCAATAGATCGCTCTTCATGTGTGTGTGTGTGTGTGTGTGTTTGTGAGAGAGAGAGAGTGTTTGAGACAACACCACACTCCCATCACTGAGTCATGTGCGAGAGTGATGATATCACGTTACCATGGCAACAGTGATCAGCATGAGAACAATCAGCATGTAACTCAGTTTTGGATCACACACACACACACACACACACACACGCACAATTATCTCATGACATACAAGTAATCGCTCTTTTAAATTGCTACGGTTTCTAGAAATTAAGCTACAAACTATTTTTTCTCCATTTTCCTCCAGGACATTTAAGAAACGCATCCAAGCTCACTAACTGGACGTGAGGTTTTAGTATTTGTTTGTGTAAAAATGCTTTTACAATAATTTCTTACACAACACAACAAGTTCAGCAACATCAGATGAGTGAGCCACACTGACACCAAGTGGCCGCTAGTGGTACTGCACAGCAAAGGCCAGCAGTATTGTTACTCAAGTCGTAGTTAGCCAGCGCAGGGGAGCTGAAGTGTTACCCTGATTTAAGCTTCTGAGTCAAGTCTCTTTGCCACTCACTGGCGAGTCTTTTGGTACAACAAGCAATGGTGAATAACACTCAGTGGTTCTTGTTGGAGATGAAGCAAATATACATAGAACAACAGTTTTGTTTACTGTAACCACTGCGAGGACACTTAAAATGTGTTACTTGGCACATTTTACTACCAATTATGGCCACTAGGTGTCACTGATGTCCACACACTCAATCCCTGT
This sequence comes from Clarias gariepinus, assembly GCF_024256425.1. Classification (NCBI taxonomy): domain Eukaryota; kingdom Metazoa; phylum Chordata; class Actinopteri; order Siluriformes; family Clariidae; genus Clarias; species Clarias gariepinus. The sequence continues at coordinate 30,333,789 of NC_071110.1, read as the reverse complement.
CGCTCTATAATCTATTAAACCTTATTTATTTTTGCCTAATTAATTACATAATTGTTCTGTTGCAGTATGAACTAGTGTAAATAGTGAGATAGATTAACGTAGCTGATTATTATTTTAAATAAAGAACGAATCCTCATAACGACTCAACAGCAGCGTTTCACTCAGTCTCCCATTCGGGGTTTAAAATGGCAGCAATTTTACGGTTTGGCGTCACACGATAATCAATGACGAGGAACGAAGACGCAATGACAATTATCTGTGTGTTGCCATGGTTACCCAGTGTCTGTAGAAGAGGTGCAGCTGGTCCCAGTCGGACTGCGCAGACGTGATGGTCCGCCATTCGTAATCGGTGAACTGACGCTTCATAATGTGGAAGAAATCCTGTACAGAGCTGCTACCTTACATACATACACACACACACAACCCACTTTTATCATCATCATCATCAGGGTTAACTTTCCTTATAAGGGAAACAGACATGAGTTAAATGGGATCTGGCTTGATTGCTTAGAGAAAGTCACTGTGGACTTACACTGACACCCAGTGGCCAAAAAAGAAATTGCACAGTAATAATTATTAATAATAATAACACTAAAATAATTAATCATCATGATTTAATTTTTATAGCTAACATAATCCTTTTTATCATTATAACCACTCCATTAAGTCTGAATATTTGATCATTACTGATTGAAATGTTTATATATATACAGTATACACAAACACTTACTTGTTACACTTTCATTTACAAAGAAAGACAATGCTAAATTTTTTTTTTTTTATTTTTTTTTATATTTTTTAGGGTTTTTCCAATTTTCTCCCCAATATAAGTTGTAGCCAATTCCTCCCCGTCACTAGGGAAGGATAGAATGTTTCTAATAAAATATAAAAATGAACACAGCATGTGTCCTAAAAGTGGTATCAGTTTAGTCTGTGTAATGGTTCATGTTTATATTTAGATAATGTTTCTTCTGACAGTGTATGCTGAAATATTATTTCTAACCAGTGATAACTACATTTCACGTTATTGAATTTCACGTCTATGAAACAAGTTCCAGATATCACGTGGGTTTCCATCAGCTATTCTTCTGCTAATAAGGAGTGGCGTTATGATGCAACACTCACACACACACCTGGGTCTCCAGGCTGTTACCTGGTCTGGTGGTCTTCATCACGTCCACTCCCACCTGCCTCCCACGTTCGGCCGCCAGCACGGCAAAGTCACCCTGGTGAGAGATGTTGAAACTCCAGGGGGCGGAGCCTGAGGCAGACAAAGGGTGGCCCAGGTAGGGCTTCCCCCGGGGCGTCCTGTCCAAACGGAACCCGTTCCAGGGCAGACCCATCTTTTCACACACCAGCTTCCTGATCAGCAGACGCCCAGCCTTAAAACACACACACACGATACCACCTGGGTAATAATACTATAAGCAAACAGATAAATACACAGACAGAGATACAGTTACAAGGGAGTATCAAAAGGCTTTGAGATTAGGTTAGGTTGCAGAATGGTTTCGGGTTGAAGATCTTTCTGATATCTCGTCTTCTTCCAGTGATGTTCTGTCACTCTTGAAGCACGCTTGCCACTCAAAGCACCTCAAATTACTTTCTTTCACTCGGAATTTCATATTGGCTCTTTGTCCTAACTTGCTGTCCTTGATGAAATAGCAAACAGGGTAACACACAGGATCAGAACAGCACCAGTAGCTCAGCTCCCATGTACACAGAACGATGCCATTTGGCACACTGACTTATGAAGGTCGCTGCTCCCTGTTAGTGTGCGTGCAGGCTTGTGCTGCCACCTGCTGGCGAGTTACAAAACTACCTCGGAACGTTTAAACGATACCTCACGATGTTAGACAAACAGAAGTCACGTGGTCTTGTCAAGCCAAACAAACAAAAAGACAGGATGTATTATGATGAGGATAATTATCTCACCATGGCTGCTTTGGAGTCTTTGGCGAACACAAACCCACCGATCCGCTCTCTCTCCTCCGGTTGAACACAGCGCGCGCACAGCAGCCAGTCGGCCCGGCTCGGGCTCCACGTGCCGCACCGGAACGCCCAGCGCGCGCCCTCCATGAGCCGCGTCGCAGTTGTGTTCACGTCCTGTGTCCGCACGTTTTCTTTTCCTTCTTTTTATTATTATTATTATTATTTTATAAATTCACACGTGCATGTTAATTCCCGATCTGACTGCTTCCATCCCATGGCATTAAACATATCTAGACACACGAGATTAATTCCAGCTGTTGTTTTATTATTTATTACAGTGCCAAACCTGTCGACGGATAAACTGCTCGTGTCTGTCTGCACATGCGCAGTATCAAACCCGGAAGCGTTTCTCTAAAAGGCGGGGCCAAACAGCGGGCGCGTTTGAATTAAACCGCTCGAGGGCTCACTACAGCGCTGCAGTCGACGCAAGTCCTTGTTTGCCATGGCGACGGGGTTCCAAACCGTTAGGACCGTTTGATTATGACTCTAAATTCAAATTTAAATTTTAGTTTTAATCCACGCGCGTTGAAGGGCTGTGTTATATAAAAACGGTTCCCAAGTCATATTAAAGATTTTCACTCGTTTTAAACAAACATTTTAAAAAGTACACAGTTATTACTTGTTTATATTAGGAACCAAATAACTAACAAGTTACTATTTAACATTTTCAAATAATAAAAAACTAACGCATAACCAATTGTCCGACTTAACTTTGATTTTACAAGAGAAATAAACATAGCTTGGAACAAGTCAGACTTAAAGCCAGTGTCGGTTCCCCATTTACACAGAACATAAAAGAGTGTGTGTTGCATTTCTATGATTGTGAGAAGAAATCTGTAGGCTCAGAATGCGTAATATGGCAATTTTATAAAGTTAAAAAAATAATTTAACAAAGTTAGCCATACGACAGAAAATAAGGAAATGAGCGAATCGAAAAAGTAAACGATATAAACTATAAATGGGCAGATTTATGGTCAGACCATCCTGACAAGACTGATCTCATCCACTCTCAGAAGCTGAATGGGGTGGGTTAGGTGCAACACAAACACACTACGGTAAGACACATCTGAACAAAAAAAAAACATTTATAATGTAAAAAAAAAAACCAACAACCCAACAACTTTTATTTAATTATTGTAAATAGTCTCATGTAGCCCACCTACAGTACCTTTGTGGCCCACTATTTTTGTTGCAGCCCACTCTTTGGGGAACACTGCCATAAGGCTTGTGTGTAAAGGTTGTCAGTCAACCAGGTGATTATTTGAAAGCTCAGTCATGTCAACTGGACTTCTTTCTTGTTGTGTAGATGCCATAAGCCATCAGTCAAGACGAATGAGAAAATTAATTCCAAGAAAGTTGCATAAACATAATTAAAAACAATAGAAGACTATTTAGTGATTAGAAGAGTTTTCTGGTAATTTGTTTGCTTCATCTTTGATTTTGTTAGAAGCGTCTCACCATAGTGTGTTTGTGTTGAAATTATATTGTGAAAGCTAAAAAAATATACTTATAAAAAAGCTTATAAAAGAAGATACTTTGCAGATGCACATGAAAAGCTTACTGTACCTGGTATTCCCAGGCGGTCTTCCATCCAAGTACGACCCAATGAGCCGCGCTACAGCCTTATAGTGGACACCATCAACATTGAACATTTTTTTTAATTCACTTACTAACTAATTTGCTGTTTTACAACCGGGGTCGCCAACATAACGACTCTGTTGCTAGATTTCATGACCTTTACCAACCCTTTAGAGACTTTTCTCCCCCCAAAAAACTATTGACAAATCGACTAGTGATTTTTGGACAAAGTTTAGCTATTTTCTCTTGCCTGTGAGGGTGCAGTCTTACTTGCCAGATGTAGGAATGCTTTTGCTAAATGATTAAAAAGATTTCTACTCTGGTCAGTAAGCGAGGGAGAGAAACAGCGTGTCGAACCAACAGCACTGCCAGGTGGCACAGACAAGAATATACTGTGCATACTCACAATGACTAATAACCAATCCCCATTTGCTTGGGGAGCTCCTTCTTTGTTTTAATTCCTTTTCTTTTTTTAGCTGCTTACATTAAGGGTCGCCACAGCGGACCATTTATCTCCATCTGACTCTGTCTACCACACCTTCCTTTGTCACTCCGACCTCCTGCGTGTCCTCCCTCACCACATCCATAAACCTCCTTTTGGCTCTTCCTCATCTCTGCCTGCCTGGCAGCTCCATCTCTAACTTTCTTTTCCCAATACACCCCTCATCCATCCTCTGCTCATGTCCAAACCATCTTAATCTGGCCCAAACTGTCCTAACTGCACTGTCCATCTAATATTTGATTCAATTAAATTTTATTAGTGTAGCACTTTTAACAATTGACATTGTCGCAAAGCAGCTTTACACCATTAAAATAATTATTTAAGTTTGTAAGAGATGTGAATGTGTATGAATCAAAATGATAAGACTGTCCCTGATGAGCAAGCTGAGGACGACGGTGACAGTGGCAAGGAAAAACTCCCTGAGATGGTAATAGGAAGAAACCTTGAGAGGAACCAGACTCAACAGGGAACCCATCCTCATCTCGGTGATAACGGATAGCAGGGGTTGATCTGCATCATACGGTGTAAGACTGTAATGTGTTTAAGTTAAAATGGAGTCCAGTTCCTTATTATAGTTTGAGTATATAATATACTCCTTCCAAATCCTCTCCATTCTTGTCATTCTTTGTTAATTTGCCTATTTTTTTTTCATGTGAATCCACCGTTGCATAATATAATACCAAATAATAAAATATACATTTGCAAAAATAATAAAAAGTAATTACATATATCATAACTTATATTAAACATCATATTTAAGCAATATCACACAAGCGGTTGTGCTGTTGTACTGAATATCAGCACTGTGAGTACTGAACAATATTTAACACAATAGAACAACCCTGACTGCAATATTGCTTTTATACAACACTTTCACAAGCATTTATTATCAACAGATTATGATTAGTTTCTTTATTTATCCAGTTATTTTTCTCCACCAACACGTATCCTTCCATGACTGGCGGAACTAAGTAACCGCGACTGACAGAGCCAAATAGCAGCCGTGACTCTAAATGATGTATATAGTTATACATGCCAGTGCTGTTGTGCTCTACATCATCACTTGTGGAAGGGCTCTCATCCAAACAGATTACTCTGTCAGAATGAATTTACTTTATTTAGTAAATTAAGTAAAAAAAGGTAAATAACCTTTTGTTGTTCCACTTTCCTTTATGTATATTTTTATAAGAGAAGATCATAACAACATTACTGCTGGACTGGACACAATTCTTCCATGGTTTAAAAAACAGCTAATAGCAACTGTTCATTTTGAGTATATCAGTGTGATGGCTGGTTCCACTCATGATTTATTTCATGTTTATTTTGAATAATATTGCAAAGTAATATCGGCCAAAATTTCCATATGTCACTCTGTGCTATTATTCCTGCTGCGAGCTGCCATGTGAATAATGCATGATAATGTAATCAACATGCAAGTTGGCAATTTACGTCACTTTTCACCAGGAATTTGTTACTTTCAAGTGAAAATAGTTGCCAAAATTGGCCGGCCACCAAGACGGTCGCCTCATGGTGAGGAAGCAGATAAACTCTGTCCAAAAAGTCGCCAGATCTCTAGTTAATCACTTTAAAAAAGTTATCTCAGAAAGCAATTAAGATACTTTACCTTCTTGGTAATATCATAACACCAGCAACATCAGATTTTACACAATTTTTGCAAATTTGTGTTTTATTATTCAAATTATTCTTTATTCATGTTTATTTATACCTCTTGAGCAAACATTGAAACCAAATGGAAATGGGTGAAAAAAACTATATATATATAAAAAAAAACAGAAAACCTTTTTCTTTAGGGTGCGGACATGTACACAATGTCCCAATACGCTTTTTAAAGGCTGTTTAATAGCACGAATGACCTACAGTAGGGCACCCCGCTTAAAGTACAGCGGGAGGTACCCTCAGTAGCTAGTTCACCAGCTAACATCGAATATCCAATTTTTAGTTCAAACTCCCGGAGCAACTTAGGATGCAACCATGTATTCGTAGTGTTATATTAATAATACTAACAGAATATCTAGTTAGCTAATTTAGCTAGCTAATTACCAGCAAATAAACGTAAGGTTTGCTCAGACTTGATTAGTCAAACTCGTACATGACTTACGCTTGTTACAGTTGTCTGGGGTGTTGGAGGCAGAGAGCCTGAGGAGACACGGTTAAAAAAATAAACGCATACATCTATCAGATGAGGTTTCATAACAAATCCCTTGAAGGATATTTGATCGTTTTTTGTTTTAATTTTTTTTATATAACCGGTGTCCCATGCAGGATGTGTTCCCACTTCATCAGCAATGCTCTGGATCAAATCTGTGAAATCTAGAAACGTAGGGTTACAGTCATCCGCCATTTTGAAAATGAAGCTGTGTTTAATTTTTTTTTTTCAGTAATGCCTTCTGGGTACGTTGTGCTCTAAGGAACACATCAAAAGGCTGATACGGTGGAACAGTCCTTAAGATGGCTGAGAGGATTCGCTCAATGAGGAGGGCTAGTGTTGAAAAGTGTATTAGAACTCAGTGTCTAAGTGTTAACATAACAGATACCATGGAATCTCATGCTCACACTCTCGATCTCTCTCTCTCTCTCTCTCTCACACACACACACACACACACACACACATTGTGGTGCTCTTTTAGTTTGTAAGACTCTATAATTCTATGCATTTATTTTATTTTTTTACAACTGCATATAAAATATTTTGTGTTGTCCTATATTCATTATTGCGATGAGTTGTTACCCCAAAACAGGTGGAGTCTGTGTCTGTCTACATTTATTTACATCAGGTCAAAGCGTGTATGTGCCCGTCATGTTCTACTTCCTGCGATGCCTTTCCCATTTTTTTATTTGATTTTTTTTGTACTAATATTTACCCTTTGATCATGATTTATCCAATAGCAAATATTTAACCATGGGACTATGTGGTGTTTTTCTGGCTTTAAATAAACTGCTAGTTAGCAATGCTAATATGCTACCGTATTTTAGCATCATCTGGCTACATCCCAAACGCTAGTGTTTGATAAAAGTGTTCGGGCAATCAGAGATGTGTGTGTGTGTGTGTGTGTGTGTGCTGTGTCATAAAGGAGAGTGGTTTTAAAAAGCAGCTAGCTGATTATCTGCTAGTTAACAGTCTGCTAGTGAGTATGGGATTAGCGCACTCAGGACTGCATTTCAGTTCGAAACCTGGTGAATTCTCATATGGATAATACACACACACACACACACACACCCTGACATACTGTGTATGACTCAATATGACCAATTAAACATATAATAATGACATGTTTGAGTGTTTAGCACAGAGCTTTAGATTTGCCGTCTTCCTTGTCAGGAAAACTAGCGCTTGGGATGGAGCCTTCAATTGACCAGGAATGCTAGCGTTTGGGACAGAGCTATTGTTCTCAGGAGACTATATGTCCTAACTGAATAAATGGAAACAGGTTGAGACAACAAGAACTGTATACAGCCTAACAGTTTTCTGGTCTTCTGGACATTTTCTTAGTGGGTGGGGTTTCGGTGAAGATGATGTCATTATATTAAGGCGTCAAGAAATCCTGTTGATCGTCTCCACCTCTTTTCCTACAGACGCACTGTCTCCGTCTTTGTTTGTTTGTAGGTTTTTTTGTACTCCTTTTCAAGCCGTATAAAGAGCTCCTTTAAAAGTCCGGTTGAGCAGGAAGCATGGCGTCGTCAGCAGAAGGAGTGTGACGTAAGGCACAGCGTGAGGTTTTTTTTGGTTGCTACGGGAACTCCATGGCATTGGATGATAAAATCCGACCCTTTTTCGGCTGTGATGAAGAGGAATAAGAGGCGGAGTCAAAACACAAACATGTGACATTATACACTTACATGTTACATGTTAGATAAGGACTAATTCTTACCCCCTAGATCTTTATGCCATCCGAGCCGTACACATTGTACCCTTCCCTGTAGGTCGCTAAGTTCTGCACACTCGGGCTCGGACTCGGCACCGGACTGAAGTTCAACTCAGCCGATTCTGCTTGTTTCTGCTTCCACTCATCTGCACGTTTCTTCTCTTCAGCCCGTGATTTGTAGCAGAACTCGACAAGCGCCACGAGCATGGCGAGCCCGAGCCCGCCGACCAGGATGTAGAACACACCGGCTACGTTGCTCAGGCTCAGCGCCTGTGAGCTCTTATCCTGAGAGTGGCCCACGAAGACGGAGGAAGAGAGGGAGAAATGCAAATGTCAGGGACGTGTTATGAAAGTTAGAGTTTTTTTTTGTTCCACATAATAACTTATAGAGGTCTAATTTCTATTAATGTACTTATCATATCAGCCATAGCATTTTAATGAACAAATTATGCACTATATTCATATTTAAACAATCTCATATTCATCTGATATATACATTTCAACATTTTTATGGTTAACTAACTTTTAATTTAAACACTAAATGCCTAATTTGACAAAAATGTCTCTTAATACACCAATACATGTAATCATGTTCACATTGTAAAAACACCAAAATTATAGTATTATGTGGTTTATATTTCATATTCATAAATAAATGTTTTAATTAGCAAATTAAAAACATGTGCTAAGTGCAGGGGATGGGGCAAATTTAATACTCTGATTTAATAAAACACTACAGTACTCCAATATTTCAACAAATCAATCAATAGTTCCTGCTTCAGGATTACAATAGTCACGGATCTTTACAGATTTATGCTAAAAGATTTAAAATTGCACTTTTACCAGAATTTTTTTTTTACTCCAAATATTAATCTAATATTACTGTTCTTTTTATAATGACAGTACACACGATATGTTTTGCTTTATGTAATAAGTCATTTTACACTTTAATTACCCGATTGGCTGTACTGTACTGTACATGTGCCTCTTTATTAGTGAGAATAAAAGTGCTTATTATGAGTTTTCATGTTTTAGGTAGTCATTTGATTATAGTTTAACATGCTATTCTATTGTTTTGTCTTGGGGGGAGGGGGGAATTGTATGAATTTTAATTTGTCCCACAAAATCACACTAAGTGTGTTTACATGGACTGTAATATTCCACTATGTACCGAGTAAACATCTCAGTCTGACTCAATCTGGCTCGATCGGAATGAGAGAGCGGAGTGTAAACCTCATAATCCTGTTAATACGTGGATATTAGCCGTGTAAACACTTGACCTGATCCTTTCTCTCTTGTTGGGATAAATGTATTCTTACTGAGCATGACAAGTTTCCAGGAAGGAAATTTAACTTCCATTCCTGATCAGTAAACTTAGTGAGAATACAGTTCTGTTTAGTTCTCACTCACAGGGGAAGGAGCACTGACTGGCTCCCTATTTCACATCTGACCAATAGTAGAGAGTGATGTGTAATGCAGTAATAGTAATATACTGCTTGTTTTAATAACTAGTAACACAAATGTGCATAACTTTGAATGCAAGCACTAATTCATGCATGAATTAATTTTGCATTATACAAACAAAAATCAAGTAATGACTTTTATGCTCTTACTTGTGCGAGTAAATCTCAATATGGCAACTGACAAACTCTACTTACGTAAAGGTAAAGCAAGACCAATTATTTTCACTGAAAAGTAACTTTAATAAAAAACATCAATCAGAGACGAGACGGAATTTTTGTAACTAATTATGAAGAGAAAGGCGGGAGTAGCCTAAGCCAACAACGAAACTGGAAAAAATACTTCTTCTCCTTCTTCTGTTACATTACCAGCAAATTAAATGCTTCACAGCGAGCAGGACCACTTCTACATGTCAAAAAAATAATATTCTGATTAAATGTTTGGAGCAGGTAAACACATCATATCAGATCAGCGTGTATGTAAAAAGCGAAGACGGGATCTTTAATTGGAATGCTTTTAATCCGATTGAAGAAATATTGTCCATGTAAACATAGCTAATGATGGAAAGCTAACAAAAAAATAAATAAACAATTAGATTCCAACGAGCAGATGATGTCATAAGGGGTGTTAGCAGCTGACCAATCAGCAGCGTCACCTTTATTAGTGTTATTCATTTTTCTTTTAATAATTCTGCTTTTCTTTTATACACTTTAAATTTAGTTTTTTTGTCTTTTTCCTTCTTTCATTCATTTATGTCAAATGTACTTTACTTATTCTTTTTTTCTTTCTTTTTCTTTTCATTACTTTTATAATAATTTAGACACTTGTCCCTTTTCTTTCATCTTTTCTTTCTTTCTTTTTTCCGTTATTTCTTCCTCATTAATACATTATTATTTCTCTCAGGAAATCATTATCTAGTTCATTACATTTTTTCGGTTTCCTGTGGTCGCGGAGACTGACCTTACTTCCCGAGTCCTTGGGTCCACACTCGCCCTTATCGTACCACCACTTGTTTTTCAGTTTGTCTAAGACTCCTGCTTCACTCAGTTTCAATACTGCGAGGTTTACTGGGGTTCTTCACCGGGGGAATAACATAAATAACATCACACGCCATGTTATCTTATGTTATTATACACAACAGGACACACAAACAGGAAGTGACAGAGCGACGGTTGCACAGTACACATGTATGCAGGGCTCAAATATGACCTGGAGTGCGTGTTAGTGTGTTTTAAGTGTGTGTGTGTGTGTTCGAGAATGCTGGTTGTAGGAGCTACAGACATATGTGTGTGTGACACTTCACTCTGTCACTGAGTAAAAGGCACATTCTGCCATGTTAGAGAAATAAACACAGTTTAGTCCTCTTTGCAAGCGTTGTTAGCCGTTTATGCTAAGTGTACTTTTGTGAAATGGTAGCAGAATCGGGATATTCCTGGTTGTTTGGTTTGGTTTTCATTTTAAACCTTCACAATTTTGTGTTAGCTAAATTGGCTAAGTAAGCTTTGTTCACGGGATTAGCCTGTTTATTAGCTCACTGAATGTTAGATAGCAAGTTGTGCTAGATGTCAAGTTTTATGTTACCTAGCTAGATACTTATAGATATTTAGCTTTTTAAAAAAGCTAGCTAGCTACTTTTCTATGAAATGTGTAGTGTGGCTGTTCACCAGCGCCCCCTACATGCCAGAGCCTGAACGACGCACATTTTTTTTTTGTGCATGTTTTGCTGTCACCATGGCAGAAGTCTCTTTTACGTCACGTTGTATTCCGTTAGCGCACTTTTTTGGGCGCCAAACGGTGGCTAACCTTAGCGTCTCCGCCCCCGCTGCCACACTCGCCTTTGTCGTACCACCATTTATTTTTCAATTTGTCCAA